>NC_139521.1:66834596-67161447 GCF_947247035.1 Vipera ursinii
AGGAATGGGTGCACCTGGAGCACCACTGAAAGATGTGCAAAGGCCTTCTTAGCCACAGCTACCACCTGCCCTTCCAGCAGGAGCAATGATCCCCAGATTGTGTACTAGATCCATGTATGCCAGTGCCAACCCATAGGAGCACAAGCGGGAAAACCTTGACATTGGAAGGCCCAAACACACAAGTCCATTCAGCCTTGTTTGGGTTGAGCAGAAGCCCATTGCATCCCATCCAGACCTTTACAACCTCCAGGCACTAGACAGGAAATCCACAGCATTGTTCAGATACAGTATAACCTCCACTGGCCCTGCACCAAAGCTAGGATCCAATGCAGCGCGAATCTGAGTGACTTTATCTGCTCTATGTGAAGCACATTCCTCACAGCAACTCTGTAGGCGAATCCTGCAATTACTCTCTCCAAGGAGAATTGAGGTCACCCAAGACCAGGCCACTGGGGGGCAGGGGGCTAACTATGGACAGAATAAGGACAGAGAAATAATTATTCTCAATAGCACTCAGTGCTTCTAGATAAACAGGCCTGCTACCGTTTCATCCTCTCCACCCACGAGCCCATACTCACTATACTGAGAGGGAGCCCACACATCCAACATCAGACACCCCTGAAAGGGCATCAATTCCCCCATTCCTGGTTCTCGCCCATAGAAAGAAAACAAACCTATTTGGGTTCAAGAATAATGATTATCAAATAGTACTAAAGGATCAAATTCAAGTGGCTTCACATCAGTTAACAGGCAAGATCGTGATTTTGCTGGAGATGTTCAACCATTAATCTGCTGCATGTGTTAATTCTGGCTTAGATTTCTACCCCTCCTTTCGTTCAAAAGCATAAAATGTTTTACAAAATAGAATTTTGTAACACTGGCCTGAATGCTAGTGACTATTGCCAAGGCTCAAGAAAGATTTGAAGCTGGATCTCCACAGTCTTGGTCCATCTCTTTAACCACAACACCACAAAAGCCCACTTCATTAGAACTACAGTACGTGGACCAGAAAGGAAGATAATCTTCCTGTAGAATCAAAATTATATTCTTGTTTCGGCATTTTCCAGGGATAGAGGCTAAATCCAAAATACAGAAGGCTCTTTTAGACAGATCTTAATGGAGAAGATGGATTGATTATATTCAGAATAAATATGGGACTAAAAAGTTTCATTTAGCATTTGCATAAGTATTAGATTTATAAGATTTATTATTATTTAGTTATTTTTAAGGAGAGTTAAAGTGCGATAGGATTTAAAGTGTTATTATAGTTAGTTAGCATATTATAGTTTAAGATTGTTAGGTTCAATACCCTGTATTATGCTCTGGGAAGGGGGGGAGGGGGAGGGAGGGGAAATTGGATGGGTTTTATGTTTAAAATGTATCTGTAAAACTCATATATATATATATATATATATATATATATATATATATATATATATATATATGATGCAAAACAATACAATGGTGGCTTTATGGGAAATTTGATGCTTTGGAGAGCTGTAGAAAGATTCGAGCATCTGCCAAAGTAATAGTAAGTGAAAATCTGTCTTGCAACCCCTTGGACATTTTCCACTGCTGGGTGTTTGAAAATATCTTTCAAATTTCTCTTGGTTATGTTTAATATTTTTTTTCCTCTGAGCTAGATATATGGTTGGAGGTGCTGAAGAATATTGCTGATGGTATTGTTATTTTCTGTTGTAAATTCTTCCCATCCCTTTGAAAGTTTCTCTGCAGTTCACATTGGCCAACTGCAAAACCTTATGTGAAACGTTCTTTCATAATATCTTCCCTTGGGATTTAAACAAAGCGTGGGAATCCAGGTATTGTGCAGGCCGTTGAGGAAATTATTGTGCAATGAAAGTCAGGATATTATCTGTTGGCTTTCTTGTAATAAAAGCAGATAAAAGTCTCCCCTTGAGAATTTCATTTAAGCTCTCTTCTTTTTTCCCTTCCTCTGATTAAAATGGAACTGGTAGAAAAGTGAAGGTACTTGCAGTGGGCTTTCCATTTTGCATAACTCCAAAAAGGAAATTGGGAAGGCTAAAAACAGGTGAAATCAAGTGGCTTTCTCATCAAGTTCACAGGGCCTTAAGGCGTCCTTTGCTATATTGCAAAAAAATAAAAGACACCAGAGGCCCAACCCAATGTAGTCTGATCCATTTTGAACAGTCAAAGGAAATCACGGTACTGTAAGATTTTAATTCAAGCTGTTTGCCATTGGTGAACAATACCTGTGTTATGTTTTTAGGAATCCTCCTGAAATGAAAAGCTTTCTTTAAATAACGCTATTTCTAGCCAACACCATGTTTCAAATACTGCAAAATCTTTCTATCTATTGACTTGCAGTTTTGAAGATTTTTTTTTCCCTCCACATGTTAGGGTGGGTCTGCAGGTGTAATGAACGTAATTCATAAAATAATAACAACTCTTATTTACCCTTCAGTAGTAAATGGAAAGACCTTTACAGAAGACTCTTCAATCTGTTTATCTGAATTTTGGGAGTGTTTATTCTCATTACAGGAATAGTTATGTCTGCTAATGTCATTTAATTTTCCCCCAAATAAGATATACAAACTTCATTCTAGCACCAAAATTCACAACTATTTCTGTAAAACTGAGCATTCGTCAACACTTCAGAAATGTTTCTTGTCCTACCATTTTCATCCTCTTCTGCTGAAAAATTAAACAGCTCCATCTTTTTTAATTTCCTTTTTTTCCCCATTTCTAGTTATGAGTAGAATATAGTTTTGCTCAGATGGAGCATGAGACTAATCTGAGAGTCAAGGGTCAAGAGAAGAATCAGCCTGGGGTTGTTACGTTTCCACAAGTCTAAATCCAACCTCTCTTGAATTCTGTTGACTTTTGTCTAGTGCCAATTTAGTGCTGGCCATTAGTTGACTGGATTCTTGCGTATAGGCATGAGCAATAGATCAGTTTAAATGGAACTTAACACATGGTCCTGATTCTTCACTCCTGATAGACAGAGATGTGTGCAAAGTATGATAAACAAGTCTTAAAAGTGGACTTAATGATGGAATCGACTGCATGGGGCGGGGGGGAAACCCAAGCATCTTGACTTTTTGAACATACCCTGCAGACCCACTCATCCCTACCTCTTAATATTAGAGAATATACCCAAACAAGGCTTATATTTTTCCGGATAATAATGTTCTAGTTCTGTGATAAAAAATTAAAATATTTAGAAAGTTACATGTTAGAATGAAGGAAAAGCCATAATATTTGCATCACCTTTGTCTTGTTTCCTCTCCCCCCACACAAACTGAAGACAGCCTTGGAAGTGCCCTATAGAGGGGTGGGGGAAATGGTAGGCAGAAAGAAACTGACTCTTTACTTACCTTTTTTCTTTACCTTAACTTACCTTTCCTTTATCCTATGGAAAAGACAGTGACATGGTGGCTCAGCGGTTAAGATGCCGAGCTTGTTTGAGAACCTTGCGACAGGTTGAACTCCCATCCTCACTCCAGCTACTGCCAACCAAGCTGTTTGCAACATGCAAATGCGAGTAGATAAATAGGTACCACTTTGGATGGGAAGGTAACAGTGTTCCATGATGTCATCTTGGCCACATGAGTGCGGAAATGTCTTCGGACAGCACTGGCTCAATGGCCTTGAAATGGAGATGAGCACCACCCCTTACAGTCGGCAACGACTAGCGAAGTAAAATCCGCAGAGACTCCTCTACTTTTTACCTGTGGAAAAGCTGCTGGAAAAAATTACACAGTTCTTTATGCACTGTATTTTGCTTTCATAGTAAAAAATTGAGAGAGAGAGAGAGAGAGAGACTTGGAGAAATATATTAGTTACAAACAGCTGAGTGTAAATTAGTCAGATGATGATAAAGCTTTAAATAGATTCCATGTAGTTGTGTTTTTAAGAAGACACCTTGTCTGGGGTTTGTCTGGTTTTATTCCGCTTTCTTGTGTTAGTTACTATTTGTATAACTCCCAGAATAGGGAAAGGGAACTAGACACATCAATGCAACAATTTATTTGCATAAATAAGAACTGAAAAAGCTGTTAGTATCTCTTTTTCCAGGAACATTTTCTGAAGATCACAGAGCCAAACTATTTTTTTAAAAAAAGGGTTTATCCAGAACACATTTTGAGATAATTTTAATGGGATAAAATGAATAACTAAATGAGCATGAACTCACATCTCCAAGTAATTAGTTTTCCAGTCTTGATATTAATTTTTCTCTATGGCTTTTTGCACCAAGATATATTTTCTCAAGATTCTTAAGCATCTTTGGAGTTTGTGAAGTTAGGTTTCTAATTTTAAGGCACAATTGCAAAGCTTTTTTTTGCACCATATAGAAGTTGTGGGTGCTCCACTGCTGGAGATTTTTAAGAAGAGATTGGACAGAGATTTCTCTGAAATGGTCTAAGGCAGTGGTCTTCAAACCTGCCCCTTTTATGATTTGTGGACTTCAACTCCCAGAATTCCTCAGCCAGGCAAGCCTGGCTGAGGAATTCTGGGAGTTGAAGTCCACAAGTCGTAAAAGGGGCAACTTTGAAGACCCTGGTCTAGGGTTTCCTGTCTGAGCAGAGGATTGGACTAGAAGAGCTCTAAGGTCCCTCCCAACTCTGTTATTCTGTTAATCAGTATTGTAGGTTCCAGATCGCCCTGGTGTTTACAATTCCCCTATGAATGGGACTATTGTGAAATGAATGTTTTATACTCAGTGCTATGCTAAAAATTATCCCAAGGAAGAAACAAAATACCCAACCAGTGACATCCTGTCTTACATGTACTCAAGTTCCCTCCCCCACTTACTGCCACTTCCAAACTAGCCACAATAGCCTCTTTTCAAAGATGTTTCATAAGAACTTGAGTTCAAAGGGTTGCAGTTTAGCAGTCATTGTGGTACAGAAGTTACAGGCTTAATTCAGTAGTATCAGATGTGTCTATCTTCTATTTTTGTCCTCAAGAAGAACGTGAGTCATTTGGGGACAGGTTTTGAAATGAAAGAAATCCCTTTGGAATGGCCGTGATTTTATGCTTATGTGATTTAAGAATTCAAGAATTCAAGAATCACAGAGCTGGAAGGAGACACTTCGACAGTCAAGGCTAGGGGTAGGCAACCTTGGCTCTTTTATGACTCGTGGACTTCAACTCCCAGAATTCCTGAGCCAGCCATGTTGGCTCAGGAATTCTGGGAGTTGAAGTCCACCAGTCATAAAAGAGCCAAGGTTGCCTACCCCTGGTCAAGGCCATTGCCTGCTTGATACAGGAATCCAAATTAAAGCCTTCAGGACAGATGGATCTCTAAGTTTGGTTTATACATTTTTGTAAAGGCTTTTATCTTAAAGGCAGCTGGACTTTCTGTTTTTTGCTTCTCACCCAAGAAGCTTCTTTAAAAATAAAAGCAGCTTTGGGACAACCCTGGCCCGGATGAATGAGAACCTCCGTAGACTTTTTTGTAAAGAGGAGCCCACCCTTTTCCCACTAAAATGTTGTTGAAATAAAATAAGTGAAAAATTACACTTATTTTTCCTTTCTGTAACTGAAGTCCATTTTTCTGCATGCTACATGAGAGAAAATAGATCTTGTCCATCTTTCCTGACAATGAGAACAATTAATCAGTGGAACGGCTTGCTTCCTGGAGTTTGTGGGTGTTCCATCCCTGGGTATTTTTCAAGAAAAGAATGGACAACCATTTGTCCTTGATGGTATAAGGACTCTTGTCTTAGGCCAAGGATTGGACTAGAACAGGGGTGTCAAACTCAATTTCATTGAGGGCCACATCTGCATTGCAGTTGCCCTCAGGGGGCCTGGTGGGTATGGCCTGGGTGGGTGTGACCTACTGGGTGGGCGTGGCTAGAGTGCGTATGGCCTACTGGGTGGGCGTGGCCAGCTCTACATCGTTCAGATCAAGGGTGCCTATGGGGGCCTGGGCAGGAGTGGGACAGATCTGAGGGTTTCTGGCAGAAGGAGGGTCTCTGGGCCAGGGCCAAGGCAGTGGGGGCTGTTCCCTCACTGTTTCCAGGATGGCTTTGCGGGCCACATGAAACCACTTCGTGGGCCGGATCCGGCCCCCAGGCCTTGTGTTTGACATGTCTGGACTAGAAGAACTCCAAGGTCAGCGGTCTTCAAACTTGGCCCTTTTATGACTTGTGGACTTCAACTCCCAGAATTCCTCAGCCAGCGTGCTTGGCTGAGGAATTCTGGGAGCTGAAGTCCATAAGTCATAAAAGAGCCAAGTTTGAAGACCCCTGTCCAAGGTCCTTTCTAGCCCTGTGAGACTATATTTCTACGAGTTGTGATGTCAAGATACACGTTCTGCCATTTTGATATCATTTCAATAAGAAGGGACACATATGTCTAAGCGCTGGCATGAGACACAACTCCCAACACATGGGAGAACTTTTGCAGAAAGAAGGCTTTTATAGCTTCCACACAAATCTTACTGTCCTTTCACTAAGAAACCAATGTTTACCTGTTAGCTAACTTTGCTACCATCTAGTGGAAACCATAAGGCACAGTAGTATACGATTTCCACCCGATAGTGCATAATATAGTAAATATAGTCATCTGCCTTTCACCTGGGGAGTGAAAGATATTTTTTTTCACATAAAGACGCTGGTTCTGGGTCCATTTTGCTTAAATTTAATGATGGACACAGCACAGTTTCAATCCTCTGCAGAGGTAGCCCCTTAATCTGTAATCCCACAGCATTTTCAATATTTTGGTCTATCCACTCTATGGAAAACATGAGCAGCAGCTTCTTTCATTCCAAACCACTCTGTACATATAATAGGTTGGCTTTTCCCCCCCCAACTTTGACCCTGTCATTCAAAGGCCCTCCGTAAATATGCCCTCTGCAAAATGAGTCTGTTGACCTCTGCCTGCTTCTACCATCTCTCAAACAGATTTCATAGCACAACCCACAATGTGTAATTTAGTACAATTCCTTTCAGCTGGCAGCCCTTTAGAAGGGAAAAAGAGGAAGCCTCTTTGTTGTTGTTGATTTGTTTTTCTATCCCTTAATGTGGAGCCGATATCTGATGTTTTGTTTTCCTATGCTCACCCAGCCACCCTCCCTCCCTTGCTGTTCAGACAGCCGTTCGATTATGCCCTGCTCCGATAGTTTTTCCACCCCTCCGTCTGCCTTTCATGAAAATAGAACAATTGGGCTGACTGGCTTTATGTTAATCCAGGCTCAGGTCATCAGTAATATATGAAATCTCATCACCAACCCAAATTTATGGCATCCTCAGCTTTGTCCATATGGTCCATCCTGTTCTTCACCATTTGGGGAATGTGACTTCCTTATATAAGGATGAGAGATATTGTGTAAATCAGACAATGGGAATTGTTTGCTTAAATGGGAATACTGAAATAAAGTTTGGCCAGAGTTTATATACCAGTAGGAACTATCAGGCTGCCCAAACTGATAAATTATCCAGAAACAAACAAAGCTGTTGGCCTATTAAAAAAGAATATTTATTTTCTCAGAATTATGCACGCAAACTCTATGTTGTGCCCCTGAGCTATGGGAAAGTTGTATGAAAGGATCCTTTTCTGTATAATTGTTAAGAAAAATACAGTTCACATCTATCTATATACCAAAGGCCCCCAATTTTTTCTTTAGATCTTTGAGAGATGTACCTGTTTTATAGGTGCATATAGGACAAAGCCTACTTTTGATCATATTTCATTTCCAATTTTAATTAAAGCTATTGCAGAAAACAATAACGTAAAATGATTGCATAAGGCCTGAACTTAACAGATATCCAGTGGTTTTCCACCAACCTCATTTAAATAACACCTCTTTTTTGTATGTCTGATCTTATTTGGGGGGGTAGGAACATTTATCATAACCAATCATATCTCATTAAGGAGGAGGAAAAAAATACTTTCTTTTTGTCATACGGAACTCTATATGTAGCTTCAGACAACTGCAGATTTTTACATCAAAGTTATTAACCTCTGGAAAAATAGAGGTTATAATAATGGAAGCACAGACCCACTTCATCATGAAGGTCACAAGCAGAGTTATTATAGTAAACTCAATGTTCTCTCTCTGGAAATTGTGTAAAGAGCCTTTGTCATGTCCTACTTCATAAAAAAAATGAAATTGGAATTTGCAGAAGTTTCTTGATAGACTGCTCTCAAAGTGCTTTCAACAAACCAGAGGGAATAGGAAGAATATTAAGCCACAAGCTTTTTAACATCACTTTGTCAGTAGCCATGAATGATGAAAACATAACTTCTTTTTTTCAGGCGTTGGTTATTTTTTTGTCCTTGGCAGGAAGCTTCTGTCCACATGTCAGCTGCAGTAAGAGACCTTTCTGCTGGGCTTACCAAGGCTATTTCCCTCAAATCCACCTTGTCAACTCTATCAAAGCCGATGACTGAGATCTGTTGTTAAAAGTTCCATTGCTGTGAGGTCATGGATCGTACCATCCAAAGTACAAGAGGGGAAACCATTTGAATATTTTCCCCTTTCGACAGCATTGTGGGAAATCAACCACAATGAAAGTAATAAAGGCAGAGTAGGGCCAGCATTCTCCACAGTAAGCTATCATTCTATGTCTAAAGCTATACAGATTCAAAAATGGTACGGTCCAGAAAAAGTGCCATGGCATGAAGCCTTTGTTGTCTGCATCTGTTGCAGTGATTTCAGTTCATTTTCAGCAAAAATTGGACAGAGTACCAATTTGCAGGTACAATATTCATAATTGTATCAATAATTGAGATACTAACTTTCTATGCCGATAGTTAAAAAGCTGCAATTGCAAATTCCTGCATGGTCTACTGCAAGGGTGCCAGCTGGAATTTTGGGAATTGAAATCCACAAGTCTTAAAATTGCCAAGGTTGGACACTCCCAGTCTGTTATATGCCAAGGGGTCCTCCTAGATCACAGGCCTGCAACCCGCGGCTCCGGAGCCACATGCGTCTATTTGGTGACCCCCAGGGGGATTGGTGACCCCCAGGGGGAGACCGTTCTCTGTGGGCGTGCCAGACCTTTGGAACAGCTTACCGGTTGAGCTCCGGATGGCCCCCGACCTTCGCTCCTTCCGGCGCGATCTCAAAACTTACTTTTTCGAACAAGCTGGCCTGGTCTGATGGGATGGGGTTGGGTTTTTATAAATAGTTTTAATTGTAATATGTATTAATTTTAAGGGCATAATGTTTAATGACTTTTTAATTTTTGTATAATATTTTTATTGTGTATTGCCCTGTTCACCGCCCTGAGTCCTTTGGGAGAAGGGCGGTATAGAAATCAAATTATTATTATTATTATTATTATTATTATTATTATTATTATTATTATTATTATTATTATTATTTCAGCCGTCTCCTGCGGCTCCCAGTCCTCTGCCATGTGCAGTCTCCCCCCCAAAAAAGTGGGAGTAAAAAAGTTCAACCAATCAATTCAAATATGCAGGGTAGGTGCATATCTCGCCTTGGCTCCAGTCTTCAGTCAAACCCTGCTCTGAGTATGTGCGCATTCCTTTTGTGAGGGAACCGGTTCCGAGTGGCTCTTTCACTGTTTCAGGTTGCTGACTCCTGTCCTAGATTCACAGCTCTCCTTAGAAGATCATATAGGAGCTGTGACTAGGGGGGCCTTCACCCAGGTTCACCTGGTGCGCCAGTTGCGGCCCTATCTGGACCGAGATGCCCTACACACAGTCACCCATGCGCTCGTGACCTCCCGGCTAGACTACTGCAACGCTCTCTACATGGGGCTGCCCTTGAGGACCACTCGGAGGCTTCAACTGGTGCAGAATGCGGCCACGCGAGTTGTGTTGGGGGTCTCCCGATACTCCCATGTTACACCTCTGCTCCGTGTGCTGCATTGGCTTCCAGTTGCCCTCCGGGTGAGATTCAAGGTGCTGGTGATGACCTATAAAGCCCTTCATGGCATGGGTCCGGATTACCTACAGCAGCACCTGCTGCCGGCGTCAACCTCCCTCTGTCCAGTGCGCTCCCACAGAGAGGGCCTCCTCAGGGTGCCTCCGATCAGAGAATGTTGACTGGTGGCCCCCAGGGGGAGGGCGTTCTCTGTGGGCGCGCCAGACCTGTGGAACCGCTTGCCGGTTGAGCTCCGGATGGCCCCCGACCTTCGCTCCTTCCGACGCGATCTAAAAACCTATTTATTTGAACAAGCCAGCCTGGTCTGATGGGTTTGGGGGTTGGGTTTGAGTTTTAATATAGTTTTTAACTATTGGGCATAATTATTTAATCTTTTTTAACTTTTGTATTTTGTATTTTGATATTTATTGCCCTGTACACCACCCTGAGTCCTTCGGGAGAAGGGCAGTATAAAAATTTAATAAATAAATAAATAAATAAATAAATAAATAAATGAATGAATAAATAAATAAATAAATAAATAAATAAATAAATAAATAAATAAAAATTGAACAAAAGAGCTTCATTAAAAGACATTTCCACAATTGCAAAGGAATTCTTCTGAAATTTTGGACCAGAAAGAAATATAGCAAAGAACCAACAATTATTCTTTCTATTTTTCAAAAGGAATTGGCTTCGCTATAGTATCAGCTTCATATCCATCCGTCATCACGGGAAGGTCCCACACCTAGGAAAGTACCAGTTCTGTTCATTGATTTGGAACAAAATAAGTTAGCTTGTCATGTTAAATCTCATGGCTGCAGGGCTCAAATGTGCCATAGCATGTCAGGATTGCTTAAACCCCAAACAAAATCAAGAAGCCAGGATGGAGAATGAGATTAAAGCTAATCATTTTTCACTGGATTCAATTAAGAGAAGAAATGTATCTTTGAACAAGAGTAGAGCTTGAATTAGACTTAATCCAGTCTGGCACGCATTTGGCCAAGAGATCAATCTAAATCCTACGTTTAAGGTCAACCACATGTATATCATTAAGATGGAATCCTAGAGAACGAAACCATCTTTCCATAGTATATAACCTTTTTCTCCCTTGCGCAGCATGGAGCATGAAGGCTGCAGTTCACACTTCTGATCAGCCAGGGAGCTTCAGGAAGCCACCTCTGAAGTGTTGGCATCACTGGAAGAGGTAGGGGCTAAGATTTGAAGAGCTATCTTTAAAGCTTTGGAGATTTTAAGAATGGGAATTAAAACAGAGGGGATTCTGAGAGGCAAACATTCCATTAAACATCTGTTCAACTCAGAAGAATGACCCAACATCTTGGGTTGATAATTTATTTCCAAACACATTTAGAATATTTGTGAGGGAATTCAAGGGTGAAAATCGGAGCAGTTTGTCTCCTAAGGTCTTTGCACTCTATTCCCATCCTTAGAACTGCTCAGAAACCATACAACTAGAACAGACATGTCAAACACAAGGCCCGGGGGCCGGATCCGGCCCGTGAAGTGGTTTCATGTGGCCTGCGAAGCCATCCTGGAAACAGTGAGGGAACGGCCCCCACTGCCTTGGCCCTGGCCCAGAGACCCTCCTCCTGCCAGAGACCCTCAGATCTGTCCCACTCCTGCCCAGGCCCCCATAGGCACCCTTGATGCGAATGATGTAGAGCTGGCCACACCCACCAAGTAGGCCATACACACTCTAGCCATGCCCACCCAGTAGGCCATACGCACTCTAGCCACGCCCACCCAGTAGGCCACGCCCACCTTGGCCACTTGAGGGCAACCGCAATGCTGATGCGGCCCTCAATGAAATTGAGTTTGACACCCCTGAACTAGAATAACAGAATAGAATAAGAGAGTTGGAAGGGACCTTGGAAGTCTTCTACTCCAACCCTCTGCTCAACCCTATAAAATTTTTTCCAAAGCTCCTGAAAGCAGGACAAGAAACAATGGATGGAAACTAATCAAGGAGAGAGGCAACCTGGGATTAAGAAGGAACTTCCTAACAGTGAGAACAATTAACCAGTGGAATAGCTTGCCTTCAGACGTTTTTGGGTGATTCGTCACTGGAGGTTTTTAAGAAAAGACTAGATGGCCATCTGTCTGAAATGGTGTAGGGTCTCTCGCTTGAGCAAGGGATTGGACTAGAAGACTCCAAGATCCTTTCCAGCTCTAGTCTGACATGTCGGAAAAAATGGTTATCCAATCTCTTATTAAAAACCTCCAGTTTTGGAGCAGCCACAACGTCTGGAGGCAAATTGTTGCACTGACTAATTGTTCTAATGGAGGGGTCTTCAAACCTGGCCCTTTTATGACTTGTGGACTTCAAGTCCCAGAATTCCTCAGCCAGCGTGCCTGGCTGAGGAATTTTGGGAGTTGGGGTCAAGTTTGAAGACCCCTGTTCTAATGCATTTTCCATTGCCCAACTTGTAAGTGGACAAGAAGTCTTCGAGGTAAATAGGCAGAGCTGTGATAGACTATAGAAGTAACAGCAAGCAATTGTCACAGATAGCTTCCTGGTGTGGTGAGTCCCCATCTCTGCAATTTTTTTATTAGCTGCCAACTTGGGTACTGTTATGTATGCAGGCACCTGCTTAGCAACAGCCACCAGGGGGCGTTGGCCTTGGACGGTTTCGGCGGGAAACCCAGTTTCGGCGGGAAACCTAGGGCCAACCCCATTGGCTGTTACCTTACCTGGCCAGGTATATAAGGAGGCCAGGTAGCCCTCATTCCCCAGTTCACTACCCCCTTCAATAAAGAGCTGAACTCACACACCGGCTGGCGTCTCTTCCTTGCGTCGGACCTACTACACAATAGGTACAAAGTGTTTTCAAAGCACGAAATCCAGCATTATCATCTTCTAATGCCTGCAGATCAAGCAACTGCTAGCATCAAGTCCTATATGTGAGCTTCCAAAGTTACTTGGATTGATTAGATCAGGGGTCTTCAAACCTGGCCCTTTTATGACTTGTATGGCATGCTGGCTGAGGAATTCTGGGAGTTGAAGTCCACAAGTCATAAAAGGGCCGAGTGAGAAGAACCCCTGGGTTAGATGGGCCTTTGTTTAACCAGCAGGGTGCATTCTTAATAAATAGCTCTTTGAGTGCATAGAAACTTTGTCACACTGACCTCACAAAAGAGCCTGCTCAGAGAGGTATGAGAACAGGGGTGGGAAATTTATGATCACCACATTGTATAGGCTTGGTGGGAACTTAATGATCTCCATCTCGATCAATAATTCAGCAAACTAGAATTATGTCATAGATTGGGAAAGCAAGTCTTCCTTTAGGGAAAAAAAAGATTTAAAGGAGCTGCTGTTCCTGAGAAGGGCAGCCAAAGGTAATAGAGCCTCAGCCAATATATAGATTCTTCTATATATATTCTTCTCTGTGGGAGCACCAGCCCTGTGGAACCAGCTCCCCCCTGAGCTTCGGATGGCCCAAGATCTCCGGTCCTTTCGCCGCGGCCTCAAAACACTCCTTTTCCACCTGGTTGACCTGGACTGACAGGGATTTTAATTATGTTTACAATTTTAACTCTAATCTTTAATTTATTTCAATTTTAAATTTTAATTTACTGTACAGAGACCTTTAATTTTTGTTGTTGTTAGCCGCCCTGAGTCCCTCGGGAGATAGGGCGGGATATAAGTCCCATTAATAAATAATAAATAATAAATAAATAGATGTCTACTGAGGCAGCCCACAAAAGCTTCTTGCATAAGTAGGACTACTCTTGTTTTAACAGTACTTCAGCATTTTAATCATTCTCTTATCTAAACCTGGGTGCTGCCTAAACATGTCTGCAGGAAAATCCAAGCAGTCACAGCTGTGTAAGTAACAGCCATTATAAACGGGGCTCTAATTTCCAAAGTTGCTATGACTGGGTGACCTTTACAAGTCATCTCCACAGAGCAGAAGCTTTGTGTAACAAGGGCAAATAAGCTAACTAAGTACACTTGGATAACCCTGACAAACTGAGACTGCTAAGACATACAGCTTGGACCTGTGGGGGCAGCTCTAATTTGTTCAAACCCACAGTTTGACTATGGCTACCTTTCAGTTCCTTTCCGAAGTGCCTTGCTGAATTCAATAAACTTGAGAAGAAGTGAATGGAGGAGATTTTCCAAGAAGTTCAAGGAAAACTCCTTTTACCTTCACTTATTGACTCCCTAAAGGGACGCGGTGGCTCAGTGGGTTAGGACGCTGAGCTTGTCGATCAGAAGGTCGGCAGTTTGGCTGGTCGAATCCCGAGTGCCACGTAACAGAGTGAGCGCCTGTTACACGTCCCAGCTTCTGCCAACCTAGCAGTTCGAAAGCACGTAAAAATGCAAGTAGAAAAATAGGGACCACTACGGTGGGAAGGTAACAGCATTCCGTGTGCCTTTGGCGTCTAGTCATGACCATGGAGACGTCCTCGGACAAGCGCTGGCTCTTCAGCTTTGAAACAGAGATGAGCACCAGCCCCTAGAGTTGGAAACGACTAGCATGCATGTGTGGGGGAACCTTTACCTTTACCTTTACCTTTTTATTGACTCCCTAAATGAGAGATTAGGCTGAGAAATAAGGGCTATTTTATGAATAAAGGCCCTTAAAGAAAGAAAAATGTGGGTTAGACAGCATCACCACCAGATGGATTCATAGTTGGCTGACCAGCCGTACTCAGCATGTGGTCCTCAATGGAACCACATCTACATGGAGGGAAGTGTGTGGTGGGGAGCCCAATGCTCTTCAACATCTTCATCAATGATTTGGATGAGAGGATAGATGGGGAACTCATCAAATTTGCAGACTACACCAAGCTGGCAGGAATAGCCAGCACTCTAGAAGGTAGACTTAAGATACAGAAGGATGTTGACATTGGCCACTACCTAACAAAATGTAGTTCAATGGTGAGAGAGGTGAGGTTCTGCATTTGGGCAAGAAAAAACAGATGCACGGGTGTCATATCGGTGGTGCCTTGCTCAATAGTAGTAACTCTCAGAGGGATCTCAGAGTCCTAGTGGACAATCACTTAAATATGAGCCAGCAATGTGCTGCAGCTGCCAATAAAACTCAAGGGGGCAGTGCTCATTTCCGTTTCTTAGCCGAGGAAGCCAGTGTTGTCTGAAGACACTTCTGCGGTCATGTAGCCACCGAGGCGCATGGAAAGCTGTTATCTTCCCACCAACGTGGTACCTATTTATCTACTCACATTTGCATGCTTTTGAACTGCTAGGTGGGCAGGAGCTGGGGCAAGTAACAGAAGCTCACCCCATCATGCCGGAATGGGAGAACTCGGCATAGGTGGTTTGGTGCTGATGAGTCAGCGTGGGTGAGTCAGTGCCAACAGATTAGTGCAGACAGCTCGATACTGAAGGATCGGCACTGATGGTTCAGTGCTGATGGGTCGGCACTGATGGATCAGCATCAACAAGTCAGCATCAACGGGTTGCCCCCAGTGTCTGGATGGAGAAGAAGTGGTCTCCACCCCCTGGACGCAGAGACAACTCACTGCTTTGTTGTCCTGTGGACAATGAGTTGTCCCCGCTTGTAAGTTATCCCCTCCCTGCTTCACTGTCCCATGGGCAGTGAGTTGTGCCCACATCCAGGGCACAGGGACTACTGCTCCCACATCCAGACAGCAGAGGTCACCCATCAGCACCTACCCATCAGCGCTGATCCATCGGTACCAGCCGGGCAGTTGTCCTAGACCCCCATCACATGACCCTCGGGTCTCAACCCAGGCTGTCAGCCTTCCAGCTGACAAACTCAGCATCTTTAACTGCTGAGACATCATGCCCCTTATTTTTAGAAATAACGACTGAATTTTACAGTTTTGAGAAATTCTCTAGTCTTCAACTATGTTCAGTCGATAATCCTAAAGGAAAGGGTTAATGAGAAGATGTGCAGTCCTTCACAGCATATCACTCATTAATTTGAAGTGGAAGCTTTCAGTGCTGTCTGAATCTGGCCACCATGTTTTGTCATTTATGCTGTATCTGTCCAACAGCATCATTATCAAACCAAACCATTATGGACTTCTTTGAAAAATATGGAAGTGACTCACCTTGTCACAGGTTTACGTTTTGTCACATCCAGTCTCTATTAAATCCAAAACAGAGACCCTGTTGCACTAGATTTGATGGAAAGTAAAATGAAGATGCATGCATTCTTGTCTATATTGCTCAGTTTGTTGTATAAACAGCTTGATGTTGCAGCCCAGCACTGGGGAGTTTCTGACTGCAGAGGCCCTTTCTTTTTTAACTATGCTTTATATGGTTTATAATATTTTTGTTGTCAGATGCCTTAGGAATTTCAGAAATATGAAATGTTAATACAGTGAAATAATATAAGTAATATAATATAAAATAATATAAGTAATATGCAGATGGAACCCAAAGCTCTAAAATTCTAAAATTCGCCTGGTGCGCTTGGTGCGCCAGTTGCGACCCTATCTGGACCGGGATGCCTTGCGTACAATCACTCATGCGCTCGTGACCACTCGTTTAGACTACTGCAATGCTCTGTGCATGGGGCTGCCCTTGAGGACCACTCGGAAGCTTCAACTGGTGCAGAATGGGGCCGTGCAAGTTGTGTTGGGGGTCTCCCAATACTCCCATGTAACACCTCTACTCCGCGAGCTGCATTGGCTTCCAGTTGCCCTCCGGGTGAGATTCAAGGTGCTGGTGATGACCTATAAAGCCCTAAATGGCATGGGTCCGGATTACTTACGGGAGCACCTGCTGCCGGCATCAACTTCCCTTCGTCCAGTGCACTCCCACAGAGAGGGCCTTCTCAGGGTGCCGTCAGTCAAAGAGTGTTGGCTGGCGGCCCCCCCAGGGGGAGGGCGTTCTCTGTGGGCGCACCAGACCTTTGGAATCATTTACCGGTTGAGCTCCGGATGGCTCCTGACCTTTGCCCCTTCCGCCGTGACTTGAAAACTTACCTATTTGAACAAGCCGGCCTGGTCTGATGGGTTTGGGGTATTTTAATTGTAATTTTAATTAACTTTTACTGTAATTGGACTATTTTATTTAATTTTTATCTTAACTTTTGTATATTGTATTTTTATTGCATTTTATTGCCCTGTACACCGCCCTGAGTCCTTCGGGAGAAGGGCGGTATAGAAATGAAATTAATAATAATAATAATAATAATAATAATAATAATAATAATAATAATAATAATAATAATAATAATAATAATAATATAATGATCTGCTTTTTCTCAATGAAAATGAATGCACCGTCTGGAAAAGTTACACTACAATAGAAATAGGCAATTTCAAGCGCCAGGATCTGCATGTAGCCTATCAGTGGTTCCCTATAACCAAGACTACTAAAAAAAACCTGATAGCACTGCCTTGATATAAGTTGAAAACCTATAAGAACAGTTTTTGTATAAATATACTACAGTTTTCATGTAAGTTACCCCAGCCTCGTTCACATATGGTGTTTCCCCAAAAATAAGAATGCGTCTTATATTAATTTTTGCTCCAAAAGACCCAAGATGGACAGTGATTAATATTTATATCTTACTTATATGTAAGAGTGTAGGCCTATACATATGTTATATATAGTATGTTTTAAATGTGTGTTATGTATGTGGACACTTTGAGAGGAAGCAACTAAATTTCATTTTTAATGTGTGCTGTTGTACCCACAGGAAAAATGACAATAAAAGTAATCTAATTAATCTAATCTAATCTAATCTAATCTAATCTAATCTAATCTGGACTTATTTTCCGGTTAGGTCTTACTTTCGGGAAAATACGGTACTAAATGCATCCATCTGACTGACAATCTTATTTTGGGGGTGGGGCTTATATTACAAGCATCCTGAAAAATCATGCTAGTGCTTATTTTCTGGTTTGGTCTTATTTTCGGGAAAACACAGTACAGGTGGTCCTCAACTTTCAACAATTCCTTTAGTAACCATTCAAAGTTACAATGGCACTAAAAAAAGGGACTTATGACTTTTTCAGACTTACGACCTTTGCAGGTCATATGATCAAAATTCAGATACTTGGCAACTGACTCATATTTATGACAGCTGCAGTGTCCCGGGATCACGTGATCCCCTTTTCTGACCTTCTGACAAGCAAGTCAACAGGCAAGCCAGATTCACTTAACAACCATGCTACTAACTTAACAACTGCAGTGATTCGCTGAGCAACTGTGGCAAGAAAGGTTGTAAAATGGGTTGCAAAATTCACTTCAACAAATGTCTCACTTGGCAACAAAAACTTTGGGCTCAATTGTGGTCGTAAGTCAAGGACTACCTGCACGGGATGCAGCAAAACTGACTTTGCCCTCTGAGCATCAACCTTTCATAACCTGAGATTTTTCCACATGAATTTTGGGTGCAAAATCCAGAAATCCCTTCTAGCGTGGCCTCTGCTAAGCAGGGATTCCGTGGCATTACAGCTTAAGCACTTTTGAAAGGTGCCACGTTGGGGAAAAATAATGACTTAACATGTCAGATGTAAAGGTAGGTGGAGCTCCTGTATCATTAATAGCTGTGTGGAAGAAGAAATGTTGGCAGCTACAATTTTCCTCTTGGCTATGATGGCCAACTTTTTAATCACTTCTGATCCTGGGCTGTAACAGCAGCACCTGAACAGAACCTTATTAAGAAAATAAATTAGCCACACTTGCTGCTATTTAGTGTCTGTGTAAAGCTTCATTTGCTTTGTCATCCAATTATAGCATTTGGGTTGTTTATAACCTCTAGCCGAGGCTGAGCTGTATAATATCCAAATGTTATGATATAAAGGAAAACTTGTTCCTCCTTTTACATGTACACCTTCATTTTGCCACATTTCACTAATTATAGTGTGTGTTTTTTCAAGGCTGGTGTGATATCCACCTCAGTTTTCATATATGCTGTTTCCAGCCAGAGTCACAATCAGACAAAATCACAATGAATTTCTATGAAACCACAGCCTCATTCAATTCATCTCAGCTTAAAGTTGGTCTACATCACAAGTTATGTGGATTTAGATCCCCAGCCTTTGCAAACAGAAAGTTTACACATTTCACTAAGTCCTCATTTTGTTAGTTTGTGAAATAAAGCACAGTTGATTTTAGTTCATACAATATGAAGCCCTTGTGAAGGAAATCTATTTACTATTTATTAATAAAGCAAATTGGCTTATATGTCAATATCCAAATCTACTCTGTGACTGATTTTAACCATCCTATTAAGTCATAGCTCAAATTTATTCATTCTATTTATATATCTGACATATGTGACCCTGGCTGGCTTTGCCATATTTAGAGAAACCACCAAGATCCAAGTTATATTTTGGAATAGCCAATACTCCAAAAGATAGGCTTAAAATGCAGGAGGATCTGGCCAGACTTGAACACTGGGCGCTATCTAACAAAATGAAATTCAATAGTGAAAAAAGTGTTCTACATTTAGGCAGGAAAAATCAAATGCACAGGTATAGTATAGGTGGTACCTTGCTCAATAGTAGTAACTGTGAGAGGGATCTCGGAGTCCTAGTGGACAATCACTTCAATATGAGCCAGCAGTGTGCTGCAGCTGCCAAAAAAGCCAACACAGTGCTAGGCTGCATTAACAGAGGGATAGAATCCAGATCAAGTAAAGTACTAATACCACTTTACAATGCTTTGGTAAGGCCACACCTGGAATACTGCATCCAGTTTTGGTCACCACGATGTAAAAAAGATGTTGAGACTCTAGAAAGGGTACAGAGAAGAGCAACAAAGATGATTGGGGGACTGGAGGCTAAAACATATAGGGAACGGTTGCTGGAATTGGGTATGTGTAGTTTAACGAAGAGAAGGGTGAGGGGTGACATGATAGCAGTGTTCCAATATCTCAGGGGCTGCCACAAAGAAGAGGGAGTCAGGCTATTCTCCAAAGCACCTGAAAGCAGGACAAGAAGCAACAGATGGAAACTAGTCAAGGAGAGACGCAACCTAGAACTAAGGAGAAACTTCCTGACAGTTAGAACAATTAACCAGTGGAACAACCTGCCTCCAGAAGTGGTGAATGCTCCAACACTGGAAGTTTTTAAGAAGAGACTGGACAGCCATTTGCCTGAAATGGTATAGGGTTTCCTGCCTGAGCAGGGGGTTAGACTAGATGACCTCCAAGGTCCTTTCCAACTTCTCCTCCTCCTCTTCTTCTTCTTCTTCTTCTTCTTCTTCTTCTTCTTCTTCTTCTTCTTCTTCTTCTTCTTCTTCTTCTTCTTCTTCTTCTTATTATTATTATTATTATTATTATTATTATTATTATTATTATTTATTATTATGCCAAAGGGAAGTAAATGCCTGTTACATAAACAATAGGCTTCATATAATATTCAAAGTCATGTTTCCTTGAATCATGGTATATTTTAAAAAGTCACAAATATTGGATTTTGCTACACGCTAAATAAAGCTAAACAAGCTAGTTTTCCCCCATTGATTTTGCTTGTTGGGAAGGTCCCTAATAGTGATCACATGACCCCAGGATTCTGCAGCTGTCCTAAATAGATGCCGGTTGCCAAGTGCTCAAATTTTGATCACATGACTATGGGGTTACTGCAATGGTTTTAAGTGCAATGACCAGTTGTACATCATTTTTTAATGAAATAGAATAGAATAGAATAGAATAGAATAGAATAGAATAGAATAGAATAGAATAGAATAGAATAGAATAGAATAGAATAGAATAGAATAGAATAGAATAGAATAGAATAGAATAGAATAGAATAGAATAGAATCCTGGAGGTCTTTTAGTCCAGCTCTGCTTTGATCAGTTTCCAACCATTGTTTCTTGTCCTGCCCTCTCATCCTTTGGGGAATAATTTGACCCCCTCCTCTTTGTGGCAGCCCTTCAAATACTGGAACACTGCTATCATGTCACCCCTATTTCTTCTTTTCTTTAGATTAGCCAAACCCAAGTCCTGCAGCTGTTCTTCATATGTTTTAGTCTCCAGACCTTTGATCATCTTAGTTGCTCTTCTCAACATCCTTTTTGTAGTATGTTGACCAAAATTCCAGGTGTGGTTTTACTAGGGTTTTATAAAGAGGTACTAATACTTCGCGTGATCTTGATTCTATGCCTCTGTTTTTACAACCCAGGATTTATTAGCTTTTTTGGCGGCGGCTGCACACTACTGGCTCATATTTATGAATGAATGAAATGGGCCCCTTGGATAGCACCCCGCCTGTTGCAGTGAGGTTTTATATGTTCCAAATGCAAGTCAAAAAAATCAAATTGCTACCTGCATATAAGATAAAGGTTCCCCCGCACATGGGTGCTAGTCGTTTCCAACTCTAGGGGCTGGTGCTCATCTCCGTTTCAAAGCTGAAGAGCCAGCGCTTGTCCGAGGACATCTCCGTGGTCATGTGGCCGGCATGACTAGATGCCAAAGGCGCATGGAACGCTGTTACCTTCTCACCATAGTGGTCCCTATTTTTCTACTTGCATTTTTACATGCTTTCGAACTGCTAGGTTGGCAGAAGCTGGGACGAGTAACAGGTGCTCACTCTGTTACACGGCACTCGGGATTCGACCTGCCAAACTGCTGACCTTCTGATTGACAAGCTCAGCATCCTAACCCACTGAGCCACCGCGTCCCTTACCTGCATATATATTTTGTAAAGATATATATAAAATGAAAATGGCAAAGTCCTCCTCCCATACTTAAAAGGGACCACAGATAGAATCAGCAAGATCCTCCAAAAACACAATATCAAAACAGCATTCTACACAGACAGAAAAATATCCACCATCCTAAGAAACCCCAAAGACATAATTGGGTTAGAAAACCAAGGAGTATACGAAATCCCATGCACCACCTGCCCCACCATATACATCGGACAGACCAACAGAAGAATAAGTGCACGCATTGAAGAGCACAGGAACTCACTCAGAAAGGGAGAACAAACTTCATCCCTGTTCCAACACTTTAAAGCCACGGGACATGAAATTGATTTTTAAAAAACCAAAACTATCGCCAAAACTGAACATTTTAACAACAGAATAATCAGAGAAGCCATTGAGATAGAAAAACGCCCCCACAGCATGAACAAACGAGATGATACCTCTCGCCTACCAGCCATTTGGAAACCCACCTTGATTGACAGACGAGTCCCAACCACCAAGAATGATACCAGACCCAAACTCATGATAACATCACATGACATCACCACCACACAACCATTCAAAAAGCAAATCCGAACCCACAACGATAACGACACACAACCACAAAACAGAAACCTAACCACAGCTGCAACATCATCCACTTTAAACCCCTCCAAACCACACAATAAGCAAACTGACACCCATTATAAAAACATGGCACCACCACAAACACGGAGCCAAACAAAAGCAGCACAACTCACCAGTTCAGGTCTAAGGCTGGCAGCTGAGACCAGCCCATCCACTCAAAACACACCCCCACCCAATCAGAACACAGCCCCCATTCAAAACACACGCACACACACACAATCAGAACACAGCTAACCCCCCACCCAATCAGAGCACACCTCCACCCACAGAACACACCCCCTCTGGCAGTTTAAAAAAGAGGAACAAGCAGCCACTACCACACACTTCTCCCAGAAGAACGAAGCTGAAGCCACCAGCCTGAGGATGACGGGTGAGATTTCGTCGAAAAGTTGCTCTTACACCTTCAATTCAATGTGGGGAAAAACCCGAATGACCAAAGATCCACATACAAACACCCGCGAAAACCTCAGAAAACATATATATATATATAATTGCTTTGTGTTCTCTTTATTGGATGCTACATTTCTGCTTCATATGAAGAAATGGTCCAGCATACCCAAGCAGCATAGAGTTGCTTGGTGAAATGGGTGTCCATACCAATTAAATAAATCAATAAAAATAAAATAAATAGACACCATAGCCCCTGCCAGGGTACAAAAAAAAGTTTTGTCCCAAGTAATCTACTGGGAGAGGCTGGTGCCACCAGCAGTCTTGAATCCCCGTGGTTTCTGATAAAACTATTTTTTTACATTTCTGACTTTCCTGTAATTATAAACCTACAGCCTGCCAGGCTGATTTCATGGCCTCCAGGCTTAAAGAATCCTTCAAACTTTTTCAAGTTGTTTTTTTTTTAAACTGAAACACTCTTCATGCTTCTGATTGGAAATCAAAGTTACCTTGAGTTGAAAGATCTTAGAAGAAAATTATTTTTCCTATGTGTATTACCTCTTCCCCCTTTCCCCCCCCCTCCTCCCCTTTTCATTTTCTCCCCTGCATTTGAGGCAGACAGAAAAAGGAAGGATCCAGCTGGTTAATATTTGATTCTGAACTTCTCCCGAAATGAAACAATTCCTCAATAATCTTAGGGTGGTCTGCTGACTACGCTGCATATAAAAATGAATACTGATGAGATGGCATGAATGTTTTAACTAGAGCAGATACATCATTAGGAAGCAAAATCAATGCACCTGCACATGCCTATGCAAACCACATTACTTTAACCTTCTCTCTAATGATGCAAAATAACTTTTCTTCCCCAGATAGCTCAGAGGAAGTAAAAACCCAAAAGATTTCAAGGGCTTATAAAAGTGGGAAAATGGGAATCAGGGAAAAGAAAAAACAACAACAACAAAGAGAGAACGAAATTAATGTGATGGATTGATTACAGGCCGTCCTCAACTTACAACAGTTCATTTAGTGACCCTTCAAAGTTACAGTGGCACTGAAAAAAGCGACTTATGACCGTTTTTCATACTTATGACTGTTGCAGCCTTTCCACGGTCGTGTGACCAAAATTCAGATGTTTGGCAAATGGTTCATGTTTGTGACGGCTTCACCGTCCCAGGGTCATGTGATCAACTTTTGTGACCTTCTGACAAGCAAAGGAAATGGAGAAGCCAGATTCACTTAACAACCGTGTTACTAATTTAACAGCTGCAGTGATTCACTTAACGACTGTGGCAAGAAAGGTCATAAAATAAAAGCATCAAGTTCCCTTCGTCCAGTGCCCTCCCACAGGGAGGGTCTTCTCAGGGTGCCGCCGGTAAAAGATTGCCGGCGGGTAACGCCCAGGGGGAGGGCCTTCTCAGTGGGTGCGCCTGCCCTCTGGAACCAGCTGCCCGTGGAGCTGAGGACTGCCCCCGACCTCCGTTCATTCCGCCGGGACCTGAAGACCTGGCTCTTCGAGCTCTCTGGCCCAGGCTGAGAATTTTAATTTTAATTTTAATTTTAATTGGGGTTTTTGCTCTTTCAGGGACTGTTATAATCTTTTTAATTGTTTTTAATTTTTGTATTTCTTGTTTTAATTCCCTGTAAACCGCCCTGAGTCCTTCGGGAAAGGGCGGTATACAAATCCAATTAAATAAATAAATAAATAAATAAATAAAATGGGGCAAAACTCACTTAACAGCAACTGTCTCACATAGCAATGGAAATGTTGGGCTCAGTTGTGGTCATTAAGTTGAGGACTACCTGTAATCAGTTGATGCACTGATCAATCACCTTTTAAATGCCAAACACGTACTGCAACAAAATGTTGTGTCACTGGGTATTCTACTTCTATATCGTCTAGGTTTTCCTCCCTTTATTCTTTTGATGTCAGCAATTATGCTATTGAATTTATTGTTTTGACTTGAAAAAAAGTGGTGGTGCTGCCAGTCTGGAATCTGACAAAAGCCCCCAATGACGATGTAAACATGCAACAGGCCCACAGATGCTTTTTAAAGATGAGAAATGTCTGTTTCTCAGATATGTCTGAGACACCTGTTCCATGATGAAAGTGCCAATTGCAGCTAGTACTAAATGACCTATAGAGGCTAGTGCAACTAATTATAAAGGAGTGTTTACTTCAGATAACAGCATGGAGACAGTAACCTTGAAGAAGAATAAAATAAATTGCCTACCAAAGGAAACTTCTTAGGTTATGTCTCAGTACAATTCAAACAGACAGGACACCTGTTTACAAGCTGGTCTAATGGATTCCTTCAGCAACTTACAGGGGGAAAAGGAGACTGGGTGGGATCCAGCAGATTGGATGAGCTTCAACACTCAGACACAAAATAAGTTCTGAGATCAGTATTCTAGAATAGAATAAAGCTGGAAGGGACCTTGGAGGTCTTCTAGTCCAACCCCCTGCCCAAGCAGGAGAACCTATACCATTTCAGATAACCGCCAGTAATGAAGCACCCACGATTTCTGAAGACAAGCCGTTCCACTGGTTAATTGTCCTCACTGTTAGGAAGTTTCTCCTTAATTCCAGGTTGCTTCTCTCTTTGATAAGTTTCCAAGCATTGTTTTTTATCTGCTCTCTGGTGTTGTGGAGAATAATTTGACCCCCTCTTCTTTGTGGCAGTCCCTCAAATACTGGAATACTGCTATCATGTTACCCCTATTTTTTTTAATTTACTTTAGAGTAGCCAACCCCAACTCCTGCAGCCGTTCTTCATATGTTGTAGTCTCCAGGCCTTTGATCATCTTAGTTGCTCTTCTCTGAACTTTTCCTCAAACAACTATAGCAGTATTCACTGGGAAGAAGCTAGGACTTCCATGCAGTCTTTTGTTTCAACTCCTCTAAAGAGAATAACAGAGTAACAGAGTTGGAAGGGGCCTTAGAGGTCTTCTAATCCAACCCTCCTGCTCAAGCAGGAGAGCCTGCATAATTTCAGACAAATGGTTGTCCAGTCTCTTCTTAAAAACCTCCAATGTTGGAGCACCCACAACTTCTGGAGGCAAGTGGTTCCACTGACTAATTGTTCTGACTGTAAGGAAATTCCTCCTTAGTTCTAGGCTGCTTCTCTCCTTGATTAATTTCCATTCATTGCTTCTTGTTCTGCCTTCAGGTGCTTTGGGGAATAGGTTGACTCCCCCTCTTCTTTGTGGCAGCCCCTTAGATATTGGACTGCTATCATGTCACCCCCTAGTCCAGCCATAATCCAGGCCATCTGAATCTTAGGAGCAACAAAAAGTGTGTTGACCAACATAGAAAAGCCTTCACATCAAAGGAGCAATTGGGAAAAAAGAAACTTGAGCAAATTACCAGGGGTGACTAGACAGGTGGGGAGTGGGGTCCTCAAAAGACAACTGAGGTGAGCCCATCTCCACACCAATTGTTAATAGCCACCTCATCAGTCCTGCCTATATATGGTAGCGCTTTCAACTTTTTTGCTTTCTGCTGGAGTACTTGCAAATGTGCCAAATGTGTTGGTCACCAGCAAGTAGAACAGGAGGATTTTTGTTCCTGTAGTAGGGACTCAACCTTTACTTTTTAAAAAAAAATTTTTAAAAAAAATAAGAAGGTGTCATCATTAATCTGGTATTCTAAAAGCAGTGATCCTCTGCTTTCTCAGTGTGAGTTGTAAATATGGTGTCATTGTTCTGTGGGAGACTTAAAGTTGCACCCTGTTTGAAATGTGACTCTGGGCAAGGAAGCCTCTCCATCCTGGCTTAGATAAATGTCAGATTTTAGCTATTGTGAAGTAGCCGAAGGACCACTCGGGACGACAGGCTACTTAACAAAAGGTTTATTTAGAGCAAGACAAGAACAGAATAACTTGCCCGGCTTTTATAGCCGGCAGCTGTCAGTGAGGGCCAATCAGGAACGACCATTTTGGCGCCGCGTCTATCCGGACCAATCCGCGTCGTCTGTTCTTGACAGTTCAGGCTTCCGCATGGCTCGGTGTTTTGACAGCCGCGAGCTGTCAGTGGTTGCGCCTGCGCCGTGCGGGGAACTTTGACAGCTGTCAAAGTTCCCGCGTGTTCTCCTGTCAGATTTGGTTTTCCCTCAACATATAACGGTTTAACTTGTTAATACATATATACTTTAACTGTTTACAGATATAATACACCCCTTACCCCTCCCCTGGAGCGTTTCCTCCCTCTTGGTCGTTGGAACCTGCCCACTGGTAGTCCTTTAGGTAGGCGGGGGCCCTTCGGTTCCTGTTGGAACGACGTGGAAGTGGGGCGATGTCTGGTTCTGCCGGTGGTGCGTCTCTTTGCCCCTCTTCCTCTTGGTTTGGCAGCGGTAGTATTTCTGGAGGGGGTTGCAGGTTGAGTTCCTCCGGTTGGGGTTCTGGGGTGTGTGGTGGTTGTCTGGGTCTGAGTTGGTCGATATGGCGGCGTAGGTTGCCGTGAGTTTGTGTGGATATTAGATAAGAAATGGGTCCTGTTTGTTTTAGCACTGTTCCTTGGACCCATTTGTTTTTATCTGTGTATGATCGTGCCCATATCATTTGCCCTGGTTTGAGTGTGCGGTTGGGGGGGGTTTGCTCGTTTTCTTCCGGGTATGTGTCAGGATGTAGTCTGTCGAGCCGCGTTATCAGCCTCCTCCCCCATCTTAGTTCTGCTGGTGATTTGCCCGTTGTTGTGCATGGAGTTGCGGGTTGTGACATTAGGAATTGGCTGAGTCATCGCTGCCAGTTTCCCTTGACGAATTTTTTCAAAGCTTCTTTTGTGGAACGTACCATAATTTCAGCCATCCCGTTTGTCGATGGGTGGAAGGGTGCAGACGTGACCAGCCTAATACAATTCTTCATAGCGAACATCTGAAATTCACGAGAGGTGAATTGAGGGCCATTGTCTGAAACTATGGTGTCTGGGAGGCCGTGTGTGGCGAATATTTTCCTTAGGGCTTGTATAGTGGCTCCTGACGTTGTTTTCCTAAGGGGAGTGACTTCTAACCATTTAGAATAACTGTCCACTACAATTAGGAAACTCTGTCCCTGGATAGGTCCTGCAAAATCTAAATGTATGCGTGACCATGGGTTTTTTGTCGTTTCCCATTTGTGAATTGGTGCCTGGGGTGGTTCGTTCCGGGTTGCTTGACAGGTGTAGCACCCTCCCACATATTTTTCTATTTCCTTATCTATGCCAGGCCACCAAACATAACTTCTGGCCATAGCTTTCATCTTGACAATGCCAGGGTGTCCTTCGTGTAAGATGTCTAACGTTTGATTTGTGTTCTTATTTGGTATTATGACTCGATTTCCCCATAGCAGGCATCCCCTATGTGAAGATATTTCGTTTTTCCTGTTGAAGTATGGCTGGAATTGGGGGTGTGGGTTTTGTGCTGGCCACCCTGTTGTGGCCCACCTGAGAATTCTGCTAAGTATTTTGTCCTTAGCTGAGTTGTTTGCTATAATCTTAGCAGAGAGGGGACAGTCTGGAAGTTGTGAAATTGCTAGGATCATTCCAGCTGGGTCTGGGTCTGGATCCTTGCTTTGAATTGGCAGTCTGCTGAGGCAGTCTGCGTGTCCTAATTCCTTTCCTGGTTTATGGATTAACTGATAAGAATAGGCTGATAAGAATGTGGACCACCGTAGTATTCTCGGTGAGAGAATCTGAGGTGTTATTTTATTCCAAGTGAAAATCCCTAATAGGGGTTTGTGATCTGTGTATATAGTAAAGGGTCTCCCATAAAGGTAGTCATGAAATTTTTTAACCCCTGCGACTATTGCTAGGGCTTCTCTGTCTATTTGTGCGTAATTCCTTTCTGCTTTTGACAGAGTGCGTGAATAAAAGGCTATGGGTCTTTGAGTGCCGTCCTTGTATAAATGACTTAATACTGCCCCAATTCCATAGGGAGATGCGTCGCAAGCGATGCATATTGGTGTATCTTCTCGGAAAAGGGTGATCGTTGAACTATTGCAAATAATCTTTTTTAATGATTGGAAGCTATTTTCATGTATTTTGGTCCAGGACCAGGCAGTTCCCTTATCCAGGAGTCTATGCAGAGGCTCTGCGATAGTGGCTTTGTGGGGAAGGAAGGCATGGTAAAAGTTTAATAATCCTAAAAAGGCTTGGAGTTCTTGTTTATTCCTTGGGCTTGGTGCTGTTTGAATAGCCCTTAGTTTGTCTGTGGTGGGGTGGATACCTTGGCCGTCTATTTTGTACCCTAGGAACTCTGTGGATGTGACTCCAATGGAGCACTTTTCCCGCTTAAGTTTGAGGCCGGCTTCTCTGAGCCGGCTCAGCACAGCTAACAGTCTGTCAGCTAAATTTGCTTCATTTTCTCCGGCGATGAGAACATCGTCGAAATAGGGGCAGACCCCGGGTATTCCTTTCAGGGTTTTCTCCATGATACCCTGGAAGATACCCGGGGCTGCCGATATGCCGAATTGTAGCCTTTTTACTTTAAAGGCACCGCGGTGGGTGACAATTGTCTGGGCTTCCGCGGTGTCATTTGTGACAGGCAGTTGCAAATACGCCTGCGTGAGATCAAGTTTAGCAAAAATGGCGCCGGAGCGGATGGAAGCAAAAACGTCCCTTACCGCTGGCACCGGGTAAGCATGGGGGCTCAGAGCTAGGTTGAGGGTCGCCTTATAGTCCGCGCATAATCTTATTTCCCCGTTAGGTTTAACCGGGGTGACTATTGGGGTCTCCCAGCTTCCCCCCTCCGTAGGTTCAAGCACCCCGAGCCCTACGAGGTGCTCTAGTTCCTTTTCAATTTTTTCTTTAAGGGCAAAGGGCACTCTCCTAGCTCTTATTTTTATGGGTTGGATTGCTGGGTTTAATTGTAAAGAGATGGGGGGACCGGTGTATTTTCCTAGTGTGCCATCGAAGACGTCTGCATACTTGTTGCAAACGGCTTCGAGACTGGGTGATTGTACAGTATTTACCCCCGTTATGGCGATCCCTAACGGCCCGAACCAGTTCAGCCCTATCAGGTTGGTGCGATTTCCGGGCGTTACCAGAACTTCTAGGGGACCCTTGAATGATTTGTACTCTACTGTAACCTTAGCCCTCCCTTCCAGAGGAATAGGGGTTTTCTGGAAGTCTGCTAGATGGACCTGGGTTTGCCTCAGAGGAATTTTTCCCTTGCCTTGCTGACAGATCTCCTGATATGTTTCAAATGAAATTAAGGAGACTGCTGACCCTGAATCCACCTCCATGAGGCAGGGCACCCCCTGAATTTTTACCCTGATCCTAACCTTTGAGCTTAGGCTGTTTACCCTGTCAATTGTTTCTACCAGGGCCCCTGGCGTTTGTCCTCTGTTGGCCTGGGTAGCTGGCCTACCTGGGGAATTTGCCTCCAAACCATTGACGTTGTCGCGGCCCTTGCTGCGACACACCGGTTTGATGTGGCCAGTCTTCCCACAATTGTGGTACTTAGCGTTTCTGAACCGGCAGCTTCCTCGGGCATGATTGCCCCCGCAGCTGGCGCAGGCGGCCCATTGCTCGTAACGCGGCGGTGGCGGAGGGGGGTTCCTGGACCTTCGGCGATCCGAAGTGTCGCTTCTTCTCGGTTGTCTGCGTTCCATTCTGCGCTGAAGGGCTTCTCCGTCGGTGAAGTCCACCGACTCGTCGCTGTCGCTGAGGGTTGCGCTCTCTTGGAAGACGGTCGCTGGGCTCTCTGGGGTCGTAGTAGTCGGTCTCTTCTTGTGGTTATACTCGTAGGCCATGATTTCTCTGGTCAACTCCGCCAGGCTCATGTCGGTTTTGGATGTCAGCTTCTTCTGTAGGCGTTCGTCCCTCAACCCGATCACCACCTGGTCTCTGATGCGGTCTTCTAGGTCGGGGAAGTGGCAGTTCCGCGCGGTGTGTCGGACCCCAGAGATGAAATCGTTTGCGGGTTCGTCTGGACGTTGTTTCTTCTGGGCGAATTGTACCCGCCAGTACAGTTTGGATCGGGCTGGCATATAATGCTTCGTCAGCTGGTCTACCAGGTCCGCGTAGGAGACCTCGGTGATGGGTACCGGGCTGAACAGCCCAACGGCAGCGTCGTAGACTGGGGGTCCGCTGATGTATAGAAGCGCGGCGGCCTTTGCTCTGTCATCGGTGATTTTGCTGATGAGGAGAAATCCCTCGACTTGCCCCAGGTGTGATTGCCATCTTTTGGGATGGCGGGTGTCAAATTCCCTCACGCGCCCGAAGTTTGCCATGTCGTCCGGTCCTAGGTCTCGCTCCGTTGGAAGTTAAAACTTCCAGTGACAGCTCTGGCCGGGAATTCTCTTCCGCGGCCGTGACTTCAGCTCTGGAGCGATCCCACCTTCGTCGCCAGTGAAGTAGCCGAAGGACCACTCGGGACGACAGGCTACTTAACAAAAGGTTTATTTAGAGCAAGACAAGAACAGAATAACTTGCCCGGCTTTTATAGCCGGCAGCTGTCAGTGAGGGCCAATCAGGAACGACCATTTTGGCGCCGCGTCTATCCGGACCAATCCGCGTCGTCTGTTCTTGACAGTTCAGGCTTCCGCATGGCTCGGTGTTTTGACAGCCGCGAGCTGTCAGTGGTTGCGCCTGCGCCGTGCGGGGAACTTTGACAGCTGTCAAAGTTCCCGCGTGTTCTCCTGTCAGATTTGGTTTTCCCTCAACATATAACGGTTTAACTTGTTAATACATATGTACTTTAACTGTTTACAGATATAATACATATTGTGATTATCTTTTGCAACCACTGCCATGGCAATCAGTGTGTTCCTAGTTCAATGTATTTACTTAGTCAATAGTTACCTCTCTCCACAGCGATTGCTATATTAAGTAAATAAGATCTGGGATAAGGTTGAAGATGATTTAATTTAATGTTGGTACTGCCTGACTCCAAAGCAACTTTCAATGACTTATATAGTAGAACTTAGGTAGGAACACTCCACTATTCTGGTACATAATTTCAGAATTCCAAAGCAGGAAACTTTATTTTTCTCTGGGGATGGAAATTGGCTCAACTTTCCAATAAAGTAGCTTTTCTAATTCTACATGGAGTAGTAGATGAGGGGGAAATGGGGAAGGGTTGTAATGGAATGTGTGGATGACTTTGGGAGAGGAGAGAAAGTGATGTTGCCTAGGAAACAATTGGGAAGAGAGGGAGGTGCCTCCAGTGGCTTAATGGTCAGAGAAAGACCCTTAGGAAAGACTCAACATAATAGATCAAGAAATTAAAAGTGGTGGTGGAAGTTTTAACTCCAGGCTTGCCAGATTCTTTTAATGTAGCCTTACGGTAAAGTAGATTTAGCTCATCTACTTGTGTTTCCTCTCTGGTTCACCCATGACAGCTGGCATTTATTTGGGGATAGGGTACCATTATTAACAATTATCTGAGGTCTCAAATAGACTCATTTTTCAGTGTAAGCAATCAGCCAGAGAATGATCAGTTTCCTCTGATTATATGTATGCCCATTACCGACCTGTCATCAAGTACTTAAAAGCCTGGTTGCTTACGTAGGTCAGTGCAGGATTTTTCCATGTTAGATGGTCAGAGTAGAAATGACCTTGTCCTAGTTTTTTTAGCTTGGAGTTTGTCCAGTATTTTCTTGATGGAAACAGCACTGTGGAGGTATTCTGCATATACTAATTTCTTATATGACCTTATATTACTGTAGTTCTAGAGACTCAAAACAAGCCATGCTTTTGACTATTGCATTAACATAAACTACTTCTTTTGCCTTGGCAAGGACTGAAGCAAGTCTATCAGGCCGCACAGAGCCGCTGGTAGCAAAATAGGCAGTATATAAATTTAACAAATAAAATAAAAATTCTCTGTCTCTGTTTGAAAAAGGGGACAGATCTGATCCAATGAATTATGATTGGCTTTCTGAATGGGAACAGTAAACTGAATGCATAGCATCTATTTTGGAAATTGCTAGACCGGTAAGAGTAGGGCAATACTCTGGTTAAAGAATTAGGGTTCACCTGCCACCCAGGCAAATTTGCCTGGCATGTGTGTGTCTGAAATTGGCATTTGAGTGAAACTCTAAATCAGGAATCTCCAAACTTGGCAACTTTGAGACTTGTGGATCAGAACCAAAATTCATTAGCAAGCCATGCTATGCAGAGTAGAATATGTTAGTAGGATGTTATGGCACCATGATGGGAAGTAACGCTTTTTTATAAGGATGATCTGTTTATATTATTGCTGTTTGATTAGTTTTATGAGCCATTGGGGATTATTGTGTCAAAGACAGGTATCCATCTACATTTAATAAATATGTTTTATAAACAAATAAAAATTGACATTAGGGGTTCTCAAGTTCATCTTTGGTCTTAAGAATGGTAATGTTGAAGCCAGTTAGTGCCTATATGCTTGTGTGTGTGTGTGTGTATAATTCCTTGAGAATAGTCTTTATTATTTCTATGAGAAGACACAAACCAGAGGAACCTATACCTGCTAACTATTTAATATTGCCCGTATCTCCCATCACTTTTCTCTTCCCCAGATGAATAATTTACCATCAGCGACTTTGGAAAGGAAGAATGGCTAAATAACCGTATTAGAACAGATTAGTCCATGATCAATCAAGAAAATAGATGTAACCATGCATGAATTCCTGCACTGCTGCTTTTATATACAAACCACTCAGATCTATATCTGTGCGGCCTGATAGAGCCTTGGTGGAGCAGTGGGCTAACGCCTCCTTAAGTAACACCAGCTTCCTGCAATTATTGCAGGTTCGCATCCCACCAGGCTCAAGGTTGACTCAGCCTTCCATCCTTCCGAGGTAGGTAAAATGAGGACCCAGATTGTTGGGGGCAATTAAGCTGACTTTGTAATAATGCCGCTTGGGGGTGTGTGAAAGCCCTAATAAGCAGGCATATACATGGAATGAAGGCTACTGCTAAGCTTGTAAGCCGCCCTGAGTCTTCGGAGAAGGGCGGGATATAAATGCAATAAAAATAAATAAATAAATAAATATTAATACCCCTTCCAAACAAACTAATGGTTGGACTGCAGATTATAATGCAATCTATTATTTACTATGTGCTTTTCTAAAATAATGAATGTCACTAAACTCTGTTCAGTTGCCATCTCCATACATGATCAAACGTTAAGTATGTTTTAGTTGTACTTTTAGCGTTATAGCCTTGATCCCTTGCCAATGGTAGCAGATAATAGAATAGAATAGAATAGAATAGAATAGAATAGAATAGAATAGAATAGAATAGAATAGAATAGAATAGAATAGAATAGAATAGAATAGAATAGAATAGAATAGAATAGAATAGAATAGAATAGAATAGAATAGAATAGAATGCTGGAAGGGACCTTACTGGAGTACCTACACCATCTCAGACAGGTGCCTGTCCAATCTCTTCTTTAAAATCTCCAGTGATGGAGCCCCCACGATTTCTGGGGTTAAGCTGTTCCACTGGTTGATTGTCCTCACTGTCAGGAAGTTTCTCCTTAAATCCAGGTTGCTTCTCTCCTTGATCAGTGTCCAACCATTGTTTCTTGTCCTTCCCTCTGGTGCTCTGGTGAACAACCTGACCCCTTCTGCCTTGTGGAAGCCCCTCAGATACTGGAACACTGCTATCATGTCTCCCCTATTTCTTCCTTTTCTTTAGACTAGCCAAACCCAAGTCCCACAGTCGTTCTTCATATGTTTTAGCTTCCAGGCCTTTGATCATCTTAGTTGCTTTTTTCTAAACTCTCAACATCTTTTTTGTGATATGGTGACCAAAATTGGCAGCAGTATTCCAGGTGTGGTCTTACTAGGGGTTTGTAAAGTGGTACTATATGATATTGGGTGGTATATGGGTGATATTGTTTTTAATTTAATGGCACTGAACTTTGATCTTATACAAGTTGGGCTATGACTATAAATAAAGACTGACACTAAAGTACCCATTGTGCAAAACAAAATGTATGCTAAAACATTTTTCTAGTCCTTTCTGATAACAGCCATGGCTAATCTGTCAGGTTCTTTCACAGCCAGAAAAATAGCTGTTGTAGCTACTGAATAGCTATTACAGAAAATAATTGAGCCCAAAAAGGCAGAAATCACATTTTGCCCTGTGCCACAATTTCTTTAACTCCATTTACTGGATAAGCCATAATTGGCTAAATTCACTCATAGTACAAAGCTAAAATTCCACAAAATGCATTCCATCTTAATTTAACATGGCCTAGAATCACTCCGGCCTTATGCATCCAACTCCTCGACATGCATGCACTTTTACAAAATGCCCAATTGTTGATGGCAGTTCTTAAAACATTCAAGAGTTAGATAAATTGATAATAGTTGGCATGTGTTGTCATTTTGTCCCTACTTTTGCTCTCTGCCACAAGTGGCTGTTCATTCTTAATTCTATCATGACATCCAAATCTGGAATGGCTGCCATTTTTAATCTGAGAAAACTCAAATAACAAAATAACAGAGTTGGAAAGGATCTTGGAGGTCTTCTAGTCCAACCCCCTGCTCAGGCAGGAAATCCTATACCATTTTGGACAAATGGCTGTCCAGTCTCTTCTTAAAAACTTCCAGAGTTGGAGCATTCACAGCTTCCAGAGGCAGGTTGTTCCACTGGTTAATTGTTCTGTCAGGAAGTTTCTCCTTAGTTCTAGGTTGCTTCTCTCCTTGGTTAGTTTCCATCTATTGCTTCTTGTCCTGCCTTCCAGTGCTTTGGAGAATAGGTTGACCCCCTCTTCTTTGTGGCAACCCCTGAGATATTGGAACACTGCTATCATGTCCCCCCTCGTCCTTCTCTTCATTAAATTAGACAAACTCAGTTCCAGCAACCATTCTTCATATGTTTTAGCCTCCAGCCCCCTAATCATCTTTGTTGCTCTTTTCTGCACTCTTTCTAGAGTCTTTTGTTTATATCAGCCAACCAAAACTGCTCGTGTGTGTCTTAGCAAGGCATTTGAAAGTGGTACTCACACTTCACATGATCTTGAAATATGTAACCAATGCTGTTTGTAGGACTGTTGATTAATCATTCTTTTGGCTTTTACCCATTTTGCATTGACTGTCAGGCTGAGGTACTTGTACATGTTTTAAACTGCATCATAAACATGAAAAATATACATGCTGGCCTAATCATAGTCTAAGAAACCAAGAAGAGATGGAGATACAAAAGCTGAACATAGAGCAAAAAACCTCTATTTTGAGGCTATTCCAGTCCCATCTCTCTGTATATAAATCAGGTTGGCCTTTCACATGTTGAGATGAGGTATTGATTGTGATACGGTAACCAATCAATGGCAAAACATGATTTTAAACTTGTGAAGGTGTTCTTTGTTAACTACCACTTAACTCATGAACCAGTTTTGGAAATCACATTAAACTTGGACGCCAGATGGATGTGTATGTTGTGAAAAACAGTGAAATTAAAACCAGATCAGCTGGCTTGGTAAAACTTTCTAATGGAGTTCACAACACCATCAAACAATATGCAGACAATCCGCCTGATGGCTCACGCACGCATACACACACACACACACACACACACACACAGAAACAATGAAGCCTCTAATTGATGTTCTGAGCAAAAGAGGAGATGAGATGCAGCAACTTTTGCTCTGTGCTGAAAAGAGATGGCAAAATTAACATTGCCTGCATTGTAGGCCATGTAATTGAATTGTCAATTATGTTTTTCAAAATTGTCAATTATACCAGGCCCTCCCAAATGGATGGAGTGCCACAAATTACAAAGCAATCTCTCACTTCTCAGTGGCCTCTTAATAATAATCTACAACTCCCAAAGGGCCTCAGTGGAGCCAAAGATCGTGACTGAATTTTTAAAATGGACTCTCCTGTTTTTATCACCATTCCTCACATTTGCATCTAGGGAAACAATGACAGAGGGAGCTATCAGCTCCTTGGATCAGCTACCAGGACTGATTGCTCTTTCTTTCTCCACTGCTCTCAAAAATAAATGTGATTGTTGATGCAGTCATTTGCCTTCCATGGTAAACACTGAGATGAGAGAGGAATGCTTTAAAGGAGATGTAATGAATTTTGATCCATACAGAATATAAATTAGTTTGGCTTTAGCTCTTTCAGATAGCACAGCAGTTGGCCACGTTTTAAAAAACAGAAATTACAGTATTGCCTTGGTGCTTATTTATATTTATTGCTTTTAAAATAAAAAGGAAGGAAGGAAGGAAGGAAGGAAGGAAGGAAGGAAGGAAGGAAGGAAGGAAGGGAGGGAGGGAGGGAGGGAGGGAGGGGAGAGAGAGAGAGAGAGAGAGAAGAAAGAGAAAGAAAGAAAGAAAGAAAGAAAGAAAGAAAGAAAGAAAGGAAGGAAGGAAGGAAGGAAGGAAGGAAGGAAGGAAGAAAGAAAGAAAGAAAGAAAGAAAGAAAGAAAGAAAGAAAGAAAGAAAGAAAGAAAGAAAGAAAGAAAGAGGCAAAACCCTAAGATAATAGTGTTAAAGAGAACGGGGAAAAAGAATAAAAAAAATCGTTTTCATTCATGAAAAAAGAACATATAAAATTTGCTATAAAAGAAAGTGGGGCAGAAAGTCCATTTCCCTCTGTATTGGCAGAATGGAACATCCTGATAAATATTTTAACAACTACCTGGAAAGAGGGTGGGGCATGAAAGGGTTAGCACATTTTAAAAAAATAAATAAATCCAGGTGCTCATTTAAATGCTGCAAATAGGATTATTTTGATTGCTTATTTATTTAGAGGGCTGGAAATTGCAGATGCCACTCAACTTATTAAACGGAAGCATTCCAAAGTAGTAAAGATTTGAACTGGGTTTAGGGTTTTTTAAATAGACTATGGTATGATGAAACTTCATGTTCAATTCATCCTGAAATTATTAATCAAGTTCACATAATTTAAAAAATTCTACGCTGCAATATGAAAACAACGGATGTGATCCAGAATCCTGATTGTTGAAATGCAACACTCAGGAGATTTCTGGACCTCCTACAGAAGTCCAGCTGATGCCAGTGAGCCATGTGCAGATCTGTACATTGAAGAAACAAAAAAGCCACTTCATAAAGCATGGCACAACATAGGAGGACAAGGTTCAGCAGTCCATCTCCATTTAAAAGACAAAGGCCACTCTTCTGAAGACAGCAAAGTCCACATTTTGGACAGAGAGTTTGAAAGAGGAGTCAAAGTTTGAAAGAGGAGTCAAAGAGGCCATCTACTGTGTTTCCGCGAAAGTAAGGCCTACACCACCAAAGTAAGGCCCTAGCTTAATTTTTGGAGGTGGGCCTAATATAAGCCCTATCCCAAAAATAAGCCCTAGTTTTGGGGCAAGGCACACACCTAAAAATCACCCCCCCCCCTGCACTCACCTTGCAGCCAGTCCTCTCCACTTCTTCTTCTGAGGCCTCCTCTGCAGCCAGACCTGCTTTTCTCAGTCCCAGGGCTTTCCGGAAGACCTGTGCAGCCAAGAACCAAGCTATGGATTCAATCCATAGCTCGGTTCTGCAAGACCTCAGCAGCTGAGCACCAAGCTATGGATTGAATCCATCGCTCAGTACTTGGCTGCTTGACTGAAAAATGCAGGCCCAAATGCAGCTGCAGAACTTTGGCCCCAGAAGAAGTGGACCGGCTGGGTGGAGCTGTCGGTGCCAGAGGTGAGGTAAGGCCTACTGCAAAAATAAGACCTGGTGCCTCTTTTGGAAGCAAAATAATAATAATAATAATAATAATAATAATAATAATAATAATAATAATAATAATAATAATAATAATAATAATAATAATTATTATTATTATTATTATTATTATTATTATTATTATTATTATTATTATTATTATATTGGGATACCACATCTCAAGCCACCATGGCAAGGTAAACCATCTACTATACATGGATGACTTAAAACTGTATGCGAAAAGCCAAACTGAACTTGAATCAATACTCAACACAGTTCAACTGTTTAGCAGCAACATCAGAATGGACTTTGGACTTGGAAAATGTGCTATATTATCCAAGCAATGAGGAAAAATGGGAAAAATAGAAGGAATAGAACTGGGAAATGGAAGTATTATGAAAGCACTAGCAAAGGATGACGGTTACAAATACCTAGGCATATTGGAAGCAGATAACATCTTCAATGGAAATGTCAGAGTCAACACAAAAGTAATACATCAGAAGAGTCTGCAAAATACTAAAATCAAAGCTGAATGGTGGAAATATAATTAAAGCCATTAATACATGGGCAGTCCCAGTGATACACTACCCAGCTGGAATTATCAACTGGACATTGGCCGAACTGGAACACCTAAATCGGAAAACATGTAAACTTTTGAACGTGCACCACGCTTTACATCCAACAAGGACCCCTTGAGCCACAAAAATTCTCCTTTATTAGTCAAGCTACATATTGGGCAGACTATGTTGACTTGGTCTACTCCTCTTTTCTCCATCCCTTTCATATACTCACTAGACCCAAGGTTCTTCTGTCTTGGTTGGGGAAAAGATCAGTAAATATGAAAGTGGTACAGTTGAAAATTACTAGTTTCAACATAGGCAGGAGTATGAATGATATGCCCAATTGCAACTCTTTAAAGCAGATATATCATTATCCAGATAATATCCATCCTCTGTAGCTGAAATGCAATCCTGGGAAGAATTGCATGCATTCTCTAGTCTATGCTCACAACCCCACATACTCAAAGCTCCTATAGGACTCAAGAACAGGCATAATAAATATCCCACATAAATGTCTTCTAATTTCTAAGTATAGAAATAAAATACTCCAAATTATTTAGAAGCTTGATATGACAGCCAAACTAAAATGTACAGTAGACTTCTTTTATAAATGGGACTTACCTATAAGTAAGTCAGATTTTGGTAGGCTTGTTATCCATGGTTTTATATGCTGCCATGTATTTGGTCATAATTAAGGGACGCGGTGGCTCAGTGGGTTAGGACGCTGAACTTGTCGATCGGAAGGTCGGCAGTTTGGCGAGTCGAATCCCGAGTGCCGCGTAGCAGAGTGAGCGCCTGTTACTCGTCCCAGCTTCTGCCAACCTAGCAGTTCGAAAGCATGTAAAAATGCAAGTAGAAAAATAGGGACCACTACGGTGGGAAGGTAACAGCGTTCCGTGCGCCTTTGGCGTCTAGTCATGCCGGCCACATGACCACGGAGACGTCCTCAGACAAGCGCTGGCTCTTCGGCTTTGAAACGGAGATGAGCACCGGCCCCCTAGAGTTGGAAACGACTAGCACGGATGTGCAGGGGAACCTTTACCTTTACCTTTATTTGGTCATAAAAGATGTCAAAATTTTGTAATACAAGCCTCCTGCTAAATTATTCATCCCCTGTTCATTCAAACCATGTTGAGCATTTATAGGAACCCTTTGGTGAAGCAAAGAGAAGAAATTTATTTGGTCTTTGAATGTCCTTCTGAAACATCAACTTCTAGACTTGGGCTGCATTACTTCAAGCCCAGCCCACCAAAGCATCATTGAAGCTGGGATTCATGAGTTTTATATGAACTCAGAGACTCGTTTCCTACCTTTTCTTTGCTACTGTAGAAATAGAAAGCAAGACATTTTCAGGAAGCAATGTGCAAAGCCTTCCTTTGCAGACCATGGACATTAATTGCTACCTCATTGTGTCCCACTTTGTCACTAGGAACAGAATCTGTGATAGGCATGAACATCTTTGTTTGGTTCTTTAGAGAAGATCTACAAATGAGAAACATATTCTCCTGTTTCTAATGCCTTCATTATTCTACCAGAATTTTACATTTCCAGGAGGCAACTGGGCTTTCTTTGTTTGACCTTGAAGACTGTAAAGTCGCGTGCTTCACAGAGAGACGGACACAGAGCTGGGTAACGATGCGTTTATTCAGGAACAGAACGAACTGGGGAAAAGGGGATACCTGGCGTCTATTTGTACCTGCCCAGGTGAATGACATCCAATCAGTTCAAACCTGGGCTTCCCGCCAGTGCAGGTGGCCAATGGGTTTAAATCCTGGCTTCCCGCCAGGGCTGACCATGCCTGGGGCTGTCAACAGCTTGAGCCATTCAGGCTTTTCCTGCGTAAACGGTTATAGCCCGGAGCTGTCCAACCTCCTGCTGTGCTGCTCATTCAGCCTCCTGCTGAGCTGTTCATTGTGTATGCTGAGTGGCATACACTGCAAAGACGTTTCATTTCCCATCTAAGAAGCTTCTTCAGCTCTGACTGGATGGTGGGGAATATTCCTTGCAGACTGCTGGTAATTTGCATTCTTTTAGAGCAAGGGTCTTCAAATCCGGGCCTTTTATAACTCATGGATGTCAATTCCCAAAATTCCACAGCCAGGCATGCTGGCTGAGGAATTCTGGGAGTTGAAATCCATGAGTCATAAAGGGGCCGAGTTTGAAGACCCCAGTTTTAGAGAGTAGTTCAGACTGCTTGGAGGTTTATCTGCGTCCTCAGGGTCACCTAAGTAGTGTAAAAGGATGTGGAGCCTTCTTGGAACTGCTGAAATCGATGCAAATGACCAGCTGTCTGCAAGGAATATAAATCCTTCCATTCCCCACCATGAAAGTCAGCGCTGAAGAAGCTTCTTGGATGAGAAGCGAAACGTCTTCAAAGAAAAAACAAGAAAGCACCTTTGGGACAACCATGACCTGGGTGACTGAGAATCTCCATAGATGTTTAGCTATGCACTTTGGGAGAAACAGCCTTTGAATGGTATGGGAGTATGAACAGATTTCCAGAAAACATTGGAGACCACAGGAACCATTTGCGCTTCAGTTTCAGATGCAGACAACACAGACTCCTCCCCAACAGCCTGTGTGCCTGTCTTCAAGACTGAAAGGAGACAGGGCAGAAGACATCCTGCAGCCAAGAAGGCTCCACATACCTTTGCACTACCCAGGTGACCCTGAGGACACAAATGGCCTCAATGATTCTCTTAAAAAAGACAAATGACCAGCTGTCTGCAAGGAGTATAAATCCTTCCATTCCCCGCCATTCAGTCAGAGTTGAAGAAGCTTCTTGGATGAGAAGCGAAATGTCTTCAAAGAAAAAACAAGAAAGTCCAGTTGCCTCTTGAAAAGCACCTTTGGGACTGACACATACAGTTGCTATGAAAATTAGCAGTTTACTCAAGCCTAAGGAGATAATAGCAGACAAGGAATTAAAACCAAAACAGTCTCTGAAAGAAGCTGGCCTGGGTGGGTTTAACAAGAGTGTTCAGAAGACTAGTCAAAATCCACTCCAGAATTCCCAGGTCAGGATTGTCATCCAGTCCAGAATTTTAGAAGCAGAATCCAGACAAATGACACCCAAGAACTGAAGATCAGACATACAAGATCAGAAACTGTGAAGAGAGCCAGTCCATAGAATCATGAGAATCAGGCATGAAATGAAATGAAATGAAATGAAATGAAATGAAATGAAATGAAATGAAATGAAATGAACAGAAAGTGTCACTCTTAATTTGCCTTCGGTATCATTGAAAACTCGGGTTTTGACTGGCTAGTCAACCTTTCGCTGAAATCTGCAAAGTTGAATACGGTAACTGGTCAGCAAATGTCTATGGAGATTCTCAATCATTCAGAAGCTTCTTGGATGAGAAGCAAAACATTTTCAAAGAAAAAAAAACCAAACAAAGTAATTCCAGTTGCCTTTTGCAAAAAAAAACTGCACCTTTGGGACAATTGGCCAGCAAGCATATGTCCTGTTGCCATGTGCTAGTTGGAGGCAAAATAAAAATTCCCTTGCTAGCAAATCATTTGACTGTTTCATGGGCTCAACTGCAACTGTTTGCTGTGACTGTTAAGACTAAGATAAGCTGGGTGTTATTTTAAGTATCCATTTGCTGAGAATAAGCAATTATTTCTATACATATAATAGAGATGAAGCAATTTCTATGGACCCACATGTCTCCCTTCAGTTTTAAGACCATTATAATGCTTGACATTTCATAGCAGTGAACAGATACCATTTCATAGCAGTGAACAGATAACACGTTTTAATGAGAGAATCACATTTATTCCAACAATGAAACAAATATTCTGCCACAATACTGTGAGCAACGTTTGCTTTTTCTTGTACAGGAGCTCCCCCTAGTGGTGTCCTTCTATAATGCAATTCCAGAATAAAACAAGATTGAACATGAAGCATATGTGTCTGGATGGGTGAGTGGGTGGGTGTGTTTGTGTAAGTAATCAAAGCTATGTTTTAAAATACTGCCTAGAAGAGAAATTCTTCATACAGGTACTTCTTGACAGAACAGTTCATTTACTGACCATTTGAAGTTACAACAGCACTGTGACTTATGACCATTTTTCACATTTATGACCATTGCAGCATCCCTGTGGCTGTGTGATCAAATTTCAGACACTTGGCAAGGGGTTCATATTTATGACTGTTGCAATATCCCAGGGTCATGTAATCACCTTTTGTGACCTTCCGACAAACAAAGTCAATGTAGAAGCCAGATTCACTTAACAACTGTGTTACTAACAACTGTAGTCATTCACTTAACAACCACGGCAAGAAAGATTGTAAAATGGGGCCAAGCCCACTTAAAAATGTCTCACTTAACCACAGAAATTGTGGGCTCAATTGAGCTCATAAATGGAAGATTGCCTGTATTTCTTCTTCTGATTCTCAATCAGGTTAATGGAACATAATTGACTTCTGAAGTTTCTTTCATCGAAGAGGATTTAAGAAAAAAATGTTCTTGAGTAGAATGAGCTTTACTTGAAGTTATAAACTTATGGAGTAAGCAAGAGTGTGTGCTGCAATATAATGCCCAATTTTGATCAAAACCTTGCTCTAAGACAGAGGCAGGCAACTATGGAAACGTTCTGACCTGTTGACTTCAACTCCCAGAATGGCTGGCTCAAGAATTCTGGGAGTTGAAGTCCACAGGTGGTAAAATTGCCAAAGCTGCCCAGCCCTGCTCTGAGGCAGAAGTCCCCAACCTTCTGGGCACCAGGGACCCATTCTGTGGAGAGAGGTTTTTCCATGGACCAGATGGTCTGTGGTTTTGTGGGCTGCCTGCATCTCACGGATCGGGCTTTGCTTGTTTGTGCAGCCCAGTTGCTGGCGTGCTGCAGCCTGGTACTGGTCCACAGACCAGGGGTGGGCCCCCCCTGCTCTAAGGGGTGTAGGTCTACTCCAGAGTAAAATTTGCAAGGAATCCTCCTTTTCTTAATCCCAATATGCTGTTCTTTCATATGATTTAGTTAAAATATCTTATTGGCATATCTGTGCCTAAATGGTTGAACTCAAAGTTTAGAGGTTGGAAGTTTCAAACCTTCCTTCTCAGAATTCCCTAGATTTGCATGCCCTGGCCCAGATTCTTTACATTGGGATAGCAGCTTAATAGTTACTGCTACTACCACCTAGTGTATTTTCCATGCGGGCCTTACCTGGTGTCTTCTCCAAAGCCTGAAACTACAGAGACGGTCCTCTCATCATTTTCAGTGTCTTCCTGGCTACTCAAAGGTGAAATGGAATCAAATCACATACACTGGTACCTCAGTACTTATCGTTAATTGCTTCCAGGAGGAGCAATGAGTACCCAAAACAAGGAGTACCAAACAAAATTTTCCCATAAGGAATAATGTAGTGAGTCACAAGGCAGCCAATACCGACAGGTTCTAACTTGTACGTTGAGTACCAACAAGCAATGAGTACTGGGACCACATCAAAATGCCCTGAGTACCAAATTTGATGAGTTTCAAAGTAACTGAGTACCACTGTACTAAAGTGCTGTCAAGTGAAATACTTCCTATTTTCCATCATCCTTTTTAACTAATTTTTCACCAAAATACCATGAAAAACAAGGATCAGCTGATCCATAGGTGGCATCTGTTATGGTACTTTGGTTAAATATGGGAAGGTTGGCTTATTTATAGATGAGCTTATGTATGAGAATATATGGTAGCTTTAATTTTAATGAATCCATTTCTTTAAAAACAGCATTGTTTTTAGGCTTTGATAAAAGCTAAAGCAGGTAATATTTAGCAGTGCTCATTGAAAATAATATAGTTTTGGAAACTTCCTTTCTAAATATTAAAAAAAATGTTTCTATTATAGTCTCATGTTTACTTCCCTTTGTTTTAGTGGTACCATGTCTAAGACGAATTTCATATAATCATATTTTTCTCTACTTATTGCTAGGCTATGTCAACTCATGCTAGAAGTTCAGTATAAAGGATCTCAGCAAAAGGTTTGTATTTTCCTGGATTTATATAAAAAGTAATCAGTTCCGTAATCTGTAAAAGGAACACTCATTTAATAAAAAAAATGTGTGCTGTAGTTTTGGGTTAGGTTTTTTGCTGTCTTCCTAAAGATTTTTCCACCTACCACTCCAGTTTCTGCCGGGTCTAAAATTAGCGTTACAATTCAAACAATAATCTAAATTAGCTGCTAGAAGCACAGCTGCAGAAGGAGGCAAAATATTTAATATTTATCTATTTCTACAAGTTTAATAAGTTGTGGGTAAACAGGGCCCATTTTGCTTGCTAGAATCAAGGTTTTAATTAGCTTTATAGTGTTCCAAATTAGATTGCATAATAATTTTCTAGACTTACAATTTTGAGGAGTCTGGTCAAATAGAATTTCAATGTAGCTAAAATTAGCACAATGCAGTTGACTTAAAACAATATTTAGGCTTGGTCTAGTGAGAATTCCGAGTGTTTTCTTAAAGACAGAATAATTAAAAAAAACACATGAACCAAACAAAAAGGAAGAATTCTGTGCTTCCTTTCCCCATTTGATAATCTCTTTTTTGAAGGGCTGGCTTCTCTTTATGCTTCTGCCTTTCCTAATAGCTAAAGAAATGTATGGCTATAATTCCTGAGTCAACTGAGACCCCACTCCCAAGGATGGCAGGGTAGAGTCCTCCAAGACCAAATGTTTGAGGAACTCCATCGTCCACCCAGAGATGGAATCAAGGACTTCAGTGTCAGGCATGAAAGATCTGGATCATTCATAAAGTTACAGCTCAGAAAGTTTATACAAGGCTAGGCACAAGAATCTAATCAAACGGTCAGCACTAAATTGATGCTAAATAAGGTCTGTGGAATTCAGGGGGGTGGATCGCTTTTTGCAATGCAAGGATTCTAAACTTATGATGCATTTATCTCCACCTCCCAGCTTTTTTACACTCGGCCAGGGAGGTTGATACATCAACAGTCCCGACTGATCACTAGACCTCCAATATAATGAACAGGGTCTCACCTCTAAAACTATTAATGGCTAATATCCAGATTCTTAGAAGTAAAAGGAAGGAATATAAAGTTGATTTATTTGATCAAGGTTAAAATGGATGTGTTGTTACCTCCAATCATCCTTCGTGGACTTTTTCTGGTATCAGGACTGAACTGAGGATGCTTTATGAATTTGCTTGTAAGTAGGAGATGAGATAAGGGAAGAATGGAATCATTTATTGTATTTTAAGAGAAGGTGATAAATTACTAAAATTGTTTATATTTGTGATGAAGGAGGAAGTCACCTTTATATATTTCTTTTCTTTTTCTTTCCCACATTCTTTTTCTTTTTTGGATCTTCCATTTTTTATTCTTCTGGTTTTCTAGTGTGTGTTAATTTGTAATGTTGTCTTTAATAAAAAAATACTATAATCTTTAATACATTCCTGTTAAAAACACATAGGTGTCTGACATGTGATTGTAATACAGTAGTAACATATTATAGGCTGGCATCCTACTGAGATACCAACATAACTGAATGTATATATTTGCTTCTGGGAAGTATAAAAGGGTTTTATTTAACCCTCAGGACCTGTGGCAAAGTGGATTTAATGAACACTTCAGAATCTTATGATTCTTCAGAGACAAATACATATTGCAACTTCATTGAAAGTGTATTTTATAGAGTAGCAGAACCTGCCTCGTATTAAGTCCAAGGTGACTCTTCTGTGTGTTCCGTATGACTGTGATCAATTTTAATTTCTCCCAGGCGATATTGCCTAGGAACTCTGTAGTATGTGAACCATTTTGACTATAAAAGACTATAAAATTAATCTTTATTGTCCATAGGCCATAAGGATGAGGACAAGGTGTGCCTTAGAGTTGATCTGCATGGCAGGCTTGTCCTAGCAAGAGTACAGACTACTGACCATTACTCAAAGACAAGAACACACAGTGACATGCTCTGCCCATACCCAACCCACGGGAAAGCCAACATCTGCTTGTATTTTTCTGCTAACTAGGGAATGGATCGGAGCATGTTAGAGGAGATTATGTTGGCTGTGTGGCTGTGTGAAGCACTCCATGCTTCAGAAGATGGCAGCCACCTGGCTTCAGTCTGTAATTCTCAGAGCACCTTGCTGATATGTAGACAATTCACAGTAAGTTTTGCACAGGCTGACATAGTTCAAAACTTTAAAGTGGAGGCATGTCAACAGAATGCAAATATTACCACTGGCCATTTGCTACGCAAGTACAGGAAAGAGCGGTTATATACTGCATAACACAAACCAGAAAGGAAGCTGAATGGAAGAAAAAAAAAGCCAGAACAAAAGCAGGGGTTAGGAAGAAAGGACAAAGTCCTTTTTTGGAAAATAGCATGCACAGTCAAGTCCGATACAACAAAGCACTATTATGAGTTGTACAGCAGTGGTGGGATTCAGCCGGTCCGCACCAGTTTGGCAGAACCGGTAGCTATTTTTTTTGTTGCCCCACGCAGGCCCAGAATGGACTTCTGAAAGCGGCCTCCACACAGAGAATCGGTTGTTCACATTTTTGAATCCCACCACCGATGTACGGTACAAAGTTATTCCCTTTTGATCATCTACTGAAAGAAAATAAGGATGCAGGGAATAGATCTAAAATGGCAGGAGAAATCCTTAAAACTCAAAATCTTCAGTTGCATCCAACTTCTCTTCTAGAGAGCTTAGAGAGAGATCTTATTTCATAACGCAGTTAACATTTCTGTTTGTGTTTGTGTGTGGAAATCTTCTTTTTCCTCCTCCTCCTCCTCCTCCTCCTCCTCCTCCTCCTCCCCTTTTATACTCAATAGAAGGAAACACCCTCCTTTGAGGAAAATAATCTCTTTTTCTTTCTTTCTTTCTTTCTTTCTTTCTTTCTTTCTTTCTTTCTTTCTTTCTTTCTTTTTTCTTTCTTTCGCTTTCTTTTTCTTTCTCTGTGTCTCTTTTTTCTTTTTCTTTCTTTCTTTCTTTCCTTTCTTTCCTCTTTCCTTTCTTTTTCTTTCTTTCTTTCTCTTTCTTTTTCTTTCTTTCTTTCTCTTTCTTTCTCTCTGTGTCTCTTTTCTTTCTTTCTTTCTTTCTTTCTTTCTTTCTTTCTTTCTTTCTTTCTTCTCTCCTTTTCCTTTTTCTCCTTCCTCTTCCTCTCCTCCTCCTCCTCCTCTTTATTAGTCACCCAATTCCAGTAGACTCTTGTTGGCCTGAATGTCTACCCAAGTGCATATTGAGATTATCTGAGGAGCCATTTAAACACTTAAAGATGACCAACACCCTAAATTGGATCTAGAAAGCATCTACCAATCATTTAACCCTTAGTTTGACTTGGCAGAAGACCCTGGCTAGCTTTATGCATAACAGTTGCTTGCAGCATAGACACAGTACAATGCAATGCAAATATATTGGGGGTTTCTGTTTTCCTTAGGCTTCTTCCTCTTAATAGACACTTGGCACGTTGCTTGGGGACCCTGGTGACAATGAAGTATTTAGAATGGGAATCAATGCTGCCCACCGTGTCAGCTTCAACCCTCTAGGTTTTCCTGCCAAGTATATGGATATCTCTTAATATGAGCTAATTGATATTGTGATTCAATATTCTGGCCACTGTTAGTTTGATATTCCATTACAGTGTAATGTACCTCCAAGAAAAACAACGATTTAACCTTGGCGAGCCAGAGTGCCTTTTACAACATTTTTCCTAGGACTTGCAGCATTTACTAAGAGGTCTGCTGGGTCACTGCTACGTATTAGGCTAAACTACTTTCATTTAAGGCACAGACTTAAAAAAAGGGGAAGAAACTGTGCTGTAGTAATTATACAGTAATAGGAAACGGAGATTCCATTCTTGTTAGCAATCCCAAACTGAATGCTGTTATATGAAAATTCGGAAGCTCATTTAAGAAAATTGTTGACTTTTGTCAGATTGGAAAGCTTTTTAATATCTGAAGTCCCATTTCTGCTCTGTACTAAACTCATTTTTCCAAAGGAAATGCAGTCGGAAGTAGCTTCAAATTGCTCGGGAGGTCGGCTGTCTTTGATTTTAAAGGCAAGTCTCAAGATGCTATTTTTCAGCTTTTGTTTTGCAGGTTTCCATGACAATAAACTTCAATGGACCTTATTCCAGCCACTACAAAAAAAACGCAAGAAAAGCTAGTCATTCTTTAAAAATGGGTACTTTAAAAGTCTGATCTCTACAGTTTAATACAAGCAACAAGATTGAAGATTGTTTTTTAAACAAAAAACACACAAACACCCCCCCACACACACAATTTTTATCTCTTTGATAGTTTGAACAATTAAATGCAGAGGATAAAAAGAAATGGATAGGAAATTACTGTCAAAGATCAGAAAGTCTGAGATATTTATCACAGGCAGTCCTTGACTTACCACCATTTGTTTAATGACCACTTGAAGTGACAGTAGCACCGAAAAAAGAATCTTATGACTATTTTTCACATGGCCGTTGCAGCATCCCCATGGTCACATGATCAAAACTCAGATGCTTGGCAGCTGACTCATATTCATGAAGGTTGCAGAGTCCCGGAATCGTGGGATCACTTTTTGCAAACTTCTGACAAGCAAAGTCAATGGGGAAGCCAGATTCACTTAGCAACCAGGTTACTAACTTAACAACCGCAATGATTCCTTTAACAACTGTGGCAAGAAAGATCATAACGTGGGGCAAAATTCATTCAACAAATGTCTCACATAGCAATAGGAATTTGGGGTTCATTTGTGGTCCTAAATTGAGGACTACCTGTAAATGGAAATATTAGCAGCCACTGGTTCTGACTGGGTCTACATTAGAATATAGAACATGGAATAATAGGAATGGAAGGGACCTTGGAGGTCTTCTAATTCAGACCTCTGGTCAAGCAGCAGAGGTCTCCAACCTTTTTGATTTGGCAGCCCGGAAAGGGAGGTAGGCACTGCTACTTGTGTGCATGCCAATGAGCACTGCACGTGCATGCACAAATGGGCCATACGTGAGCACATGCGCACATGCAAACGGCTGTGCGGGTGTGAGTGCTGCAAATGGGGCGGCACTAGCGCCGGCGGGATGCTCAAGGTGGAGCTAACACAAGTGTGGAGGTGAGTGCACATGCATGTGCACGTGCACTGGCCATCCCTTCACGCGGCCCAGTGGCCAAGTGGCCATGGCCCGGTAGTGGGCCGTGGCCCACAGGTTAGGGACCCCTGCCCTATATCATTCCATACAAATAACTGTCCAGATTTTTCTTGAAAACCTCCAGTGATGGAGCACCCACAACTTCTGGAGATAAGCCATTCCACTGGTTAATTGCTCTCACTGCCAGGAATTTCTTCTTAGTTCTGTGTTGGATTTCTCTAGTGATCTTTCACATTGCTTCTTGTCCTTCCCTCAGTTGCTTCAGAGAATAGGACGACCCCTCTATTCTCTCTGATGACCCATCAAATATTGGAAGACTTCTATGATGTCATCCCTAGCCTTTCTCTTCATTAGACTAGACATCCCCAGTTCCTGCATTCGTTCATCCTATGTTTTAGCCTCCAAACCCTTTATAATCTTTGTTGCTCTTTTCTGCATTCTTTCTAGGGTCAACATTTTTTTGTGTGTGGTGACCAGAACAGGATTCCAAGTGTGGTCTCACTAAGGCAGAACAAAACTGTACTAACATTTCATGTGATCTTGAAACTATACATTTATTGATGCAACCTCAGACTGCATTAGCTTCTAAACTAAACTAATATAGCCCATGTTGCCAGCCATCAACCAGACAGTGGTGGGATTCAGCCGGTTCGCACCGGTTTGGAAGAACCAGTAGCTAAATTTTGCTGAGTATGGAGAACCAGCTGAATGCACACTGCTTCCGGAAGTCCAGTCTAGGCCTCAGAGGTCTGGAGGAGAACTCCCAGGTCTAGAACGGCCTCCCGGAAGTTCGTGGATGTCACTTCCGGAAGTCTGTTCTAGATCTCAGAGGCCTGGAGTGCATGGATGCCACTTCTGGAAGTCCATTGTAGGCCTCAGAGGCCCAGGCCTGCATCCAATAAGAGAACCGGTTGTTCAAGTATTTCATTCCTACCACTGCAATCAGCCAATAGGAAGGCACCACATAAACATGACTCACAGAACAGCCCAAAGGATATATTTCAGTAGAGAGAAGTTGCCTGAGCATGGGCTCCAGCATGAGTCCAAAAGTTTGGAAGAGTAAATCTCTGATCCCGGTGACCAACCCAAATTTGATCTCTATCTCATAGTAAAAATGGGTCCAGTCACAAGATGACACTCTTTACTACTGCCACAACTTACAATCCTAATTGCCAGGCTCAGTTGAGGTTGTAACTCAAGGACTACCAGTAAAAAAAAGTGATTTGTGACAGGTATGTCTCAGACTTGTTAAGGCAAAGCATTTCTGGATATTGATATGGTTTAAAAGGACAGAGAAATCGTTGTGACAAGTTGTTAATGTAATTAGGTGTGGAAGATGTTCTGTTGGGTTCATTTCTGGATCCCTGGCATCTGCTGCTTCAACTAACAATGCTAGGTGGGCTGCAAGCATAGATATGAACCAGGAGTGGTCAAGCTATTTTCCAAAGCACCTGAAGGCAGGACAAGAAGCAATGGGTGGAAACAAATCAAGGAGAGAAGCAACTTAGAAATAAGGAGACATTTCCTGACAGTTAGAACAATTAATCAGTGGAACAACTTGCCTCCAGAAGTTGCGGGTGCTCCATTCCTGGAGGCTTTTAAGAAGATACTGGGCAACCATTTGTCTGAAATGGTATAGGGTTTCTGGCCTGATCAGGGGGTTGGACTAGAAAGGGGTCCCCAAACCCTGGTCTGTGGACCAGTACCAGGCCACGGCATGCCAGCAACCGGTCCACACAAACAAGCAAAGCCCCATCCGTGAGATGCAGGCAGCACACAAAATCACTCACCCTCCAGTCCACTGAAAAACCTCTTTCCATGGAACCGGTCCCTGGTGCCCCAAAGGTTGGGGACTTCTGGTCTAGAAGACCTCCAAGGTCCCTTCCAACTCGGTTAGTCTGATTTTGAATGTCTAGGAAAAGGCTAGGCACACATGAATTGTTGTTGGACTTAGAAATCACAAAAGCTATATAGACATGTTTCCTTCTCTTTCTGAAAAGAGCTTCAGGAAAAGCTGAGCTAATTTATCTTGCAACATATGCTTTGCACTCTGCAGCTCCCATCGTAATGACTAAAAGCTCTGACAGGTTCAATGGAATATGATTATTACTAAAGCTATTATAAAAAGTTCCAATATTCATATTATGCTGTCAAAGTCCCAGCTGAGACAGCAACAGAATGGCAGCCAAATTAAATGGCTGCTCAGTTCAGGACAGGGAAGAAAAATGCAAAACTGATAAGAAAAATGATCTTTTCCCCCACCCCACTGCAGGAGCAGAGTCTTCAAGGATACCATTTGGTATCCGGGCCTGGAGGGTCCTCAAAAAAAACTAAGTGGAGTATGTTTAGCTTCCAGGATAAACCAGTGGTATCCCAATGTAATGTAAAATGTATTATTTATTATGGTTATTTTAATATCTGCAAAGTGCTTAGAGCCCACTAGACTGAGGCATTGGATAAATGGCACCGATAAATAAAGCAATAAACATTATGTTTGGACCACAATACAATTGATGGGACAATGTCCAAGCTCTATTCCTCAAAACTGGAAGCTAAATGTGCTGAAGCTATCAAGACATATAGTTTACTGTAGGTGAAGGGCATCACCATTATAGAATAATTCATTTCACTTACACTTAAATACAGCTTGTCTGTAACACTACCCAGAGCCCCTTCTCTTCCTATTTAGTATGGATATTTTTTATATTCACAACAACACTGTGAAGTAGTAACTAGTCCACATTTATCTCAAAAGGTTCAATCAAGGTGAGGAGGGAGTTTTGAATGGGAAGATTTAAACGCTGGCCCCTGGGTCTGAACTGATTCTCGTTCTCTATTATTATGGTTGTATAGTGAAAGGTTGGGCAACTATACGCCTGAAATGAGCTGAGAATTCTTGCTCCAGGAAAATGGTTGGTCTAGAACAGTGTTTCTCAACCTTGGAAGATGTGTGGACTTCAACTCCCAGAATTCCACAGCCGTTCCACAGCTTGAGAAACACTGGTCTAGAATATTTCCAAAGGGCTTCCAGTTCTACAATTCACCCTAGAAACAATCTCCAAAATTCCATGTATTGCTTCCTGCTAGCAATTCTGTATGTTCACATTTCATCCCTGAAGATTAGAGAAGAAACAATAGGGCAAAAAAGATAAGCAGGAAAGAACTGCATTTTATGCAGCCATAAGATATAAACAGTAAATGATGCAACAATAAAATGCAAGTAAAATAAAAAGATCTTTTCTAGCCTATTTCTGTTGTTTTAATTTATTACATTGGAGCTCTTTTGAACCTCAAAGCTATAAAAATTCAAGCAGTTTTTTTCTCTCCCACCCACCACCCACCCCCACCCCCAATCCCAATGGGGCACAAACGTCTAAATTTGAAATCAAATCCTATTTGGGCTTCATAGACTTTTGCCATAGGCAGAGATGTTAACTTAAAGTAATGGAAGATGTAGTCCTATAAAATGTGGTTTGGTCAGGCGAGGAATGACAGCAGACAAAATGAGATTTCCAGAATGGGCAAAAACTAGAAGGAACTGTGGCGATTTAACTTAAATAACCTTTACAGCCAAAATCCTGAGAGAAAGATTGCTCAGAGTCAGGGGTTAAAAAAAAAAAAAGTCCGGTGCACCACAAGAATCCTGGCAGAATCACACAGAATGAGCTACTGCTGGGTGATTGACATTCTGCTGATATTACAGGCACAAAGGTGGTCAGCTCAGTTGATGTGTTGGACTATACCAGGGGTCGGCAACCTCGGCTCTTTTATGACTCGTGGACTTCAACTCCCAGAATTCCTGAGCCAGCTATGCTGGCTCAGGAATTCTGGGAGTTGAAGTCCACGAGTCATAAAAGAGCCGAGGTTGCCGACCCCTGGACTATACTATAGCTTTTATCTCTTATCATCCTCCTTGGGTAGATTTTTGGGCAATAAGGGGCTGGAAGAAAAAGAGTGAGATAATTGTTCCAGGCAAGATTTGGGGTAAGGAGTCAAAATAAATGAAATAAAAATCTGAACCCTCTAAATCCATATCTTTCAGGAAGAGTGGAAGACAGGTTCCTCTTGAAAGATTCAATTGCTAATCATCTTTTGCATATGAAAAGGGAGAAGGTATAATTTTGTACCATTGCTTCAGGGAGCAAAACTGTGATAGCCCAACTCAAATGAGAAGGTTGGAAGTTGGCAAGCAAAGCATCTGGAAAGCACGAGGTTGATGAAAATGGCAAGAATCTATTCTAGCTTTGCCAGTCCAGTCTCATACAAATGGCTTCTAACTTAAGATAAAAGATAGCATTTAAAAACTGGATGATTTTTGAGTATTTCCATGTCGGAGTTAAAAAAAGTGAGCCCGGTCTAACACAAACAAGAACTTCGAATTCCAAGGAAACAGAGGATGCAAATCTCAGAGAACAGTGAGAAGGAAGCAGGACAAGCCAAGCACCTTCGTGTCTGTTGACCTTGGCAGTGACTGGCAACATTTTAAGAAGCTACTGCCAGATTTCAGCCAAGAAATTTCAGGAAGGAAGGAAGGAAGCTGACTTGAGCTTTGGATGGCCAAAACATGGCTTACACCACATCAAATGTACTAACTCATAAAGAGTTTCATATCCTTTGTCCCCATAGCTGCCTCACTTGTTATGCTAAGCCAAATTATAGGTTGTTTACCTGGTTTTCCCCTGATGTCTGGGTGTGTTTTTCCCCCTCAACCTTCAAGTCAATCTTGACTCCTGGTGACTGCCTAGACCAGTGATGGTGAACCTATTAGAGACTGAGTGCCCAAAAAATGGCCTTGCCCCTGCCCCCACCCCATCCCCGCTCCGCCCCCACCCCGCCCACCCACAGGGCCACCCGCCACTGAAAATCGCCCAGGAAGCCCAGCAGTGCCATGGCAGCCATGCCTGCCACCCACACCCCACAGCATCATCTGTGTGACGGGGCGCAAGTGCAATGTCTTGTCCCCACTGCCTGGCTGCCATGTCCTTGGTTGCACTGCTCAGGGGCGATTCTCCGGGGGGGGGCTGCTGGAGGAGGGGCTGGGGCGATGGTGTGTGTGTGTCCACAGAGAGGGCTCTGAGTGCCGCCTCTGGCACGTGTGCCATAGGTTCACCACCACTGGCCTAGACAAGTCCCTGCAGTTTTCCTGGCAAGATTTTTCAGAAGTGGTTTGTCATAGCCTCCTTTTTAGGGCTGAGCATGGGTGACTGGCCTGAAGTCACTCAGCTGGGTTTGCGTGCCTAAGGCAGGGCTAATGTCCTGTGTGACATTAATTTTGATTCTCTATGTCACTGGCTCGAAAAACAGTTAAATCCGAATGATTTAATAAATCATGGTTTGAAACCATGAGCCCATTGTGTATTCACTATGTTGGAAATGCTGCCAAGGAATAAGAGAAAGGGGATACTCTGCCCACCCAACCTCAGGCAGAAAACCCTGGTTTAACTGCAGTAAATATAATTCCCCTTGAAGGAGTGCTGAAGTTTATGGAACCTACCATTGTCATGCTGGACAAACGATCTATCTTGGCTGTGAGGATTAATTAGGGATTATAAAGCAATTTACATACCAAAATGCTTTTAAAATTATAATTAGCTGTGTTTAATGTTAATAAATGTAAATGTGGAGGATCTGAATGAAAGATAGAACTAAGAATATTTGACACCCCCCCACACACACAGGCACTTTTCTTCCAAAGAAGCTAAAGAAAAAATAAAACACAAAAAGAATTAAGAGGTTGCCTTTTCGCTATCTCTAGACTCCCCTTCTTGTGTCTCCATATGTTTTCATTTTTATGTTAATTTTCTTTCCATTCATGTTGGTGCCTCAAGCTGTGCACATTTTCAAGAAATTCTGGTACCCAGAGGCCAAAATCTTTGCAGCCAGTAATACTATTAAAAATCAAATCTTTCTCCTTGCTATTTTCCCTCTTTCTTGCCCCAGGTGTTTTGATATGGATTTTCAAAACTCAGTTGGAATAGCTCAGCTGTAAGATCAGAGGCTATAAATCTGGAACCTTTGATCCTTGATTATTTGCTGAATTTTTCTAGCAAACCTGGTATGTGTAACAGCAAACAGTAAGAGGAACCATTGTTTAGAATTCAACAGTGAGAATGTTGCCAAGTCAAAAAAGGAGAATATTTGTAGCTCAGCTTTGAAATGAAGGGTCCTTGGGGACTCCTGAGTTTGGTTGTTTTCTTACAGATATTTAATTACCCAAATTAGTTGATGTCATCAGTGCTAGATGTTACCTAGTTTGGGTAATGAAACACTTGCAAGGAAATAACCCATCATGTTGCCAACTGTCAGTGGGAAAGAAGTAAAGCAGCCCTTCTTAAGTTTATTTTAACCTTGTCAGACTCAAATCATGTGAAAGAAGCCACCTGCCTTGGCCCAGAGCAGTGATCACATCTTCTCTTGAAGAGAAAAGGGGGAGGCAAAGGGCCCATGTCAATACATCATGATGTCATAATGAAAACAATGTGACTTATTTCTGTCCTTAATGATTTCTGTTGTTAAAAATCCTGTTTGCATGATGACATCATCACGCATATCATTTGGACATTGATTTGTTCGATAGCTGCCATGTGACTGGCTAAACACTGAAAAGGCTAAACATTTATTGAAAGAAACAAAAATGGCAGTTGGTAAGAGACTGCCCACTTTGCCACAAAAAGTGAGAGTTGGTATATCAGAAAAGACAAGTCAAGTGGGAAGGTGACACATCAAGCCAAGGGAGCCAGAGTCTCGCATGAACAAGCGATAAATAATGTGGATTGAAAAGGAAAAGTGAGTGTCTGGTGTTGAAGAAAAAGTCTTCATCATGGTTCAGTCCAAGCCGGGAATAAACAACATGGCGACTTCTTTAGAAAGAAGGTTGCAGTTTATTGAAGAGGAGAGCCAGACATGAAGATGGATCTGGAAGAAAAAAGAGAGAGCACATGTAGGGAGTGGGTTTTTATACCTTTTTGAGCCTTTTGAGTTGTTCCTGTGGCATGAACTTCGACCTGAGTCAGAGTGTACCTTTCTAGTATTCTGATGGTGGTGAGTTAATCCTATTTTCTCCCAAAGGTCAATCCTGTTTCCCTGGAGCTGTGGCTGATGACTCTTAGGTTTCTGGTGTGAGGGATTGTTGATTCTAGGGATCTTTCTTCCTAGTCCCAGTTTCCTGACTCCAGTCTTTCTGACACGATTATCACATCTGCAATTCTGCAGACTTGGTTTCTGTTTGGGACAGAGAGACTTGGGGGCGAGGTTGGTTTCCGCTTTTAAAATCCTTTAGGGAAATATATTCTGTCCTTTTCAATATTTCCAAAAATATTTCTTTCTCAAGGGGGGGCGGGGTGACTTCCCACACTGGTATGACAGAAGTACATTGAGTTGGTTTTGTCATAGATAGACAGAATTGCCAAACAAATACAGGATGGGGGAAAACAATCAGTTAAGATAAAGGGAAGTCTGAGAAAAATGAGTGGGAGAAACTGAGGAGATTCTCAAAAGAGAGAAATGAGTCAGCAAACTTAGCTGTTTCACAGCTCACCCCTAACTTCAGATCACTCACAGAGCATCATCAGCAATGCTACTTCCTTATCTCTAAAGCTGAGGAGACTGGTTTCCAAAAATAAAGAAGAAGAAGAAGAAGAAGAAGAAGAAGAAGAAGAAGAAGAAGAAGAAGAAGAAGAAGAAGAAGAAGAAGAAGAAGAGGAAAGAAATTGCCTATTTCTCTCCAAGGTTTTCTGTTGTTTTTTCCCCATGGCTGCTCCAAATGTTACAGGGAATTTTATATCTAATTTATGAGAGTTGGGAGAGGGAGGTGAGGAAGGAGAAAGGGGAAAAGAGGAGGACAAGAAGGGGGGAAAGAAAGAAAGGAAGGAAGAAGGAAGGAAGGAAGGAAGGAAGGAAGGAAGGAAGGAAGGAAGGAAGGAAGGAAGAGAGAGAAAGGAAGGAAGGAAGGAAGAAAAAGAAAGAAAGAAGGAAGGAAGGAAGGAAAGAAAGAAAGAAAGAAAGAAAGAAAGAAAGAAAGAAAGAAAGAAAGAAAGAAAAAGGAAGGAAGGAAGGAAGGAAGGAAGGAAGGAAGAAAGAAAGAAAGAAAGAAAGAAAGAAAGATTATTTCCCTCAAAGGAGGGAAGGAAGGAAGGAAGGAAGGAAGGAAGGAAGGAAGAAAGAAAGAGAAAGAAAGAAAGAAAGAGAGAGAGAAAGGAAGGAAGGAAGGAAGGAAGGAAGAAAGAAAGAAAGAAAGAAAGAAAGAAAGAAAGAAAGAAAGAAAGAAAGAAAGAAAGAAAGAAAGAAAGAAAGAAAGATTATTTCCCTCAAAGGAGGGTAACATATATAGGTCTATACATATGTTGTATATAGTATGTTTAAATGTGTGTTATGTATGTGTACACGTAGAGAGCAAGCAACTAAATTTCACTTTTAATGTGTGCCATTATACACACAGTAAAAAATGACAAAATGACAACAAAGGTTATCTATCTATCTATCTATCTATCTATCTATCTATCTATCTATCTATCTATCCTTCCTTCCTTCCTTCTACTGGGTATCTTCTGCTGTAGACTGCACAGCCATGTATCAGAGAGGTTTTAATTTAGATTTGCTTTGGCCCCTTGTGAATAAAACATGAGACCCAACTAAGAAAAGTTGCATGTGCATGAAATAAGGGCTAAACTTGAAGTCTTAATGATTAGCATAAAATGACAGCCTTTCATAACATCTCCCAGAGGTAGACAATGCAATTTGCAGTTAAGAAGGCCAGAGGCATCAATAGGCCTTTGCTCTTTTTAAATGAGATTTTGACAACAAAACTAATAACCACAGTAAAAGCTTGCAATTGAGCAACCTGGTCATTGGCAAGTTACTGTTGAAAATATTACAATTGCTTTCTGTTCTGTTAAGTTGTAGCTAAAGGAAACGTTCAGCTTTTGTGGTTAATAAACAGAAAGAGTTAAAGTGAAGGCTGAAAAAAATGTCATATTTGGTCTCCAATCATAGATTATGAGGAGACCGCTACCTATATCATAATGTATAGATTGTGGTTGACTTTGAGTCTGTCACTCTCCCTCAAGCCAACTCACCTCCCAGGCTTTCTTGTTGTGGAGAAAATAAGAGAAAGGATTATTAGCTATGTTCACTACCTTAAATTATAAAAATAATAAAGGAGGGATATAAATAAATAAAATCTTATAGTAAGATTGATGTGATCTATTTCCATTTGACGATGAGATCGCCATTCCTTCTTCACAAGAAGGTCCATTACACACAATAACCTCTGATTATTTTTACTTTGGCTTTTCAAAATGTTAGCGTCTTTCCTTACTAAAAGTTGTAAAGGTGTTATAAGTACTTCAGGTATTTCAGATACTCTAATAATTTCTCTTAAAATGATTTATCTGGATATATAAAGGTCATGCCAAAATCATTGTATGTAGCCTACAGCACATGTGTCATATAATACATGTGGGTATATGCATAATTCTGTATTTATTTATTTTTCTCATATTTATGTAGTATATATTGGAGGTGGTGACCCTTTGAGAGCTGTATGCAATGAAATTTCATTTTAATGTATGCCGATTAGTGACAATAAAGTTATTATTCTATTCTGTTCTGTTCTGTTCCGTTCCGTTCCGTTCTGTTCTGTTCTATCACTGTTCTATCACTGTTGCTCTTCACACTGTCTACAGCCTGAGTCTATATATTATATTAAATCATTTCTCACTTAAGCATACTTGATTGAATAAATTACAATTGGTCGAACCCAGAAACATGCTCAGCCCAAACCATATAAGTAACATGGGAATTCTTGGTTATATGTGTCTGTGTGTCCTCAAGTTCTTCAGAGTGAAGTTCTCCAAACACCCTTTTTGGTCCTCTGATTTCCCTTTCTGGATCACAATGGGAGATCTAGAGTTTTTAATCAAGCCCCAATGCTTCTGTTTCAGGGTTTCCTATGGGGTAACAGCCAACAGTGTCACAGGCTGCGGTGAGTCTACGGCAGATGGAATTGGCAGTCCTGATATTTCAGACAATAGTCACACTGAACCATTATGAATCCATAAAGTAGCAAAATATGCTTTCTCCCCCACCCCCCACCCCATCCAGGTTAGGGTACATGGCGCTCAAGGTGAGAGGAGTTATCAGGGCAGACCCTGTAGAAAATCTCTCTCCTTACCTGATAGTAAAAATACAACAAAATCAAAACATGGACTGGACTTTCATGAAACTCAACATCTAATGGAAAAGCCATTCCTGTTTACAGTTATTCTTTTAAATTATGAATTGCCCTAAGTGCATTGGCAGCAAAGCACTATACAAAAGTAGGGTGGGGGCCCTTTTAGGCTGAGGTATGCATTCCCTTAGGTCACATATCTGTAATGGGCAGGATCAAAGCCAATGGTGGATTATCTACCTATTAACTAAAGAGAATCCCTCTCTTATCACCGTATTAGCCTAAGAAAGAGCAAGGCAGCAAGAATCTGCATAGCTAATGCACGTTCTGCTAATGCCCAGCAAGAATGAGTGCTCTGTGGCTGGCAGTTACATTCCATTCATGCCAGCAGAATTTGCACAGCAAAAAGTCCAGTGGATTACTGTCCACGAAGCACTATATAATAAAAAGGAAGACTCAAGTAGTCCTCAACTTACAACCAGCCATGGGATTTAGCCAGTTTGCACCACTTCGGCAGAACCGGTAACTAACGTTTTGTTGCCCAGGCCCAGAATGGACTTCTGGAAGTGGCATCCACACAGAGAACCGGTTGTTCACCTATTTGAATCCCACCACTGCTTACAACAGTTCATTCAGTGGCCTTCAAAGTTATGAAGGCACTGAAAAAAGTAACTTAGGACTGTTTTTCCACGCATCTCCATGGTGATATGATCAAAATTAAAACGCTTGGCAACTGACTCGTATTTATGACGGTTATAGTGTCCCTGGGGTCACGTGATCAGCTTTTGCGACCTCCTGGCAAGCAAAATCAATGGGGAAACCAGATTCACTGAAAAACCGTGTTACTGACTTAACAACTGCCATGTGATTCACTTAACAACTCTGGCAAGAAAGGTGGCGAAATGGGGCAAAACTCACTTAACAATTATCTTGTTTAGCAACATAAATTTTGGGCTCAATTGTGGTTGTAAACTCAACTTTATGCTACAAGCCAATGTTATTAAACCAAGGTAGTCAGCCTACACCAGGGGTAGGCAACCTTGGCTCTTTTATGACTTGTGGACTTCAACTCCCAGAATTCCTGAGCCAGCCATGCTGAGGGGAAAGGGAGAGTTTCCAAGCTGAGCCATGGTGGCTCAGGAATTCTGGGAGTTGAAGTCCACGAGTCATAAAAGAGCCAAGGTTGCCTACCTCTGGCCTACACCATGGATATGAACCCAGAAACTGCTATACAGCTCCAGGGGACCTCAAAATCACGCTGACCAAACTTGATAGGAATAATCTATTTAATTTTTAAAACATTTCTACATTTGCCCTTTTATAAGCAATTCCTGGTAGTTCCCAATCAAAAGCACATTGTTCGGGTACCCTGATTTTCCTTATTTTCCCTAAAATAATTGGTAATATAGATACATTCTCATCAAAGTTTCAGCTCTACATTTTGTTTCTTAAAATTTCCCCCCATTTTTTTTTAACTTGAGCAATTTAGATCTGCCCACTTCGTTAATATCATCATATTGCTGGGAATATTCCTTATGTCCCTAGGTTTTTTTTCCCCCAATTAAAATGAAGCTTACAGCTATAAAAACAAAACGATGTCTCTTTTTAGAACCTGCATAATTGCACTACAAACAGAAACAAAATTTAGTAGATTTTTGCTTGCAAATAATATTAAAAGATTTGTGAACCAAGGCAGACTTTTCTGGAACGGCAAACTATTTACTTACTGTTAAACTGAAAAGTAGATACAAGTTCCCTTTCTCAATGATTTGTCACAGTGACTTGCAATAAACAAGCAAAGATTAAAGACCAAAATATTGGCATGTTTAGAAATAGGAATGATGGGGGAAGATACATTCTAATAAAAATAGACTTAAACACATGAATCAGCTGCTATATAGTCTAAAATTATAATATGTACTAATTGATTGATTGCATGCCATCAAGTCATTGTTGACTCTTAGCAGCCACATGATTTTTGTCCTTGAGGATCTGGAATCCTTCAGGTCTTCAAACAGTGCGTCAATCGCCATGGTACAGGTAGTCCTTGACTTACAACCACAATTGAGGTCAAAATTTCTGTTGCTAAGTGAAACATTTGTGAAGTGATTTTACAATCTTTCTTGCCACAGTTGTTTAGTGAATCATGACAGTTGTTAAGTTAATGACGTGGTTGTTAAGCGAATCTGGCTTCCCCATTGACTTTGCTTGTTAGAAGGTCACAAAAGGTGATCACATGACCCCAGAACATTGCAACCGTCATAAATATGAGTCATTTGCCAAGCCTCCAAATTTTGATCCTGTGACTGAGGGAATGTTGCAATAGACACACACACACACACACACGAACATATATATATATAGTAAAGGTAAAGGTTCCCCCGCACATGCGTGCTAGTCGTTTCCGACTCTAGGGGCCGGTGCTCATCTCCGTTTCAAAGCCGAAGAGCCAGCGCTTGTCCAAGGACGTCTCCGTGGTCATGTGGCCAGCATGACTAGACACCAAAGGTGCACGGAACGCTGTTACCTTCCCACCGTAGTGGTCCCTATTTTTCTACTTGCATTTTTACGTGCTTTCGAACTGCTAGGTTGGCAGAAGCTGGGACGAGTAACAGGCGCTCACTCTGTTACGCGGCACTCGGGATTCGACCCGCCAAACTGCCGACCTTCTGATCGACAAGCTCAGCGTCCTAACCCACTGAGCATATATATATATATATATATATATATATATATATATATATATATATATATATATACACACACACACACACACACACACACACACACACACACATATTCTTCCTATCCTGCTTCTTCAAAATTCAACTTTCGCTTCCATAGAGTGTCACAGGGAATACCATGGCGTGATTCCAATCTTTGTAGCAATAGATGCATTTGAATATTCTATCCAAGATCTTTGTGGCTGTTCTACCAAGTGCTACTTTATGGTGTATTTCTTGACTACTTGTTCCCTTACTGGTGATGGCTGATCCTAAAAGACAGAACCTCGCCAGCACTTCAGTATCTTCACCATTAATTCTAAGGGTGATTGTCATTAGTTTAAATTTAATTTTAGTGCCATTTTTTCACTGTGCTCCTTGACTATTATTGCCAGAGCTTGCAGATCTTCTTCATTTTCAGCTATCAGAGCAGTGTCACCAGCATAACACAGGCTATTGATTTTCTCCCTCCAATTTTAAAACCACTCTTATCTTCTTCCATTAATTCGCATATAGATTGAATAAATTAACAGGAAAGTATACAGCCTTGTCACACTCCTTTGCCAGCCAGGAACCAGTCAGTTTCACCATGTTCTGTCCATACTGCAACTTCCTGACCTCAGTGCAAGTTTTTCATGAGGACAATGAGGTATTCTGGATTTCCTGTGTTCAAAGAACATTCCACAGCTTGATGTGAGTGACACAAAGTCTTTCTGTAGTCTGTGAAGCACGTGCCGACTTCTTTTGGGTATTCATTGTCTTACTCCATTATTTAGCATGCATCTATGATAATGTCTTGTGTTCCTCAGCCTTTTCCAAAACCACCCGAATACTTGGCATTTCTTTTTCCATGTAGGAGTCTAATCTGTGCTGGATGATTCTAAATGTTATTTTGGTACCACGTGAACAGGATTTATACCATAGTACACTTTTAAAAGTTTAGTATTATAGTATGTATGACTACAATTGAGCCCAAAATTTCTGTTGCTAATCAAGACACTTGCTAAGTGAATTTTGTCCTATTTTTACTCTCTTCCTTGCCATGGTTGTTAAGTGAATCATTGCCATTGTTAAGTTAGTAACAAGGTGGTTAAGTGAATCTGGCTTCTCCATTGACCTTGCTTGTAAGAAGGTCGCAAAAAGTGATCACATGACCCAAGGACACTGCAACCGTCATAAATACGAGACAATTGCCAAGTGTCCGAATTTTGATCACATGACCATGGAGATGAGGCAAGAGTGGTAAATGTGAACAACAGTCGTAAGTCTTTTTTTTCCAGTGCCATTGTCACTAAACGAATAATTATATAAAAGTATAGAATGATTATGGGATGCGGTGGCTCAGTGGGTTAGGACGCTGAGCTTGTCAATCAGAAGGTCGGCAGTTTGGCGGGTCGAATCCCAAGTGCCATGTAACAGAGCGAGCGCCTGTTACTCGTCCCAGCTTCTGCCAACCTAGCAGTTCGAAAGCACGTAAAAATGCAAGTAGAAAAATAGGGACCGCTACGGTGGGAAGGTAACAGCGTTCCATGCGCCTTTGGCGTCTAGTCATGCTGGCCACATGACCATGGAGACGTCCTCGGACAAGTGCTGGCTCTTCGGCTTTGAAACGGAGATGAGCACCAGCCCCTAGAGTTGGAAATGACTAGCACACATGTGCGGGGGAACCTTTACCTTTACCTTTATAGAATGATTGGAGAAATTTTACAAGCTTTAAGAAACTAAAAATCTCTTCTCAATGTCTTAGTAAAAATAAACTAAATCAGACAGGACACCCAGTTACAGGGATAATTCAATTTTATACATTGTATGAAGTGCAATGCAAGTAGAAAATGCAAGTAGAAAAATAGGGACCACTACGGTGGGAAGGTAACAGCATTCCGTGCGCCTTTGGCGTCTAGTCATGCCAGCCACATGACCACAGAGACATCCTCGGACAAACGCTGGCTCTTCGGCTTTGAAACGGAGATGAGCACCGGTCCCTAGAGTTGGAAACGACTAGCACGCATGTGCGAAGGAACCTTTACCTTTACCTTATGAAGTGTGCAAATAGTTTCCCATAATTGCTTATGCACTGTAATGTGTGCATAGTGAGTCATGAGCACAGATTTTAGTCTTAATTTCTGCAAATGCTTTTTTTAGAGACTTAACCATTATTAATGGATACCGTCAGGCAAAATCCTTTATCAATGTTTAATAAACATAGCTACTAATAAGAATTCCAAATTTTATGGATTGCATTTTTAAAGCTACAATAAATTGCTGAAGTTCTCAAACTCTATCTTCAAATATTCATGATGCAAAACAGTTTAAGGGAGGAATCATTTCTCTCTTCTAAAACAAATATGCTCTCATGTATTAGGCCTCATTTCCCCAACACGTTTCAAAAAAAGCACATTTCCTTGTCCACCCACCCACCCATCACAACCAAGAACATTTCTCATCATTTGGCTCACTAATTCGCTACGGTGTCACCGAGGTGGCGAAAGCCTCACTTAAGAAATTAATAATTTCTAGCATGGACAGCTGCCTTGGCTTCCAAAAATGCTCAAAATTCAAAATGCAGTGTTATCTTTATTAGGTTAACTGAAAGAGCATGGTAAAATAAACAGCTTGCTTTCAGAAGCTGTGGGAGCTCCAGAGCCTTTAAGAAGAGACTGGACAGCCATTTGTCTAAAATGGCATATAAGGGCATCTTCATGAGCAGGGGGGATTGGACTAGAAGACCTCCAAAGTCTCTTCCAATTCTGCTATTCTGTATTCTGTAAGGGCTTCTCAGATTTTGTTAAGCCAGAACAACATTCCTTAAGATAAGGGTCATTCAAAATGATCGGCATTGTAAAGCACTGAAATAACCTATGACCTGTTGGGTCCTCTTTTGTCAATATTTACTTATCTAAAGGATAGAACAAAATGAGGAAAGACAGGCATTAGAAGCAGGAGCCACTTCTTACTTCCTGCCAACTTCCCCCATTGGCTTTGCTTCTGGGAAGCTGACAGGAGGCATAAGATCCTGTGACACACACACACACACACACACACACACACACACACACACACACACAGAGAGAGAGAGAGAGAGAGAGAGAGAGAGAGAGAGAGAGAGAGAGAGAGAAACATCCCATGGCAGCAGTGCAGTGACCACAACTTTACAAATATAACTGGCTGGAAGATTTGAATTTTCAATTCCGTGGGACATGGAATATTTGGGTTCCGGATTTCGTACACATTCTTCCAGTCAGCACAATTTAAGGTACTTTGATTCAAAAAGTGTTGCCCTAAGATGCACTGTTTCAGCTAATTGAAGATTACAGACAGGCAGACATATTTTAGCAGTATGTAGCTGCTACCTCCAGTCTGCATGACTTTATTAGGGAAGGCAGAACTTGACGTGACACGTCATTATTGAGCCTGCAGTCTTAAACTATAGCAGACTTTTAGATCTATTTTCTAGGCCAGTTCCTGACCACTTTAAGGCCCCTCCTTTCCCTTCTTAATGTTATGACTCAGAATGAGCAGTTCTTCAAATAGGCAAGGAAGGAAACAGCCTGTAGGCCACAGGATATGTCCCCCAGCCTTTTCTGTGGCTTCCAAGAATCTTTCAGGATTGCACCATGGCAATTAGTAGGGCAATTATTTTTTTCTTTCTTTGCAGAAGGCTCTTTTCTCCACCCTGTAACAGCTGCAAGGTTGACCATTTCAGCTTCACCCTCTCCAGAGTTTTCACTCCAATATATAAATTTTAAAAAAATAAATAAATCAGGAAATGTTATAAGTTGCTTAACATTTGGCTGTGCAAAAAGGGTTATCTGCAGTCACTGGGGAGGATGGACGTTCCTTGGCTAGTGCCACGCATGGCATATAGACATTTCTTGTCAATTGCATTTTTCCTGCAACCTCTGCTTCTAGGCCCCTAGTAGGAGAATCCTCCATGTTGTATGGCCTTCTATTTGGCAACTGGTGTCAAGAAGTTTCTCTTGGTGTTTAGCTTAAATTTACTTCCTTGTATTTTAACCTACTGGTTCTTTTCCTGCTCATCCACTCCCTTTCATTGAGGTAACCCTTCGCATATTTCAAAACTGCTATTATCGCTCCCTTTAATTGTAATTTTTTGTAAGCTAAACATAGCGTTCCACACAGAACTTGGTTTTCAGGCCCATCATCATCTTGCTAATCCTCCTTTGAACTTGTTTCAGTTTGCCATTGACCTTTTTGAGAAACTGAAAACTGGGCACAGTATTCCAAGTGAGGTTTGATCCAGGCCCAGGATGCTGAAAAAATGAATCCGTGTGATCTGATCTCTATGGTCCTATTAATATATTCGAAGATGGTGTTTGCCTTTTGAGGAAATTGCATTGCACTGCATAGTTGGCCATGCCAACCAGGTCTCCGAAACATATATCACTGCTAATCTGGATCTTCCCCCATCCTATATTTGTGCCTTACATTTTTTTCTGACCAGATCCAAAACTTTACCTGTCTTCCTGTTCAGTTTAGTTCAGCCCAATGAACTGAGTAGACCTCCTTGACTCTCCTCTCTTTCATGTGTAAAGTATTAGTCAAATCTTGCATTTTTATGTCACCGGCAAATTAAAGTGTTCCCTCCTCATTGAATCATTAATAAACATCAGAGTCCTGAGGTACTCCCCACTTAGTACTTTACCCAAGCTGAAGTGTTGTGAAGTGCTCCCCACAACCTGAAGTGTGATGCTAACCTGTCCCTGAACTTCCCATACCCCTCTTTGAAGTCATGAATGAATGCTTTTCAAATGCAGTCATTTGGACAACTATAAATCCATTGATAGAAATATCATCCAGTCCATATTTTACTATTATATGAAGGATAGGATCCCCTAATCAACTAAGTTAGTAACTCCACCAAAGAAATACGATTATGCGTCATCAGGTTATTGTTGATTCTGAGTAACCATGTAGATTTACTCCATGATCAAGTTTCTGACCAGATTTGTTTGCAATAAACCTATGCCAACAATACATTTATTTTATGAATAAAATGCTTTTTCCTGCTCAGGTTACTTTTCTAAGCATTCATTTGACTAAATATAAAAAAGTCTATCTGCAGATGATAAATGTTGAATGACAGATCTTGACTACAGCCCTAAAATAGTAGCAAACATCTCTTATCTCAATTCACAGGATGTAATTACGTGTTCAGAACTGAACTGGTTATAAATATTTACTTTTCATGACTGAATCTAGGATTTTGACTGATGTAATCTTACATCCATTACATCATTGTCCAAATAAGACTCTCATTTCAGAAGTCAGCTGCTTCAGGGCATGTTTGCACTGGGAGAGCATGTATAATCTGCAATATACCAATAAAATTTCTGAACATAGAGCCTATGTTACAAAAGTCCAGTCTCAGAATTACATATTTATTATTGTAGTGAAAAAGATTACACCCTATGGCAGTGTTTTTCCAACTTGGCAACTTTAAGCAGTGTGGACTTCAACTCCCAGAATTCCTCAGTCAGAATGCTGATTGGGAAATTGTGGGAGTTGAAGTCCACACCACTTAAAGTTGTCCACGGTGGGAAAACACAGCCTTAGGGGAAAGAATTAAAGATAAGATATTCATCCTATCTGGGGTCTCAGAATCTGCCCTTTTAAAAAACTGTGGAAATTATCTGTACTTGTCTGTTGACACACTGGCTGAGGAATTCTGGGAGTTGAAATCCACAAGTCATAAAAGGGCCAAGTTTGAAGACCCCCCCCCCCCGATATAAGGTCTGCTGCTTTTCCTGGGAGTTCACCTAGAATACCTCCAAGGTTCCTTCCAACATGGTTATTCTGTTAATAAACACTTTTACTAATGTTTGGCCTCATGATAATTTATCTGGTTAACAATCAGTGGCTGTTTGATTTTTTTTTCTTGTGTTAATATTTTTTTTACTAGGAGCTGCTTATCTTTATGGCAATTGTGATTCTATGTCTCGTGGCAGAAATGCTTCTACTGTGGACTGAAGGAGGAAGAGATGCAGTTGTTTTCATCACAAACGTAGAAAACTGATGGCAGAAAAAGACCCAGTGGTCCGTTGAGTCTGCCCCTTTTGTTTCTTTCTTTCTGTTGTTTTTTTTAAATTTATTTATATATTTATTATTTTTAAATTATTAATTTTATTTGTTCCTTCTTTTAAATTTTATATTCATTTTTTAAAAAATTAATTTTAATAATTCGGTCGCAGGAATACAACCTAGAACCTGATCGATGCTTATGAACGCCCCCCCTCCAAATGAATATGCCTACCATTGCAACTTGCATATTATTTATGGGCTTAAAGGTCCCACATAGCAGAACTATACGCGGTCCTCAACTCATAACCGTTCGTTTTGCAACCTTTTGAAGTTACAATGGCATTGAAAAATACGATTTGCAACCAGTTCTCACGCTTAAAGCCATCACAGCACCTCCAAGGTCATGTGATCAAAATTTAGGTGCTTGTTATGATGGTTGCGGTGTCCAAGGGCCATGTGATCAACATCTGCAACCTTCCCAGGAGACTACCAATAAGCAAAGCCAATGGGACAAGAAACAATGGATGGAAACTAATCAAGGAGAGAAGCAACTTAGAACTAAGGAGAAATTTCCTGACAGCGAGAACAATTAACTAGTGGAACATCCTGCCTCCAGAAGTTGTGGATGCTCCATCTCTGGAGGTTTTTAAGAAGAGACTGGACAGCCGTTTGTCTGAAATGGTATAGGGCAGGGGTAGGCAACCTCGGCTCTTTTATGACTCATGGACTTCAACTCCCAGAATTCCTGAGCCAGCATGCTGGCTCAGCATGCTGGCTCAGGAATTCTGGGAATTGAAGTCCATGAGTCATAAAAGAGCCGAGGTTGCCTACCCCTGGTATAGGGTCTCCTGCCTGAGCAGAGGATTGGGCTAGAAGACCTCCAAGGTCCCTTCCAACTCTTATTATTCCATTATTAAAGCTTCTGCTTCCTAGACTTAGTTCCAGTGGGGCTAAATCTTGCTCCTGTTCAATTACTTTACTCCTAGGTAGGGTATGTAATTTCCGAATAGCCAACTGCTGCACAAATTATCTCTAGGTCAACATTAATATGAAATAAAGCAAGAGGTAAGGAAACCTAAAGTCTTTAGCAAACAATCTAATTAGCACGGTCACCTTCCAGTTTTGCAAAAAGAAAATGGGTATTTTCTGCAGTGTACACTTGTACCCAAGCCTGTAGGGCATATACTTACAACCACAACTGACCCCAAAATGTCCATTGCTAAACAAGAGAGTTGTTAAGCAAAAGAACCATTGCACTTGTTAAGTTAATAACCTAGTTAAGTGAATCTGGCTTCTCCATTGACTTTGCTTGTCAGAAGGTCGCAAAAGGTGATCACATGACCCCGGGACACTGCAACCGACATAAGTATGAGTCCGTTGCCAAGTGGATGAATTTTGATTATGTGCTGACGAGGATGCTGCAACAGTCATAAGTGTGAGAAACGGTCCTAAGTCACTTTTTTTCAGTGCCATTATAACTTTGAAAGGTCACTAAATGAACTGTTGTAAGTTGAGGTCTACCTGTATAGCTAAAACAGTGGTATATGCTGTACATTTCATTTATCCTGGTCTCTTATTTCCTTCCTTTCATGTACCGTTTTTTTTGTACTAAATTATAGTTTGTAGACCTCAGGGCATAGATTTGTGTTCCTGAACTCATGAATACGAATAAATCATTATCATCATTTCTTCATATTATCATTTCCCGACTCTGAAGTTAAAAAGGGAAACGAGGAAGTTGCTTTTAAATATCGGTTAAGGTTGCACATTAAGATTTAAATCCCGCACATTTGTAGGTTATTTGAATACCTGTGGATTATGAATGGTTTTAATAAATGAAATGAGTTACGTTTAAAGTACCAGAAGAGAGACTGTTGTTTCCATGGTTCTAATATTGCCCAGTCTAAATCATGATGGCACAAATTAAAGGCATCATATATTGTGGCCTTTCTTATAGAATGTGGCTCTCTGCAAATGAAAAAAAGCAAACATTCAATTTTTTTTACCTCAGTGCCCCTGAGAATAGGCAAGTATTATCTTTTCAACATATTTTTGCCTTAATGCTAGCTCCTGACTGCCTGTTCTGCTGAATTAAGGCTTTTTCCCCCCATGCTTGCTCAGAATAAGACAGAAGCAAAGCTGCCATAGTCTTTGCAAAGATTCCTGCTTAACAAGAACAGACTATGTCTCCAGGGCTTCAAAAGAAACTTTCTTGGCTTTTTAAATGTTTGATTTTAAAGAGGTAGAATTTATTTTGCGTTGCACTTTAAAAGAATGCCTTTTAAGAAGTTTCTTCCCTCAATTACATCAGAAATTATAAATCTAAACATGAAAAGGGCATCTTAAATGCAGGATGAAATGCAGGAAAAGTAGCTTGCTTATAGCTAATGAAACAGAAAGTGAAATAACTTCCTAGTCATTCTCTTAAGCCAGGGGTCTTCAAACCTGGCCCTTTTACGACGTGCCTGGCTGAGGAATTCTGGGAGTTGAAGTCCACAAGTCATAAAAGGGCCAGGTTTGATGACCCCTGCCTTAACCCTTCTGCTAATTCTCCAGCCATCTGAACTTGTAACAATTCTTGATTAGTCTGGGCCTGGTCTTTCATTTTATCTTATCTCTCTGACTCAGCTTGGGAGAGGCCCTTAATGGAAAGAACAACTAGAAGCTGGCTAAGTCAGATTCTGTAGAACAATGTTTTTTAACCTGTTGATTTTTAAGATGGCTGGGCTTCAAACTCCCAGAATTCCTGGCTGGGGAATTCTGGGAATTGAAGTCCACACATCTTAAAGGTTGATCAACATGGCTCTAGAAGACAAGACCGTTTGCTTGAGCGGACACGCTTAATAGTGAGTTTCAGTGAGGTGTTATTTTGAAGCATGAGCTCAGCCCAGTCTAATTCTTATTAGGACTTGGCAGTGCTTTTTTTCTAAAAAAAAAAAAAGGTGCTCTCATCTTGGCAGGCGCAGGAGGCGGGGGGGGGAAGCGGCACTGCTGCGGTCACGGGTGCGAGGGGTGTTGGTGGCAGGCTGCCCCCTGGGGCCGGAGCCGGCGCGGCTGGTGCTGTGGGAGCAGCGGGGCCCGCTCTATATGGCGGGGCTGCGCGGGGCGGGTGGCGGAGGCGGTGCGGGCCAGGCGATGCAGGGCGGCCACTTAGGCACACAGGGCGAGGCAACGGTGGCACAGGTCCAGCACCAGGTAGGCCACCAGCCTGGCTGACATGGGTGAGCACAAGGAAGGAGTACACATGGACTCCACAGAACCAACCTCCCACTCCTTGTCCTCTCTTACTTACCTAGTTGAGATGGTGTAGTTGGGCAGCAGGGAGGGATGCAAAGTTCCTGCCAACTCACCTTCGCTGCAGACAACTTGCCGGTGCAACATTTGCCGGCCAGGTCTTTTGGCACACTTAGCAGCAATTCCTATTGAGGGAGGAATTAAATAGAGGGAGTAGCATAGCTTGTGCAAAAGCTTTTTTTGTGTGTGCAAAAAAGGGTGCCGGAACGCCATTCTGAGCGTTCTATGAGAAAAAAACCCCCCTGCTTTTATGTTTTAATCTTATGATTTTAAAAATATTGTAAGTTGCCCCAAACCTCGCCATGTGGATTGCATACAAATATTATATAATCCGTAAATAAAGGTAGAACATATGTTAAATATACATCAAATGATAATATGCTTCCCTATAAAGTCAATTCTTGCTCAATGACAGACCAAGGAGTTAACTCGGAAAGGCAAGAGGAAAATCTAGAAGAGGTCTGTGCAACTTGTAGAAGGGAAAGGCCCACTGATAAATTAAAAATCTTTGTGGTCTGCAAAGGAATGCTGGTGGGCTAATCAATGATTTGGTGACTAGAGGAGCATCTACAGTGTTGGAGTTCATGGTCATGGTAAGCCATGGAGGCACTAGGCAACATGACTTTCAGGGCAGTGGTGGTGATTTTATTACTTTTTTTGAAAAATAAAAGTCTGTGCTCTGTCCAAGGGTGCTAGGTAGGCTCCATGTACAGGCCTGGTCTAGAATTTATTTTGGAGCATTCAACTATCTAGAGCAGGCATGTCAAACTCATTTTGTTTGAGGCAACTTCTTATAAAAGAATTGCCATTAGTTTTAATAAAATAATTTAAATCAATTTTCCACTTGATTTCAAATTAAATGAATTATATTGGTTGACAATGATATTTTTAGTACAATTGCCAAATGCAATAAACTGGTTTTAGGTATATGTGTGCACTAATTATTTCAACACCAATACATTTTAACAACATATTCTACTGTAGATGAATGCAAATGCAAATTATACAAATTTTTGTGCAAAAATAAAACAAAATAAGATTTAAGAGCTGTTATCATTAGTTATCCTTAGATAAAAAATAATTCCATCATCCAAAACTTTGTTATACTGTATTTAACGAACAGATGCTTTGGGATTTTAAAAAAAGACTGACCACATTTGATTGTGTATCACCATGGCATTAAAACAAAATTTGAACAGTGTATGAAAAATAAAGGTTCCCTAAACGTCTGCTGGCTATATCTATACATTTTCCTTGATAGCACTCTGTTGCCTTCTTTTAGCTTTTTTTTCAACTTCCCAGCTTAAAAAAGGCAAGGCACCGGGAGCTGAAAGTTACAGACTGTTTAAGCAGGTTGCTAAGCAACCTGTTCATACTCAGCCCTTCTTACCCTCCCACTTTTAAATTAGCCTGTACGGATCGTATTTCCTTCAATTTGAGCCATCTGAAGGCCTGTCGCTGCGATGCATTCTGCTGCTCTGCAACCTGGCCGCCCGAGGAGAATTTGGCTCTCTGGAACAGTTTCCTTCAGCTTTGTGTTTGTGTGTGTGTGCAAAAAAAAGGTGCCGGAACGCCATTCTGAGCGTTCTATGGGGAAAAAAAGTCCTGGATATATCGCATATAATTGAAGATTGTAATTAGTTGCGTGTGCACGTTCAGCAAGTGTGATGTATTTGTGCTGGCATTTCTAGGCCTCTTTCCAACCACATCCAGAAAAATTTGTAACAAACATTGGAATTCTTAAGCCCATGTTTGGTATTTCCCAGCAATCTGTTACTGGAAGGAAAAAGCAATCCCTGCTGCGTTATTGCTCCCAGAGAAGCATTTGCATGTATGCAGGTATCCTTAGGGTGCCATAGTTATGGATGAGAAATATTGGTTGCAAAGTTGGCATTTCTGGATGTAATACAGATATTTTGGACTTACTTTTGTCTTTGCATGTTTGATATTTTTAAAAAGGCATATGCTACTGACTACGCTTATGCACATATGTAACATCTTTTGCTAGGATACATGACCACTGCTTGTCCAGAATGTGAAAAGTGAAAGATTGTAACTAAACAAAATTTTAATGTACAGATAATACCACCAGAAATTATTTTAGCCTTTTTAATAAATGTTGTTATTGATGTTAAGCTCACCATGGAAAACATCATATATTGTTATGTATTTAATTATTTAAAGACTGAAGTGCAACATAACTAGATTCTAATCTAAATAATCTATTTTTCAAAACACACAATAGTCCAAACAGTAAAAGTAAAGTCCAAATTAGGAATATTTCATTCTTAAGAATTGTTTAATTTAAAGTGGTTTAGTTGTAATAGATGGTTAGATTCAAAATAGTTTTCAAGAGTATGTACAAAAGATACTATCTTTTTTCTAGCATCAGCTAAATTAGACATATTACATTGAGAAAAATGTTTCTCATTTCTTTCCTGTTACCTTTATTGATTTCATTGCAGAGATGTTAACATAGGAAATAGATTATTTTGTTATCTAATTTTACCTTCCAAAAGACAGATGCAGATGAAAAAGTGACGTTCTTTCCTGTTGGCTTTTTTGAATTAGCTGTTTTAGATTCTAAAAGTTTAGTTCCTAAAGAAGTAACCCTGTAAATAATTTTAATGTCCTCCTCTAGTGCAAAGTCTTTTATGACTCAAGGACTTCAACTCCCAGAATTCCTGAGCCAGCATGGCTCAGCTTGGAAACCTCTCCCTTTCCGTTCAGCATGGCTGGCTCAGGATTTCTGGGAGTTGAAGTCCACGAGTCATTAAAAAGGTGCCAAGATTGCCTAGCCCTGCAATAGGCTTTCAGAGGGAGCTTTTTTTTTTTTTGCAAAAAAAGGTGCCGGAACACGGTTCTGAACGTTCTATGAGAAAAAAAGCCCTGGGACTTGGGTAGCAGTTGTGTGGACACTCAGCCACTAGTTAACCATCCAGCCAGCTAACTGCTCTATATGTGTCTTGGAACACTTGTTATATAGTAATGGGATACATCTCAGCCGCTTCATACTTGCTCTCAGAGAAAAGCTTCTAGGATGGTCCAAGAGCTACATGACCTAAAAGCAATAAAATAGTTGGTTGCAATGGATGGTCAAGAAAGCAACATACCTTGGTCCCAACCCACCTACAGGAATGTTGTGGGGGGAAATAGGAGGAGGGAGGATATTGAATATGCCACCTTGAGTTATTTATAAAAATAATAGAGGCAGGATATAAATAAGTACATTTAAAAATACCACAGTTTCACTGCCTTTTGCCAAGTCTCTTCATCTACAGCCTAAAGTGACATCTTCGTTAGGAGAGCCTGCTGTAAATATTGTTAGCTTAGAGACTCTCAGTTAATTTTTAAATATTTAGCTAAGTAGAAAATTATATATTCAGTCAGATAATAATAATGATGATAATAATAATAATAATAATAATAATAATAATAATAATAATAATAATAACAACAACAGAGTTGGAAGGGACTTTTGAGGTCTTCTAGTCTAATCTCCTATTCAAGCAGGAAACCCTTTACAGTTTCAGACAAATGTTTGTCTAATCCCGTCTTAAAAACGTCCAGTGTTGGAGCACCCACAACTTCTGGAGGCAAGTCATTCCACTGATTGTTCTCACAGTCAGAAAATTTCTCCTTAGTTTTAGGCTGGTTATCTCCTTGATTAGTTTCCATCCATTGCTTCCATCCAAAGCCTTCTGGTGGTTTGGAGAACAGATTGCTCCCCTCTTCTTTGGGGCAGCCCCTCAGATATCCAATGAAACTGAAGAGGCAGACTTCAAACTTTTGTTGGTCCATGCAAGCAAAGAAAAAAGAGGAAATCTATTGTCCCATTCTTTTCTTAGAAATATCAGCTACCCGATTTTAAAAAGCTTTTAAACAAAGTGTAGATCAATAAATTTGGTAGCTCTCTGCAGTTCAGAAATAATCATATTATACACACAGCTGTGTTAGGAAATGAAAGCTACACGTTTTATCCCTGCAGAGATATACTTAAAAACAGAAGGAAAGAAAAAGAAACCGTAAAATATCTGAGATCTATGGGAGCAAAAGTAATAAGTATTCTTGAAACACATTTTTGATTCAACTGATGCCAGAGTGCTTTAGAGTTCATTTCAAAGTAAAAATGCTATGAAAATAAATAATTCCATGAAAGGGCAAAATTGCATACCTGGTGGCGACATAATTTATATCAGGAAATTAAATATGGATATGATTGCATTGATTGTTGCTTACTACAGAAGGCATGACTGTGTTTTGGGTAGCTTAGATATGTTGCTAGGATCTAAGCTTTAAAATGTGAGATTGTAAAGGGCATTAAAGGTAAAGGTAAATGCATGCTAGTCGTTTCCAACTCTAGGGGCCGGTGCTCATCTCCGTTTCAAAGCCGAAGAGCCAGCGCTTGTCCGAGGACGTCTCCATGGTCATGTGGCCGGCATGACTAGACGCCAAAGGCGCATGGAACGCTGTTACCTTCCCACCGTAGTGGTCCCTATTTTTCTACTTGCATTTTTACGTACTTTCGAACTGCTAGGTTGGCAGAAGCTGGGACAAGTAACAGGCACTCACTGTTACGCGGCACTGATTCGACCCACCAAACTGCCGACCTTCTGATCGACAAGTTCAGTGTCCTAACCCACTGAGCCACCGCGTCCCTGTAAAGGGCATTATACTGGTGTAAAGAGATGTCCTTGGTGGTCAAACCTTCTTACAATGAAGCCTCTCCATTCTCATTTTGAATAGAGACATCACTGTCTTTGCAATATGCAGTTCACGTGCCTGGCAAGTAACACAGCTCTTGAAAAGGCAGGGGGTAGACCAAGGTCAAGATGTTGCCTTCCTTTCCTGCACCTGGGTTCAGATAGTGAAACTGACTTGGACTGTGCTGCATCTTATTAAAAAGCAAAATCTTTTGTCAGCTGCAATATAGAAAAGCTGATGACTTTAATGCTGGTTAGTTGGAAATGACTTAACGGCACACAATCACTTTGGAAAGGTGCTATATATGTTTGTTTAATAAATAAATCTTCATGATTCTTTTGGTTTTTTGGGGTTTTTTGCCACTAACATGGCTAACGTGGCTCTCTTCTGCATCTGATGAACAAAAAGCTTGCTTTGGCGATGAAAGATAAATCTGTCACACAAAAGAGCATCTACCTAAGGTCATTTTGCTGAATAGCTGCCCTTCTTAAGAGGCAAAACTGGGGCATTTGCCTGCCACACACAGATAATCCTATAAGCAAAGAGGGCATAGTATAACCAGGAGATGGGGGAGAAAGGAAGGAAGTACACAAGACGGGAAATACGGAATAAAGCAAGCAAGCAAGAAAGTTAGGATGCACTCATTCACCTGAAGACCAACTTTATTAAACAGATGAATATACAGAATTATCACCGAGGATTATTCTCACATGCAATTTCTTTTGTACGTACGATTGTCATTCTATGCACTCTTTAGACCCTTTTAGGACCCGTAAACCAGGATGCAAATGGTGACCTTCAGGCAAGAATAAATGCCTATTATATGCCTACTGTTCTCGGTATTATAGTGCCCCCATATTCTCCCGGAGTTCAAGGGCAAACTTTTCAACTGAAACAGTTCGCCTGGAGAAAAAAAACGAGCGGGATATCGGCCCCCAAGGTATTGCAATTTCAACGCCAGGTGAAGAATTTCCTCTTTAAATCGAAGTTCTTCGATCCTTTTTTTGGGGGGGGGGGGAAAGTGGTGCGGGGAGGGAATCGTTTTAGGAGGTGGGCGTAGATGTTAATTCACAAAATACCTCTTATACCAGGGGTCGGCAACCTCGGCTCTTTTATGACTCGTGGACTTCAACTCCCAGAATTCCTGAGCCAGCTATGCTGGCTCAGGAATTCTGGGAGTTGAAGTCCACGAGTCATAAAAGAGCCGAGGTTGCCGACCCCTGTCTTATACCATTCCCCACCCCCTTTCTTTGGCTCGCTGTGGGGGGGGGTCGCTTTCTTTTTTCCTGTTGAAAAAAAGATAGCAGGTATTTGGGCTCCATCGTGGATACGGGGCAGAATTAAGCAGGCATATACATCATCGAATGAAGGCTATTGCTAAGCACATTTGATTTGTGCTTAGATTGTGAGCCGCCCTGAGTCTTCGGAGAAGGGCGGGATATAAATGGGATTAAAAAAAAAATCAAATTCCCGGGGTTGGGTAGGAAAAGACCACCAGAGGCGGCCCACTCCTCTTCCTCCTCCTCCTCCTCCTCCTCTTCTTCCTTTCGCCTGCTCGGCGGATGTCGAGGGACCCGTTTCCACCACGGCCCCGAAGGCTGCGGGGCGGGAGCGGCTGGCAGAAAAGGAAGGAGGGAGCAAGCGAGCCCTCCAGCGGCGGCGGCGGGGAGGGTTGGAGCCGCAACCGAGAGCCGGCGGAGGGAAAGGAGGAAGCGGGAGGACAGGAAAGGAGGGAAGCAGGCGCACCGGCGGCGGCCAGGGCAGGGAATTAAAATGGCCACCAGCAGCTGGAACCGGAGGGAAGAGCGCCGCCTTCTCACCTCCCGGGATTCTCCGCTCGGCCAGGCCGGGCCTTGATTGATGAGGCCAAGCTGGGAGCTGCCAGCTGAGAGGAGCCGACGGCGGGGGGCGCTGCCGCCGCCGCCTCCTCCTCCTCCTCCGCCTGAAATCGCCCCCTTCGCCTGGGCTGCAGCCGCGCCGTAGGGGAGGCGGACAGTCGCCCTTCCCTCCTCCTCCTCCTCCTCCTCCTCCTCCTCTCCCTACCTCCCCTGCGCCTTGCCTCCAGGGCCACCCCGACGGACCCCGGATGCCGTCCTGAAGCCCTGCAGTCCCCTCCGGTGAGGGCAGCCTTTCCGGGCCGGCTTCCCCTGCCCGCGGCCGGAGAAGACCAACCACCACCCCGGTTCGGGTGAGTTCTGCTCCCTCCTGCCGCCGGGCTGCTTGGGCCGTGGGGCGAGCCGGGTGGCCGCCGCTCTCTTTCCCTCCTCCTCCCCCATTCCCTGTTCCCTAGGCCGCGCCGGCGCTCCGAGCTTTCCTCCGCTTTCTTTCCAGAGATGCTGCGGCGGCGGTGGCGACCGCCGCTTCCTGACCTCCTTCCCCCTGCCAAGTCTCGCTTGGCTTGGGCTGCGCTGCTTTCCTCTTCCCGGTTGCGGGAAAACAGTTTTTATTCGCCTGGTTTGTGCTTAAGCTTGGAGGAGGGGAAAAGGAGAAAAGGGGAAGGGGAATCTTCCGCAAGAAAAAGAGCCGAGGCTTCCCGATTTATTGATTGATTTATTCATCGTGTAAAGGTTTGGGTTGTTTCCTCTCCCCCCCCCACCACCCTCCTTCTGCTTTAATTTAATTTTATTGAATTTATATACCGCCCTTTGCTTTAATGAGAATACCACCGCCTCTGTGTTATTTTCGTTCGCCCGGTTTGCAAACTGCCCGGGCGGTGGTGGGGCCTGCCGTTTCCCCACGAACGGTGAAAAATAGCAGAGCCCCAAATCAATCAGAGCTTGGGTCTCGGGGACAGATGATCCTGGTTTGTGCAGAAGGGTTGATGCTTGCTGGAAGCTTTCCTCTTCCTGGCCCTTGCGGTGAATATCTTGGTTAGGGGGGAAAAATATTCACTGCATGCCGCCTTTATCTTTGTTAAAACTAAAAGGATGCTCGGTTTTGTGTGTTTATTTGCGGCTTCGGGTAGGTTTTTGTGTGTGTGTGTGTGTGTTTTTAGGGGTTCGCTTTAGATCCGGAAAGGAGAAGGTGGTTTGTAGCTTTTCTCTATGCTCAATCCATACTTTCCCCAGGCAGGAAAGCAAAATAACAAAAGATAGCCAATCCCAGTGGATTAGAGGTGTCTTGTTTTGGTTTTTATATAGTGGTTTACATGACAGATCTATAGCATGGGGTGGGGGAGATATGTTGGTGTGAAAAGGTGCAAGTGTGTGTGGGGGGGGATTGAAGGCATATTGTCAAGGAGAAAGTCACTAGCTGCTAGGAACAAAGGTGGCTTTTAAAAAAAATGAGTTGTGCACGGATGAATAATCCTTTTAGTTCTGTTCTCTAGAGAACCTTTATAATGGTTTGATGTCAGTAGGGATCTGGCTTTCAATTTCAGGGTTCTCTTTCTGCTTCCACTGAGAACTATAGGAGATAATTTGACATTCTTCTTGACCATTAACGTAAACATAGAGTAAGGCAAGTTCTGTCCATTTGTTTTGTGGTGCATTTCGTAACCTAGCGGGAATGTTTTCATTGTGTATAAACTGCAATGGCACAAGTGCAAGGTACTTTAAGGCTGAATTTTCGAGGGGGGGAGGGCAGGGGGAAGATGAAGACCTCTCCTCTTAGGGATAGAAGGAAACAAAAACAGCTATATATGATTTCTGCTATCACTGTGTCTCCGAGATAGATATTACCAAGCTGAATTATACATAGGCAACCACTTACACAGCTTTGAGTAGCTTTAGGAAGCTGTCAGAAAATCCGATACAAAACCAGGGCAAATGAAAGGGTTGTAGGTATGGCTGGCTTTTATCCCTGCTCTTTGTTTTAATGGGTTCCCATTCTTAAAAACAATTATTTCAAAGCTTCAGGTATTTCCAAAGAGGCAATACATCCAATTTTAAAGACTAGAATATTTGAACTGGGGACTGAGATAGGCAAGTAGTGTCAAAATGGGATGCTTTAGTACAACGGTAGGCAACCTTGGCTCTTTTATGACTTGTGGACTTCAACTCCCAGAATTCCTGAGTCAGCATGGCTGGCTCAGGAATTCTGGGAGCTGAAGTACACAAGTCATAAAAGAGCCAAGGTTGCCGACCCCTGCTTTAGTAGGTTTCTTACTAATGGTTAACATAAAAGTAGGGTTCTGTTGCACAGTGAAATTGCCTGCAGGACCTTGCAATGCAGCATAGTGTAAAATGTATAGATAACAGCTTCCCGTGTATTATCTGTGAAAAACAGCACTTTTCAAAATTTCTTCTTCAATTGCATTTAGATACAAACTGCAAAGTGTATGATAGGAACTTTCTGAGATGTTTCTTTTGAACACAGTAGAAAATGGTGTTTCCATTGAAATATAAATATGCTTGATTAGATTGAAAGAGTAAACTGTGCGTGAAACTTATTTAAGGAAGTTAAATTACTAAACGGAGTTTTGAACATTTGTGACTTGTCTTTCTTTCATGGCTGCAGAGCTTCTTAGATAGGATTACAATATTTCACGTGTGATCAGACATTTCAGTTAAACCCTTCTGTGGAGAGAAAGGCACTTTTTTTTCCTTTCCACCAATATTTACTTATTTTGTTGTGACATTGTAATGAAAAGCAGCAGTAGAGAACATGTGGACAGAATAATGATGGTGCATTTTATTGTAATTAGAAGAAAATTCATATGTTCACTGATATTCCCCATGATCTTAACCAGAGAAATGGATATTTGAGGATTTTAGAATCACTGTGTAATTTCAATTTAATTCTGTAAGAATATAAGGCAAACATACTGCTCTTTTTGCTTATATGTCAAGTATTTCAGTACTTTCTAAGGGTTTTTTTTTGAGGTTGGTTTTTTTTTGCAAAAATGTAATGCAATAATGATTCAGACTAAAATGTTGGCTGAGATTCAGTCACCGTCAAATCTATATAAATCTGTAAAGTTACACAGGTAGTCCTCGACGTACGAATACAGCTAAGCCCAATTTTCTGTTGCTAAGCAAGGCAATTAAGTGAATTTTGCCCCATTTTTTAATCTTTTTTTCCCCATGGTTGTTAAGTGAATCACTGCAGTTAATGAATCATGCGGTCATTAAATGAATCTGGCTTCCCTCACATCTCTTAAACCAGCTGAAAAGGTTACAAAAGCTGATCACACGAACCTGGGACAGTGCAACCGTCATAAATCCATGCCTGTTGCCAAGTGCCCAAATTTTGATCACATGACCATGGAGATGCTGCATTGGTTATGTGAGAAAACTAGTTATAAGTCACTTTGTTCAGTGTTCATTGTAACTTTGAAAAGTCACTAAACAAATGGTTGTAAGTTAAAGACTACCCGTATTAAGAGTCCAAGGACTGATCTAACTACTCAGACTTTCAGAATAGGCTTATTCCTAACCTTTGGAACTATTTAATTGTTTGGCCTGGGAATTGCTTAGAACTAAAGCTGGAATTTTCTGCCTACAGAAAATTGTTTTATCATTCTCCTCATCATGTAATGCCATGTATCAGGCAGTCAAGATAACAATGCAAACTTTATTTTTTTAAAGCAGAGATGAGAGTTGTTGGGGAAGTCATAGATGCATAGGACTTTTCTATTGGCAGTGTAGATGTATGTGCAAATTGAGGTCCCTCCTTGCACTTGTGTATATAAAACTGCAGCAGAATCAGCATGTATCTGTAGATGCAGATAAGGCACACTACTAACCCATCATAGATCAGTGTTTCTCAGTCTTGACAACATTAAGATATATAGACTTCAACTCCCAGAATTACTCAGCCAGCTGGTAAGAGTCGTAGATAGATACTACAATTCTTATATATTGGATTCTTGCTCTATTGAAATACTGTATATAATGTGTTTGCTAATGAAAATATTATGATTATTTCTGGTGCCTATTATATGACATATTCCTACTTTGTTGAAAATGAATTAGATTTAATGTTATATTCAATCAGACTTGAAGTAGGCACTTCTATGATTGTTAGATAAAGGAACTATACAGTTAGGTAGTTACAAAATGTATTAGTATACTTCAGTGTTACTGTTCTCTTTATTGGCTTGTTGTAAGTTTTAGCAGGAAAATAGTTGTAGTCAGTTCTTGGGACCATGGCCATAAATAAGGCATCTCCTTTTGATGAAGGTGCTAAAACTAATTCTTTGTGTTTCCAAATTCAGGTGAAAAACTACTATCCAAACTTGGAGGACCTGCTACTAGTCAGTGCTGCTATGAGTATTTAAAATTGTGGTCTCTCATATTCACTTGGAACTTTTGAAATGAACTTTGGCCAGTATTAGTGTTTCTCAACCTTGTGAACTTTTAAGATGTGTGGTCTTCAACTCCCAGAATTCCCCAGCGAGCCATGCATCTTCTAATAATAATAATAATAATAATAATAATAATAATAATAATAATAATAATAATAATGATGATGATGATGATGATGAAAACCCTATACCATTTCAGACAAATGGCTGGCCAGTTTCTTCTTAAAAACTTCCAGTGATGGAGCACCCACAACTTCTGGAGGCAAGCTGTTCCACTGGTTAAAATTCCTCCTTAATTCTAGGTTGCTTCTCTCCTTGACTAGTTTGCATCCGTTGCTTCTTGTCCTGCCTTCAGGTGCTTTGGAGAATAGCTTGACTCCCTCTTCATTGTGGCAGCCCCTGAGATATTGGAACTCTGCTATCATGTCCCCCCTCGCCCTTCTCTTCATTAAACTACACATACCCAATTCCAGCAACTGTTCCCTATATGTTTTAGCCTCCAGTCCCCCAATCATCTTTGTTGCTCTTCTCTGTACTCTTTCTAGAGTCTCAACATCTTTTTTACATCGTGGTGACCAAAACTGGATGCAGTATTCCAGGTGTGGCCTTACCAAGGCATTGTAAAGTGGTATTAGTACTTTACTTGATCTTGATTCTATCCCTTAATGCAGCCTAGCACTGTGTTGGCTTTTTTGGCATAAGTTTAAGTTTATTGAATTTAAGATTGAGAAGCACTGATCTATAATTTTGATTTAACCCTTAACAACTCCTTGTTCTGACAGACCTTGGGCTGACTTTCTTTCAGCTGAAAAACAAGGTAGTGATACTGTAGGGATACTTTACTTTGCTGGTAAGTGCCATTGAACAGAGAAGGCTGTTCTTGAACCTTTTGAGCTATTGTGATTGCTAAATGGAAGAGGAAAGCTTTTGGTGCAGTCAGAATGTTTCCGGATGAAAATTCACAGTGAATATGATAAAGCATTTAGCCCCCTCCCCCTTTTTTCTTGTTTAACATATCTTTATGAAAGTGGATTTGTAGCACTTATTATAGCCAAGATCAAACATTGAAATAAAATCCAGGTAACATTTAACAAAACTGGGGATCAATGAAATATGTTGTCCTGTGCAAACTCATAAAACATAATAAGATTTATATTACACATGTTAAATGTAAAGAATGAATGTTATGCTTTATTTTAATATTCCTTTTACTCTTCCCCCGGCCTTGCAGTAAGTGATAATTTTTTCATAGTTTAAAAAATTGCTCAATGTTCTGTGGTCTTGAAAAGACTTCTTAAGTGATCCTAAGCTGCAGAATCAGAACATGAAAAGATAAAGGGAAGATCAGTACTTAATGTATGAGAAACATAGACATTCATATTCCTTTACATTTATGTTCTTGAAATGATTCTTTTTCAAAATATATTTTATTGGTGTTTTTTTAACATAATCACCTTAATATTTGCTAGACAGCGTATTGTCTGGCTTTATATTTAAAAACAATAACAATGAATTTCTATAATTCCATAATCCACATTGTAGCTTTCTTTGATTTTCTCTTCCAATAATATTCTCTTTTACCAACCTTGAATTAGTATATTTCTTAGTATTTTGATAGATAACAATTGAATATAAATATTTTTCTATATTAACAACCACATCAATATAGAGCTTTTTTAATTAATTATCTTAATTACCTTGTTATAGATCCTGTTTTCAAAATTCTTATTAAGATTTGTTTTACCTACAATGTTCAAAACATTCTTATCAGTTAATTACACTTAAATATTTAAGTCTTTTTCCTCATACAAATCATCCTAACAATTTTGCATTTCTCATATCTTAAAAAAAAGAAAAGGAAGGAAATAGTATGCTACTTTAAAAACATGTCCCTCTTAAGCTAAGATACATTTATATCCTGAGTTTTTCTATTCTTTTTAACTGTATTCAAATAAATGTTTAATCTTTAAATATTCCATTTAATCCAATCATCTAATCTTTTGAATCTATTCAGAACATTTTATTAATTGAGATTTTCTCAAGATCAATTACCCTTAAGTATCTAAAGCATTTCAAATGGATCAGCTAGGCGGTGGAAGAGACAGCCGCAGCAACCGCCCTGAGCAGGACCGGAGTCGTTGCCCTGCTTCGATCTCCTGGCCTGCTCCTGAACAACGGCGGCATCTCCCTGGGATCAAGGAGATGCCGCAGACCGGCTATGCGGACCCGACCGACCACCACCGAGGGGCCTTTGACAGCGGCGCTAAACTTCTCCAGGCCCCGGTCAACCAACTCACCGAAAACCCCTCGACGGCAGCACCACTAGATGCGGCGTGGCGTCCCCGGCCCGCACCCTAGGTGCCAACGGTATCTCCGTGCCGATCAACACCCCTAAAGACGCCAGGATACAGCTGACCGTTGGAGATGACGGCGACTAGACCACCGAGGCCATCAACATCTGGCCTCCACCAGCTCCGAACCCCCCTGCCCTCCCTCGCCCCACAGGACATGATGGGCCTGGGTGCAAGCCACGGTGGCAGAGTGGCCTGTCCTACACCTGCAGCCCCATAGAGGTGAGAGCTCTATGGGGTATGCTTCACCCAGAGTGGGTCCTGGACCACCCCCAGAAGCAGAATCACAACCCATCGTGAGAGGATGGGGAGTGGCCTGCTTCTGGGGTTCACCCAACCAAGTGGCAGTGGCTGGGTGACGGTCCAGATACCCACCTACCCGACTAGACCCTCCTTCTAATGCTCCACCCAGGGGACCGCCTTCCCAATGCTCCCCAATGCTCCCTATGCGTCTTCAATATTCTTGCATAGATCTACTCGCCCTCAGGAGTTCCCCCCTCTCCTGGGTTCGTCCTGCCTTCAATACATCTAACCTCGATGACGGGCCCGACCATTGGGCCTCTGAGAGATGGCCAGGCAGGGTCAGGGGCCTCCATCACAAGACCAACAAGAGGCCCCTGGTTAAGTTTCTTGTTAAGTTTTTTGTCGGGTTAGGGAGGGGGGCGGGAAAAGAGTATGGCTGCTCGGGGAAGGCAGGCCTTCCGGGTACCATAACGCAGGCCAGGCCCACGACCATTCGCGATGGTGAGAAACGAGGACCAGTCGCCGACAATAACCAATGGCGTACTGACGAACATCCTATTCCCAGGATGGTGGGGAACGGCAGAAGGTGCACAAACAGAGGGCCGTATCGTCACCGGGAGTGTCATCTCCGCTCTGTACAAGCGGTGAGACGCTCCGACCCTCTGTACTTCCCCGGAGGACCCGGGAGCGAAGGTGTGCAGCCTCCTATGCTAAGGCTGGTCTACCTGAATGCCAGGTCCGTAGCTAACAAGGCACACCTTGTTCGTGACCTAGTGGAGAGCGAGCACGCGGACCTGGCTTGCATCACGGAAACCTGGCTGGGCCAAGAGGGTGGTGTCCCTCTGGTTGACCTCTGCCCGCCAGGTTTCCAGGTGCTGCACCAGCCTCGGACCCATGGGAGGGGCGGGGGAGTGGCAGTTATCATCAGGGAATCCCTTAGCCCGCGAGAGATCACCGTCCCTCAGATGGTCGGGTGTGAGTCTCTCCTACTGAGATACGGCCCGGGGGCGCAGTTGGGCCTGCTGCTGGCATACCTACCACCTAATCGTGCAGCGGCAGCCCTGCCCGAGCTACTCGATGTCCTCTCAGGGTTGGTGGTTGAATTCCCAAGACTCATGGTCTTGGGCGACTTTAACCTACCGTCCCTGGGAGGATCGTCCGATCTGGCTCGGGAGTTCATGGCTTCCATGGCGGCCATGGACCTGTCGCAAATAATTTCTGGACCGACTCATGAGAGAGGCCACACCCAAGACTTGGTGTTCTTGTCTGGACGGTGGCGCGATGATAACGGTGGGGGTGCCACGACTGTTATGCCCCTGTCATGGACCGATCATCACCTCGTGCGGCTAGACTTCCCCTTTGCCACCCCCCGCCGTGGGTGCGCGGTGCCAACCAGATGGTACCGCCCTAGGCGCCTAATGGATCCTGATAGGTTCCAGGCAGCACTTGGGGACGCACATGCACTCCCTGCTCACAGCTCGGCGGATGCCTTAGTGGAAGCCTGGGAAAAGGCAGCCACGGAGGCTCTGGACCGAGTTGTACCCTTGCGGCCTCTGACCCGGCGCAGATCCCAGTGAGCCCCATGGTTCACCGCGGAGCTCCGGGAGATGAAGCGTCGGAGACGGGGCCTAGAGAGCCGTTGGAGATCCAGTCGATCCGAATCCGACCGATTGCGATTAAGAATCCTCACCAGGTCTTATCTCGCTGCGATAAGGGTGGCAAAATCCAACTACTTTTCCACCCTCATCGCATCCGCAGATAATCGCCCGGCTGCCTTGTTCAGGGTGACTCGCTCCCTACTGAACCAAGAGGTGAGGGAGGAACCCTTGCAGGGTCGAGCCGAGGAATTTGGTCAATATCTGCTGGATAAAATTGCTCGGATCCGAACCGGCCTGGACTCCAACTGGGCTGAGCTGGAAGAACAAGGCATGGACAGTCTTGTCGACGTCATCTGGGAGGAATTTGATCCTGTGACTCCTAAGTAAGTGGACAGGATTATGAGGAGGTTGAGCTCCTCCACATGCTTACTGGACCCGTGCCCTTCCTGGCTGGCATATGCAGCTCGAGAGGGGACACGAGGCTGGTTCCTGGCGGTCATCTCCGCTTCTCTGAGTGAGGGTCACTTCCCCACCGCCTTGAAGGAGGCGGTGGTGAGACCCCTCCTCAAGAAGCCCACCTTGGACCCATCCTCATTGAATAACTTTCGTCCAATCTCCAATCTTCGCTTCCTTGCGAAGGTTGTTGAGAGCGTGGTGGCGCACCAACTCCCTCAGATCCTGGATGAAGCGGTTTATCTAGACCCGTACCAATCGGGCTTCAGGCCGGGCTACAGCACGGAGACGGCATTGGTCGCTCTGATAAATGATCTCTGGAGAGCCCGGGACAGGGGCCATTCCTCTGTCCTAGTCTTATTAGACCTCTCGGCGGCTTTCGATACCATCGACCATGGTATCTTGCTGCGACGCCTCAGGGGACTGGGAGTGGGAGGCACGGTTCTGCGTTGGTTCTCCTCCTTTCTCCAGGGTCGCTCGCAGTCGGTGTTGGCAGGGGGACAGAGGTCGACCCCGAGGCCTCTCGCTTGCGGAGTCCCTCAGGGGTCGGTCCTCTCGCCTCTCCTGGTCAACATCTACATGAAACCGCTGGGCGAGATCATTCGCAGCTTTGGAGTAGGGTACCATCAGTATGCTGATGACACCCAGCTTTTCATCTCAACTCCAAACAACATCAGTGATGCCCTCGACGTGATGTCCCGCTGCCTGAAAGCGGTCCGGGAATGGATGGGGAGGAACAGGCTTCAACTGAACCCGGACAAGACTGAATGGCTGTACGTACCGGCAAGCCAGGATACTCAGAACATCCCATCCCTTAACATCGGGGACAAGTTACTACCCCCTGTTGATAGGGCCCGCAACCTGGGTGTCCTCCTTGACTCGCAGCTCTCCCTGGAAGATCACATAGGAGCTGTGACCAAGGGGGCCTTCTCCCGGGTTCGACTAGTTCGCCAATTACGGCCTTATCTGGACCTGGATGCCTTACGTACAGTCACCCATGCTCTTGTGACCTCTCGCCTAGACTACTGTAACGCTCTCTACATGGGGCTGCCCTTGAGATCCACTCGGAAGCTTCAACTGGTGCAAAGTGCAGCGGCACGGACACTCTTGGGAGCCTCCCGATACTCCCATATCACACCTCTCCTCCGTGCGCTGCACTGGCTTCCAGTTGCCTTCCGTGTGAAGTTCAAGGTGCTAACAATGACATACAAAGCCCTACATGGCATGGGTCCGGACTACCTACGGGAGCACCTTCTGCCAATGTCAGCACCCCACCGTCCTGTGCGCTCCCACAGAGAGGGCCTCCTCAGGGTGCCACCGCTCAAGGAATGTCGGCTGGTGGCCCCCAGGGGGAGGGCATTCTCAGTGGGGGCGCCAGCCCTCTGGAACAGCTTACCAACCGAAATCCGGATGGCCCCCGACCTCCGCACCTTCCGGCGCGACTTAAAAACTTACCTGTTCCAGCAGTCCGGCCTGGCCTGATAGCTCTAATTGGGGTCCCAGTTTGTATTTTACTATTGTTTTTTTTCACTATTGTTCATTCTGTATGCCTACCTTATTCTGTACACCGCCCCGAGTCCCTCGGGAGAAGGGCGGTTTATAAAAACAAATAAATAAATAAATAAATAAATTTCCCTCATATAAACCATCCCAACATTTTTATATTTCTCATATCATAAAAAAAGAAAAAAATACTGTTACTTAAGGGTCCTATCCCTCTTAAACTAAAATACATTTATATCCAGAATTTTTCTGTTTCTTTTAACCATATTCAAACAAGTGTTTAATCTTTAGATATTCCTTCTGATAAATCCCATCATCTAATTTCTTAATTCTAACTTTAGCCTTTTTTTCCCCTTCCAAGCATCTTTCCTAATCACTATGCTCTGCTGGACCAAAATGTCTTCCCATAGTCTTGTAGATGTTGTAGGTACAGGAGACAAATACAGTAAGATGTTTTTGTGGGAGGGTTTCGCCCCTTTGTATTCATTGAAAATCTTTTCTTTCTTTTTCTTTTAACTTCTCTTATCATTTTTTGTCTCTCAAGTTCTCCTGACAGCTCTATAATCCATTTTGTCGAATCTTTTTTTTTGTCCTCAAACTTATTTTGCAATCTTGAAGTGTAGGTTATCTTTTCCATGTCCTATATTTCCTGCAATTTTTTCTCTGCCTGGGTTAAGTCATAATACCTTCCATTGTTGGGTTCCATCTTTAAATCTCTTTCCTCTGGTTTATATTCTGTTGTCTGCTTTATCTGATCACTCTATTTTTATTTTCTGAGAGTTTTTTTGTTGTAAGGTTAAATTGAAGATGTGTTCATTTATATTTTCAAAGTTGTTTTTAATTTCTTCGTGGTTTGAAATCAGTGTCATTTGAATTAGTTGCAATATAGCATACATTTCCTTCTGGAAAGTATTTGTTTTTTTCTTGATATGTTCTTTCTGCAGACCTGTGATGTTCCATGCCAGCCAAAAGTCAAAGTTTTGCTTTGTTTGCAAACAGCTTTAGAGTCACAGTTCAATAAGTATTTATAATCCAGGAAGATCATTTTTTTAAGGTTTATAGTTCTCGCCTTGTAGGTACCCCAAAATGTTTTCTTTGTTGCAGCTGTTCTCTGTTTAGTTAAGACATTGAAGGTCACAATGGGGCGAAAAGAAGCAAGGCCTCTTTAAGGAAAGGGTGGAAGAGTCAGGATCAGAAAAAGGAAAGAAGGCGAGGTTGTCAGAATACAAGCGAATTTGAGGGCTAATCCACATGGAGCCCCATTTCCATCTGTCCTGTTTGCCATCGTTCACTCCCTAGAGACTAAAATGGACAATGTGAAATTTGAGCGGGCCACGAACAAGGAGTATATATCGGAGGTGGTGACCCTTTGAGAGCTGTATGCAACGAAATTTCATTTTGATATATGCCGATTGGTGTACATTCAAAGTGACAATAAAGTTATCATCATCATCACAAAAACAAGTTATCTTTTTCTGGGCTTTCTGCCAATTCCTGTATTATAGCAACTACAGTTGTATATTTTCATCTGCCACTAAATGTCAGCACCATTTTTTTTCAGCTTTCAAAACAAGTACCGTATATACTTGAGTATAAGCCGACTCGAGTATAAGCCGAGACCCCTAATTTTACCCCCCAAAACTGGGAAAAGTTCTTGACTCAAGTATAAGCCGAGGGTGGGATCCGCCGAGTGGCTTTCAGCACTGGAGAAAATGCAAAATCGCTCGAGACCAAACTCGAAGGAATCAGCTGCCGGTGGGAGCGAGGCGATCCGTGCGGTCCCGTGACAGCCAGTCGGGCAAGCAACGGGGCAAGCAACGCGAAGAGCGGCAGGGCTTTATTTTTGCACCGTGGAGCTCCCCCTCCCCCTCCTCTCAAACTCCCCCTCTCTCCCCCTTCCCCCCACTTCCCAGAGCTGAATACAGGGTATTAACCGGCGGCGGAGGCTTGCAGAATGGCGGATCGAGCCTCTGTCGCCGGCGGTTGGATCCGTGCTCCACAAGCCTCTGCCGCCGGCTGGATCCGCGCCCTGCCGCCGGCAGAGGCTTGCGGAGCGCGGATCCAGTGGGGGGGGAAAAAGCCCTTTACCAGGATTTGCCTGCATGCCGGCGGAGGCTGGATCCGTGCTCCAAAAGCCTCTGCCGCCGGCTGGATCCGCGCCCTGCCGCCGGCAGAGGCTTGCGGAGCGCGGATCCAGTGGGGGGGGAAAAAGCCCTTTACCAGGATTTGCCTGCATGCCGGCGGAGGCTGGATCCGTGCTCCAAAAGCCTCTGCCGCCGGCTGGATCCGCGCCCTGCCGCCGGCAGAGGCTTGCGGAGCGCGGATCCAGTGGGGGGGGGAAAAAGCCCTTTACCAGGATTTGCCTGCATGCCGGCGGAGGCTGGATCCGTGCTCCAAAAGCCTCTGCCGCCGGCTGGATCCGCGCCCTGCCGCCGGCAGAGGCTTGCGGAGCGCGGATCCAGTGGGGGGGGGAAAGCCCTTTACCAGGATTTGCCTGCATGCCGGCGGAGGCTGGATCCGTGCTCCAAAAGCCTCTGCCGCCGGCTGGATCCGCGCCCTGCCGCCGGCAGAGGCTTGCGGAGCGCGGATCCAGTGGGGGGGGAAAAAGCCCTTTACCAGGATTTGCCTGCATGCCGGCGGAGGCTGGATCCGTGCTCCAAAAGCCTCTGCCGCCGGCTGGATCCGCGCCCTGCCGCCGGCAGAGGCTTGCGGAGTGCGGATCCAGTGGGGGGGGAAAAAGCCCTTTACCAGGATTTGCCTGCATGCCGGCGGAGGCTGGATCCGTGCTCCAAAAGCCTCTGCCGCCGGCTGGATCCGCGCCCTGCTGCCGGCAGAGGCTTGCGGAGCGCGGATCCAGTGGGGGGGGGAAAAAGCCCTTTACCAGGATTTGCCTGCATGCCGGCGGAGGCTGGATCCGTGCTCCAAAAGCCTCTGCCGCTGGCTGGATCCGCGCCCTGCCGCCGGCAGAGGCTTGCGGAGCACGGATCCAGTGGGGGGGGGGAAAGCCCTTTAGCAGGATTTGCCTGCATGTCTCAAGTGCTACCTAATGTGCTTTCAGCCTCAGTCGGCCACTACACATTGTAATCACGAAGGTAGCTCTCTAACGGAAAGGGAAGGGAAGGGAAGGGAAGGAAAGGAAAGGAAAGGAAAGGAAAGGAAAGGCCACCATCTCTCCTCTGCCGCTCGCTCTCGCCGCTCCAGCCCTGGCGAGCCAAAGAGACGAAAGGCCCCAAGCGATAGGAAGGGGATCTATGCCCTAGAGTGGGAGGGGGGAGGGAAAGGGGGGGGAGGAAAGGCCCGATCGCTTTGTGTTGAGCTGGTTCAGCTCAGCCGGACTAGGCGGGGCTGCGGCTCCCAGCTGATGCCGCTGCCGCCATCCAAGTCCGGCCGGCAAGAACTTTTTTTCTCCCCGCCCCGCAGTGACGAGTAAAGCGCGACTTACTTCCTCCTCCATGCCCACGTCGCCTTCTCGCCCAACAATCCCAAGTAAGGGGCGGCCTCAGAAAGGGGCTCTAACTTTCCCCTACCGCTCGAACTTATCTTGGAGAGGAAGGCAAAATCGGGAGAGGGAAGAAGAGCGAGGACTGGAGCAGCGCTTGCCCGGCTTCTCTCCCCTGCAGGGAGCGGCGGGGTCAGTTCCGCCTCCACCATGTTCTCTCTCGAGAGCCTTGTCCCACCCGCAAAACGCCAGCGCCGCCGCCGCCGCCCCCTTCCTAGCCAGCCCTCAGCCGCTTCACAAGCACCCGTTGCCGGCCCAGTTCTATCAGACCCGCGCGGCGCCGCACGTACTCCGTTTACATGGCCCCTGTACTTCCCCCACACATCCCTTCTCCCGCCTCCTTCCCATAACGGCCTCTACCTACCGGACGGCGCCTCAGCTCCCCGTGTCCGCCGCCGCCGCCGCCGCTGCCACCCTGACCAAACCCTCTCTGCCTGCGTGCGCCCTCCCTCCTTCCTCTCTGTCTAAAGCAGCGCGCCGAGTCCCGGCCAAGGCGACGCTTTTGTTCTCCTCGCCTGGATGCGCTTCCAAAAGTGAAAGGAAAGAGGCTTCACCCAAAACTTGCTTCCCGTTTTCCTCCCCCTCCCCCCTTTTCCCTTTCTCCCTCCTCCCAGCGCGGCGCTTTGAGTAGTAGCCCTTCCACTCCCCGGCTACCATCCCGGGTTCTTGAAAGCCCCGGTTTTCGTCCTTGGGTACGGGAAGAGGACTCCCGGCGCCCACCCGGCCGAATTGCGAGGGGAGATCGTTCTCCGCGCCTGTCAAAGGGGACCCAAACAAAGAGGTGCATTTGCCGGAAACAACGATCGGAGGGATTCTCCTTGCCTCCTCCGCCTCCATGAAGATTTGTTTTTCTGGGAGGCTCACTTAGAGGGAAGTTTTGAACTGGAAGCCAGGGATGAGGCGAAAAAGCAACAGCCTGCGTCCGTCTCTCTCTTTATGTATATTTCTGTATATATCTTATCTCGGGATCTAGACCTTTCGAAGGAGAAGGGGCGGCTGGAGTTCGTGAGTTGCTGTGGGACCCAAGGGTTGGGGGAAGAGAGATGGGAGGGAAAAGGGGAGAAACCTGCCGCTGGCTAGTTCTTTGTCTGATCGGGGAGCCTGAACAAAAGAGGAAACTCGGTTGAACTCTTCATCTCCCTGTCTGCCTTATCTGGTCTTTCAAGAGGAGGGCATTCCTTTCACTTCTTGAACTTTCCCAAAGACTTGCAAACTTTTCCAACCATTACTTCCAAGGATCTTTGATTTTTATTTTTCCCCTTGCAACCTAGAGGAAAAGGAAGGTGAGCTGTTGATCTAAGTTTCTCTCTTCTTCCTTTGTAATTAAACTGGAAGTTTTACGTGTGGAAGGGGTAATCTGATTTTTCCTTCTCCAGGCCTCTGCCGCCCAGAGCGTTGTTTCTCCCCCTCGTGCGTGCGTGTGTGTGTGTGTGTCAGACAGAAACAGGCGGCAGAGGCCTGGAGAAGGAAAAATCGGCCGCAGCCTCAGGGTAGGCTTCTCCAGGGGCGCCGCCGCGATTCTGCAGGGGCCAGGTAGGGAAAACTCGCCGGGGAAAACGGGTGCCGTTGCAGCGCCCGGGGAAGCGTAGCCTGCTTGACCCACGGCCTCTGAAATGTTCAAAATCCAACTTTTCTGCTTTTTGAAACGCACCACCGGCTGCTCCGTCCAGAAGCCCAGATTCGGGAGGGCTGCTTGGCTTCCACTTGAGCCCATCTATGTCCGCGACCCCCCCCCCCACTACCCCTAGACCTCAGCCTCGGTCCCCTGTCCGACCCGGAGGAGTATTTTTTTAAAAAAAAACTTCCATCGGGATTTGTTCCTGGAGTTTAAATCCTTGCAGTCCGAAGCAAGAGAGAAAGCCGCGACCTCCTCCTGCGGGAGATTCTCTGCCGGCTCCGAAGAGCTCGACCACCAACGCCGGGGCGGCAGAGGCTTGCAGGGCTGGCGGCAGTCCAGCGTTGTTTCTCCCCCTCGTGCTCCCCCTCGTGCGTGTGTGTGTGTGTTTGTGTGTGTGTGTGTGTGTGTGTGTGTGTGTCAGACCCGCAGGAATGGCTAGTAAAGGTGGCGGCAGTCCGGCATTTGCGTTTCTCTGTGTGTCAAGCCCCGTGGGCTCGACACACAGGAAGGGGGGGAATGCCGGAATGCCGCTTCCCTACCAGCCATTCCCATGGGTCTGACACACACACGCACGCACGAGGGGGAGAAACAACGCTGGACTGCCGCCAGCTCTGCAAGGTTCTGCCGCTCCCTTCTCTCAGCAGCCTGTTCCAAACGAAGGGACAGTTCTTTTTTTTGTTGACTGGAGTATAAGCCGAAGTGGAGTTTTTCAGCCCGAAAAGTGGGCTGAAAAATTCGGCTTATACTCAAGTATATACGGTAGTTACTTTCTTCTCTTTTCATCAATAATCTTTTGAAAAGAAAATCTTAACAAATTCCACCAGTTTCAAACTTATCCAGATTTAAGTCTTATATTCTTTCATTTCAATATATTTCTGTCCCCCATAAAAGTTTAATTTGCCGCTTCCTTCTGTGGGAGGGTGGGGCAAGAGTCCCCCTCCTTCTCACTTTCGGAGGATTTTTGCTTCTTGGATTTTTTTCCAGGAAATCAATTATTAAGTAGAAGAGAGAATCGATATTCTTACCCAATTCCAAACACATTGTTTATGATCAAGCTTAAATTAGTGCTTTTTGGCTTCGGCTGCTTAGACTCTGGAGTGAAGCTAGCCTTTCTTCTGCTGGTTTCTGGAGGTTTTCCCCCAAACAACCGGATTGACCACTCTCTCCACGGTCAGCGTGGCTCCCCTTTTTTGTCGCATCTCCAGGGATCCCCTAACAGGAAAAAATCAGCTGTAGAGTGCGGAGCCCCGCAATCCCTCAGCTGCTGCACTACTATGCAAAACCGGAAGCCCTCTTGAAATAATTCTTATTTGAGTGTTGCCTGGCACTACCTCAGATAATTTGTGCAGGTCTTTCTTTCTTTCTTTCTTTCTTTCTTTCTTTCTTTCTTTCTTTCTTTCTTTCTTTCTTTCTTTCTTTCTTCCTTCCTTCCTTCCTTCCTTCCTTCCTTCCTTCCTTCCTTCCTTCCTTCCTTCCTTCCTTTCTTTCTTTCTTTCTTTCTTTCTTTCTTTCTTTCTTTCTTTCTTCTTGTATAGCCTAGTGCAACATGCTGTACATGGGAATGCCCCAGGAACCAACTAGTGCAGAATGCATCTGCGCAGATAGCAAATCATGTCAGGTGCAATTCAAGGTGCTGGTTAAAGCTCTACATGCCTTGAGACCAGATTATCATTTTCTAAGAGTCTCTGCCTGCCCAACTTGATCTAGCATAAATGATCCCATCAGCCAGAGTGTCAGCTGGCAGGGAATAGAAAAGGGACTTTTTTCCACAGTGACCCCTGCGCTTTGGAGATTAGAATAGCCCCATCTGTGCTAGCCTTTTCTAAGGCCTTAAAAACCGTAGTTGTGTTCCCTAACCTGGGGCGCTGAATGTGTAAAGGACCCCATTTGCTGGCTTTATTGCTAACTGGCCAAGTATGTATATTTATTTTGGATGTTTTTATTGTTTTCATGTTTGAAATGTGGTACAGTTTTTGAATTGTATAGGGTTCTATCAGGGGTAATCTCTGTAGAATAGTGTTTCTGGGCCTCAGCAACTTTTAAGGTTTGTGGAATTCTGGGAGTTGAAGTCCACACATTTTAAAATTGGTGAGGTTGAGAAACACTGCTACAGAGTGATCTCTGACTCTCTTTCATCAGACTGTTTCATTGTGTTATTCTCTTTCCCAGTTTGACATCTAGATTTATAACTGGTCTGCATTTTAATTTCTGATTTTAAAATACATTGATTTATAATGTTTAAGCTACTCTTAAGTCTAGTTGAAAGCCAGTGTGGCCTAATGACTAAGGTGCTTGGGCTAGAAGTGAAGAAACCTTGGTCCTGTCTTAGCAACCAGCTGGATGACCTTGAGACAGTTGTTCCCCCTGTGAGAAGAAGACACAAGCAAACCACTTTTGAAAGTCTTGCCTGGGAAACTGTATGGACTTGTCCAGGTAGTTCCCAGGAAACAAGTCTGATTTGAGGGCCAGAAAAACAAAACCACTCCAGAATTCAACTGTGAATGCAGATAATGGCTGGATTCAGCTGTTATAATAAATCTTGGATTGTCTTAATCATATCTAATTGAATCAATGAAAAGCAACTTGGTTCTCATGTAGGTTTAAGTCACAAATGAGGTTTAGCCTGGTTTTCAATTAGGTCAATAATTAAAAAGATCCAAACTCCTCCTCCTCCTCCTCCTTCTCTCTCTCTCTCTCTCTCTCATTGTGAAAGGACATTGTTTACTAGGTGAGCAAGTTTATGTTAATTAATATTTACCAATATGAAGTTTGCTTAAGTAAATGAATACATAGGTAAAAGCAGTAAGTTATTTAATCAAGTGCCCTTTGGCCCAATCTGTTGTCTTTCAGGAGCCATTGGATCAGTATTTTTCCAACTTCTCAGCAGGGCCAAAAATATTTGAATTCCACTTCACTCCCTTCACTAGCTTAAAGAGTTGTTTCGTTTTATTCATTAGTACAGTATTATGAGGTGGATACAATATGCTTTAATATTTAATTGCAGTTAGCTTGATTATGAAAATTCTAAGGTATTGAAAGGCTATATAAGATTTGCTATTTAAATATATTAGCACTTAAACAACTTTGGGTGCTTCTGTTTGTGTGTGTGTGTGCGCATGTGTATGTGTGTGTGTGTATATCCATGTATCCAAATGAGTAATTATAGATAGCATGTAAAACAGTATTTCTCAACCTTGGCAGTCTTGAGATGTGTGGACTAATGTTGGAAAATGGTTTATTTTATAAAATTATATGTTTTTTTAAAAAATAAAATATATGCAGAAAATATATGAGAGAGTAAAAAGGAGTATCAAATTTCAGAATATATACATACATATATCTATATAAATTGTCATTGTTCCTAATTTACTGGACATGTTTGTGCATTATGTAAACTTTGATTGTTGGATAAATCAAAATGGATGAGTTTGTATTTTGTGCTAGTCCATACTGTGTTTTGCTTAATTTTATTTAACATACCTGGTGGATGTTTGTAAACTATGATTTATGGCTTAGTAACGTGATCACAGCCCTTAAACCAAAGCCATCCACATTACAGCTTTAAACAAGATGTATGAAAGTTCCCATATTTCAGAGTTCACTTTATCATATTTCGCGACATCTCTGAATCAGAATTTTTAGAGCATCTCTATAACATCTTGCATGAACAAGAACCTTCTTACATAATATTGATTATAACCATGATAAACGAGAGTACTTTCAATTACTGTTAATTATGAAATACATAATTCTAGCTAAAGTGCAGTCTGAATACATCTGCCTACATAAAATATATTGCCTCTGTATAAAATCTTTTGTATTTTATTCTGGAGGAGGCATTGAATTCTTTTCCCCTTATTCATAGATGTTTCTATTGTTCCTGAATAAGAAATCTGTAATAGAATGCTGAGTATTCATTTATTGCAGTGTTGAAGGAAGACTTTAAATTGTACTATATAGAAGTGCTTACTATTGCATATATAAATTCTGGTGGAATTTTTTTTTTGGGGGGGTGTCAAATCTAAATTTGAGCAAATAGTTTCAGAAATTCCAATAGCTGATGATGTTTAATTCTCATTAAAATAATGGAAAACCCATACATATCATGGTAATGTGTGGGAAAGGTGATACTAGAGGATGAAACATTTTTTTAACAGAATAACAGAGTCGGAAGGGGCCCTGGAAGTTTTCTATTCTACCCCCCTGCTCAAGCAGGAAACCCTGTACCATTTCAGAGAAACGACTGTCCAAACTCTTGTTAAAAATCTCTAGTTGGAGCACCTACAACACCCATTCCATTGATTACTTAGGAATTAAGTAATTGAATCAGAAAGAGATTTAGCCCCACTGAAAACAGTAAAATATAGGGAAGTCTAAGAAGCAGGAGTTTTAATAACAGAATTGGAAAGACCTTTGAGGTCTTCTAGTCCAACCTCCTGCTCACGCAAGAGACCCTATACCACAGGTCTGCAACCCGCGGCTCTGGAGCTGCATGCGGCTCTTTCAGCCGTCTCCTGCGGCTCCCAGTCCTCTGCCATGTGCAGTCCAAAAAAAAAAGTGGGACTAAAAAGTTCAACAAATCAATTCAAATATGCAGGGTAGGTGCATATCTCGCCTTGCCTCCACTCTTCAGTCAAACCCTGTTCTGCGCATGCACGCATGCATGCACATGCGCGCACATTTTTTGCGGCTCCCAGTTTTTCCTTTTCTGAGGGAACCGGTTCCGAGTGGCTCTTTCACTGTTTCAGGTTGCTGACCCCTGCCCTATACCATTTCACACAAATGGTTGTCCTGTCTCTTCTTAAAAACTTCCAGTGTTGGAGCATTCACAACTTCTGAAGGCAGGTTCTTCCATTGATTAATTGTTTTCACAGTCTGGAAATTTCTGTTTAGTTCTAGGTTGGTCCTCTCCTTGATTAGTTTCCATCTGCTGCTTCTTGTCCTGCCTTCAGGTGCTTTGGAGAATAGCTTGACCCCCTCTTCTTTGTGGCAGCCCCTCAGATATTGGAACACTACTATCATGTCTCCGCTAGTCCTTCTTTTCATTAAACTAGACATGCCCAATCCCTGCAACCGTTCTTCATATGTTTTAGCCTGCAGAACCGTAATCATCTTTGTTGCTCTTCTCTGCACTCTTTTTAGAGCCTCAGTATCGTTTGTATATTGTGGTGACCAAAAGTGGTTGTGATACATTAAAATACATGGAATGCAAGATACAGAATTCTCTGTCCTTATATACATATGTAGAGTAGTTTTTCTCAGGCAAGCAGTGAGTGAATAGTTAGATTACTTAGTTATTTATTACTATTTAGTTATTACTATTTATTACTATTTATTACTATTACTATTTAGTGCTATTACTTAGTTATTTACTGGAAATGTTTCTTCAAGCCTTTTCCTTAAAATACTCTTAGTTAGCTAAGGTCAGTTAAATATAGTTAACCTACAATGGAACAAAATAAATCTGAGATCATTTTGGACTAATTTCTGATTAAATAATGATCAAATGTATTGCCACAGTATTTTTTTTAAATGTGTTGATTGAGAATTTCACATTACACAATGTTTGTGTCTCCTCTTTTCAGTCTTAAAGAACAAAAGAAACTCTGTTAAGATTTGATAAATGTGATGTTTTTTAAACTGCTACAGTTAAACTTAGATAAATCCTGAAAGCTAAAGTAGATCTTCGGGTTGGCTAGAAGAACATGGTTCTCATTAAATATAAAGCGGGAGTTTTGAGACCTACTGGATTTGTACAAACTATAAAGCAAATGATGTATACACAATTCCTTTCCCAATCAATACTTTTTCATAAAAATATAGACAAATTCTGAAGTTCAAACAGCTATTTGTAGATCGTCTTCAATTTACAACCATTCATTTGGCAGCCACTCAAAGTTACAATCGCACTGAAAAAAAGTGGCTCACAACTGGTCCTCATGCTTACAACCCTTGGAGTGACCCTGTGGTCAGATGAAGAGATGGTGGGCCCTTGGAAACCAGCATGCAATTAGGACATTCTTGGGCTATGTGATCCCCATTTGCAACCTTCCCAGTTGGCTTCCACCAAGCAAAATCAGTAGGGGGGACCCAGATTCGCATAACAATTGTGTGATTCATTTAAGTGGGACGAATCACTTAACCAAGATTATTTTAAAAATGCTTGAAAAATCTGGCATGATTTACTTAACCGCCTCTCTTAGCAACGGACTTTCTGGACCCAATTGTAGTCTTAAGGCAAGGACTACCTCTACTCTTAAAAACGTCAGAATGGTGCAGTGTTCAGAATTGGAACTGTTTTTTTTTTACTCTGGATATTTGTGGGAGTTATTTAGTTTGAGATTCTGTGCTATTTTGTTAATTTTCACAAGGAAAAAAATGAGTGTTTTTGATTTATGGAGAGGTGAATAACAGGGTCATATGGTAATAGTCTGCTGGAGAGTTTTTCCTCCTTATATACTTCAGTGATGGTATGATTCATTATATGTCCCCTCAGGTCAGCATAATAGTAAAGTCAACAAGAATTTTGGTTTTCAGTTCAGCTTCTGAAAGTAGAGTTCATTTTGAAAATACACATATAAATAGTAGATCAGTGTGAATTAGATGTCAATTGTATTATCAAGATATACTATCTATTGTGCCACCCATCTCTAAGGCTGCAGTAGGAATTTTGGAAATATAATGCATTTTTCTCACTCAGCATGACTAATAAAATCCCTGGGAAAGCTTGCTGAAATCTAAGAATATTTTATTTGAACTGACCGCAAGGATAGAAACGCTGATGAAACAGACAAAGGTGGTAAATGCAGAAGAGATATACTGGCCGTGCCTTTGATTTTTGTTCCTGTTAATCTCAAAATCTGAAATGCTGAGTTCAGCTTTTAGTTTGATAGGATATGATATTCCTAACCGTCACCTTCCCCAAAGATTTTGTGCAAGAAAAGTCGGGAAGGTATGAAACATCTGCCTGAAATGACTTATCTCGTATATATTTGAACATGTCATCTTTCTCGTTCTGGCTATTGAACCTATAATTAAACCAGTTCATCTCTGGAAATTGACTTTCATGTGTAATTTTGGGAACACAATGGACTACTAAAATCCTGGAAATCAAACAAACAAAAAAAATTCTTGTTAATCAAAAAGTTAACATTCAACTACATTCAATGTACATCCCAAAGTTATATTCCAATGTAACTAACATTGGATGAAGGTGTTGCAGCTGTGGATATTGCTGTGATCGCCCAGTGAACAGAATATTAGAATGAATTAGTATGTCTGGGAGCAACATAAAGTGTAGTTCTTGTGGAATGTTTAATTTTAATCTCCAGAATCCATAAGCCAAAGAACGTGTGTTTGGAACAATATATTGTGTAAGATCCAATCTGGGTTGGTCACCGGAACCCAAGGTTTACTCTTCTAAGCTTTCAGGCTCATGCTGGAGCCCATCCTCATTAGATTCTCTCTACTGGAATATGTGCTTTGGGCTATTCTTTGAATTGTATTTATATGGTGCTTTTCTATTGGTTGATTGATGTGTTGATGGCCAGCGATTGGCTGTTATTTCCTTGTGCTGCCAAGTCCTCGGTTCCTAAGCACCGGATAAACTGATGGTAAATCAGCACTCCTGTTGACTGACAGGGGACTGGTTTCCCAGGCTTCAATCATTTCCCTGGCTATCTTTGTACCTGCACGGCCAACAATCTTAGTTGCTGCGAAATTGATTCTATGCCCTTGTTCAATGCAATATGTGAAGCTACCAATGATTGGACCCAGATTGGATCTTGGAATATTATCCTGCGACACGTATATTTGCCTTCATTCGTAATACATTTTGTTCTATCATTGACTGTAAGATCACACATATCTATCTTGTAATTTGTTTTATGGCCTTTCTCTCTTTACATTGGAAGTACTCCTTGTGTACCTAGGTAGGCTACTGGATGTTTGATTCGTATACATTTATCAGTTACGTCAAAGAAGTCTTTAGAAGGAAGACTGCATACTGTTGCTGTCTGCCAAACTGTTCCAAAATTTAACACAATTTCTCTGTTCAAACCTTGGGCTAAGGCTAAGCTATATGAATCAGAAGCAGAATTCACAGAACACTTTAAACCAATGCTAAGTTACATTATTATTATTTAACTTTGGTTCCCAAACTTTGCGGTAACCTGGGGCAATGCAGCAACCTCACAGGGGCTCTGTGGATTCGTGAATTACTAGTTTAAAGTAGTTCACAGTTTGGCCTAGGGACACTGTGAAATTACTGAGGCAGTAAAGGTGATGTGAACTAAGAAAGCTTGGGAACCTCTGGCTTAATGTGATGTGTCAACCAATTCAAGTAAATCTTTCTGAAACTCCTTCCTGGTTCAGCCATTCCTTCCTCATTCTCAAGATCAAGTCTTCACTCCTTTACATAAATTCTGAATTGCTATTCTGTTTATTACTTAGTGGTAAACATTCCTAAACTCAGTATAGGAATACTAGGAGTATAGGAGGGGTCCTTGGTGCTCTCTGAGCTTGGTTGTTTTCTTGCAGACATTTCATTACACAACTGTGTAACATCATCAGAGCCAGAAGGGTGTGGGCTTTGGTCTCTCTCTCTCTCTCTCTCTGTGTGTGTGTGTGTGTGTGTGTGTGCACACACACACACACACACACACACACACACACACACACTGTAGAGTGGGAGTGCTATTGGTGGTACACTCCTTGAATATGACTATATCCCAGTTAAATATACTGCATTTCCATGCAGTGATTTAGAGCTGGAGTCTTAACAACCTGATACACAACCTGGCATTTCTTTTTAGAAAATAATTCTGTGATAGCAGGAGCTGAAGTGGTGCATTGGTTAGAATGCAGTATGGATAATCCTTAACTTACAACCACAGTTGACCCCAAAATTTCTGTTGCTAAGTGAGACATTTGTTGAGGTGGTTTTGCCCCATTTTACAACTTTTCTTGCCACACTTGTTAAGTGAATCACTGCAGTGGTTAAGTGAATTTTGCCCCATTTTACGACCTTTCTTAGCAAAGTTGTTAGGTGAATCCCTGCAGTTGTTAAGTTAGTAACACAGCTGTTAAGTGAATCTGGCTTCACCACTGACCTTGCTTGTCAGAAGGTCACAAAAGGGGATCACGTGACCCGGGGACACCGCAACCTTCATAAACCTGAGTCCGTTGCCAAGCATCTGAATTTTGATCCCATGACCATGGGGATGCTGCAGTGGTCATAAGGGTGAAAAATGTTCCTATGTCACTTTTCAGTGCCATTGTAACTTCGAACAGTCACTGAACTGAACTGTTGTATGTCGAGGACTATCTGTGTTGCATGCTAACTCTGCCCACAGCCTGGATCCTGATGGGGCTCAAGATGAACTCAGCCTCCCATTCTTCTGAGGTCATTAAAGTGAGGACCTAGATTGTTGTGCTTGCTCCTGGGGAGGAAAGCCATGGCAAATCTAGACAGCACGCTAAAAAGCAGAGATATCACCCTGCCAACAAAAGTGCGTATAGTCAATGCTATGGTCTTCCCAGTTGCAATGTATGTGAAAGTTGGACCATAAGAAAGGCTGAGCGAAAGAATTGAGGCCTTTGAACTATGGTGCTGGAGAAGACTCCTGCAAGTCCCTTGGACTGCAAGGCGATCAAACCGGTCAGTCCTTGAGGAGATCAACCCCGACTGCTCTTTAGAAGGCCAGATCCTGAAGTTGAAACTCAAATACTTTGGCCACCTAATGAGAAGGAAGGACTCACTGGAGAAGAGCCTAATGCTGGGAAAGGTTGAGGGCAAAAGAAGAAGCGGACGGATGGAGTCACTGAAGCAGTAGGCATGAGCTTAAATGGACTCCAGAAGATGGTAGAGGACAGGAAGGCCTGGAGGAACGTTGTCCATGGGGTCGCGATGGGTCGGACACGACTTTGCAACTAACAACAACAGATTGTTGCGCACGATATTCTGACATACAGACCTATATAATTCTCAGTGCTGTAAAGCACTATGGAGGGGGTTTATAAGTCTAAGTGCTATTGCTAAAGCAGCAATATGTCCTAATTCCACTTGTAAAGCTGCATTGGTTTAAAGAAGGATCTATGAGTCTGCACAGTGTCTCTCTCACACACATATTCATACTAAAGACAGAACTACACAGGAAATTATTTCCCAATTACAGATGTGTGATATAATGAACACTAGAACTTTTTTCTTTGAATAGTGCTCTTCATCAAAGCCATCTTCCCCCATCCATATGTTTTCCAGATGTTACAGCTAATTGTGGGAAGTTTACTTTGATTTCCTAACAACCTGGAGTTGGAATTCAGTTTTGACTCTTGGCGTCCAATTACTACCCTCCTTGCGAGACAAACCAAATATTTCCATTTTGACTCTTGTGGACAAAACTACAAACAGAGCTTGAATGTTTTGATTAGTAGCTCCTGCTGGCAGCAGGAACCAAGCGACCTATTCATAGCAAGCCAAAGTTCTGGATTTTGGTTTAATGTGACATTTATATAGATATCTATAGTAAATAAATATACTAAAAACATTAGGCATGTATAAAACTATTACAAAGACTTCTTGCTAATGCAGTGTGTGTCATTATTTATTTTAGAGGGAAAAGCGGTAAATGGAATTCTTTCATTTTTTCCAAGGATAAGTGTGTGTAATAGCTTTTTGATATGTTGGATATTACATATTTTCAGTTGAGAAATTGGTTGAGCTGTCAGATATTTATAAAAAATATTTGTGAATTCTGCCAGGATTGTTGGCAGAAACATTTTCATTCACAAAAAAATCCTTTAAAGGAATAATTAAATTAGTATCAGAAAAGTTGCTTTTCATTCTGTTTGAGCTGCAGAAATCATAAAGTATCCATTTTAGCAAGTATCCTAAAAGTAAGCTTTAAAACATTTCCGTTTAAATACAGCCTACTATTACTTCTGACTTAGAAAGAATAAAGTCATTACCTAATTTTAAACAAACCATATCAAATTAATTACTGACAATAAATTAGGAATAGGAAATGTTAAAACTTGCAATCCTTGTGTTTATGTGTACCATAGCTTTGTACGATGCGTAATTGTGCTTATATCAGCCACAGTTGGCTGTGTTTTACACAACACTAAATTATAAAATATAGCTTATAAATCATGATGGCGGAGTTTAAAATACAGTTGCAAGAAAAAGTATGTGAACCCTTTGGGATTACGTGGTTTTTTGCATGAATTGGCCATAAAATGCGCTCTAAACGTCATGTAAGTCACAACAATAGAAAAACACAGTCTGCTTAAAATAATACTACACAAACAGCTGTTGTCATGTTTTAATTGAACATAAGATGGAAACATTCACAGTGCAGGGTGGAAAAAGTATGTGAATTTTTGGACTTAATAACTGGTTGACCCTCCTTTGGCAGCAATAACCTCAACCAAACGTTTCCTGTAGTTGCAGATCAGACCTGCACAACGATCTGGAGTAATTTTGGACCACTCCTCTTCACAAAACTGTTTCAGTGTAGCAATATTCTTGGGATGTCTGGTGTGAATCGCTCTCTTAAGGTCATGCCACAGCATTTCAATCGGGTTGAGGTCAGGACTCTGGGCCACTCCAGAAGGCGTATTCTGTTCTGTTGAAGCCATTGTTTTGTTGAATTACTTGTATGCTTTTGGTCATTGTCCTGTTGCATCACCCATCCTCTGCGGAGCTTCAGTTGGCGGACAGATGGTCGTACGTTTTCCTGCAAAATGTCCTGATAAACTCTGGAATTCATTTTCCCATCAATGACAACAATCCGTCCAGGCCCTGAGGCAGCAAAGCACCCCCAAACCATGATGCTCCCTCCGCCATGTTTTACAGTGGGGATGAGGTTTTGATGTTGGTGTGGTGTGCCTTTTTTTCTCCACACATAGTGTTGTGTGTTTTCCCCAAACAACTCAATTTTGGTTTCATCTGTCCACAGTATATTTTGCCAGTAGTGCTGTGGAACATCCAGGTGCTCTTTTGCAAACTTCAAACGGGGAGTTGAGGTTATTGCTGCCAAAGGAGGGTCAACCAGTTATTAAGTCCAAAGGTTCACATACTTTTTCCACCCTGCACCGGGCCGTATGAGTAGCTGGGCAGTGCACGTGCGCACGTGTGGGTGTTCGCCCCCCGTGCCACCAGTGCCGCAAGTGTGTGGGCGGTGGCGTTGCCATGAACCTTGTGTGGGTGGCGGCAGCACCACAAGAGACAGGCGGGCCACAACGCAAGCCTTGTGCAGGGCGGTGGCGTGATCACTGAAAGCCTGGCGGTGCTGCCACAAGCCTCCCACAGGCACCGCCATCGCTGAGAGCCTCGCGTGCATGCTCGCAGCCCCATTTGTGTGGTGCGCATGTTTGCAGTCTTTGTGAGTGCGCGTGCAGCCACATTCACGTTTGCGCATGCGCGTGTAAGGCGCCTGCCCCTCCCTCTCCCACCGGACCGCCAACCCAGAAAGGTTGGAGACCCCTGACATAAAGTAAATTACAGATACCCAACTCACAACTATTTGTTTATTGACCGTTCAGAGTTATAATAGCACTGAAAAAAGTAATCTATGACCATTTTTCACACTTACGACCATTGTAGCACACCCCCACAGACACACACTCACATGTCCTAAATTCGGACAGTTGGCAGCTGGCATGTATTTATGACAGTTGTGTCCCTGTGTCACTTGATCTCCTTTTGACAAGCAAAGTCAGTGGGGAAGCCAGATTCACGTAACAACCATGTTACTAATAAAACAACTGCAGGGATTCACTTAACAACTGTGGCAAGAAAGGTCGTAAAATATGGCAAATCTCACTTAACAAATGTCTTGCTTAGCAACAGAAAATTTGGACTCCGTTGTGGCCAAAATTGATGGCTACCTATGTAATGGAACTTGGGCCAATCCATGAAGCTGGTAAAAAACAACAACAAAAAAACACTTTTTGATATAGGAAATTATTATTTTAATTATGGACAAACAAAACATTGTATCAGAATTTAGAGATTTGGGATGGTAAGAATGTAATATTCCTGCCTTCCAAATTTGGCCTGTAATAGACTGTAGAAGACTGAATGGAAGAAATGTTTTCTCTCTGTCTTTCTTAGCCCTCTGTCTTTCTACAGCATTTTTTTTTAATAATACTACCTGTACGCTTGTCGGCATATAAATCAACACCAATCTTCATATATTTAACAGTTTTTGATAATTATTAATTCCTGGTTATATTTATTTACTATTTATGCATGGAATACATTTGTATGTACTATTTATAGAATGCCTTTTTGAACAAAATTGCAGCATTTTGTAGTTTTTTTTTAAAAAATTAAAATTCATTTTGGTTTGGCTGTGGCCCCACTAATTTTTTAAGTTGTAGCACCTGAAGGCTGTGGACGGAGCAATATGCCCATCACAGCTTTTACTTATGCCAATGTGATAATCGATTGAAAGGGAAAGTTTTAAGACGAGGCATTTGCTACAAGCCCTGCTTATGGATTACTCTTGGGCTTCTGTTGGACCGTGGTATGTGATTCTTTTTATGTTCTTATCTCAGTAACTTCCCACCTGAGAATAGGTGGCTTACCAGTAGAAGAAAGCTTTGATAGAAGTCTTCTGTCTGTGGGAAGGAATTATTCAAGCTGAACAGGCAAGACATAAATGGTGGAGCAGTAGGCTAATGCCTTGGTGGAGCAGTGGGCTAATGCCTCCTTAAGTAACACCAGCTGCCTGCAGTTAGTGCAGGTTCACATCCCACCAGGCTCAAGGTTGACTCAGCCTTCCATCCTTCCGAGGTAGGTAAAATGAGGACCCAGATTGTTGGGGGCAATAAGCTGACTTTGTAATAATGCCGCTTGGGGGGGGCGAAAGCCCTAATAAGCAGGCATATACATAGAATGAAGGCTATTGCTAAGCACATTGGTTTGTGCTTAAATTGTAAGACGCCCTGAGTCTTCGGAGAAGGGCGGGATATAAATGGGATTAAAATAAAAAAAAATTAAATTCTCAGTGGATTGATAAGATATAGGCATAGTTAAGCATTTGTAGATTCAGATAGTATGTTCCTTATTCTGTTCCTTTGGAAGTCTTAAGAACCATGAATCCTAATTTGGAATTTGATTAATGGTTAATAGTGACAGTAATTTATATCTAACCAGGAGAAAGGATGCATAGAAAAAATCAAGGGAGCGGAGACTCCTGAGTGAAAGAATTTGAAGGAAGCATGTATTCTATCTTATGACTCATGCCCAGTCTTTTTACCATTTTTTTTTAAAAAAAAATCAATAGTGAACTTGTCTGGACTAAGAAGCTAACGTGGTTAGGCCTGGCTTGAAGTTGGATTGGTAGAGCCGTGGATTAGGGCAGAGGTCCCCAATCTTGGTAACTTTAAGACTTGTGGACTTCAACTCCCAGAATTCCTTAGCCAATTTGGCTGGCTGAGGAATTCTGGGAGTTGAAGTCCACAAGTCTTAAAAGTTACCAAGGTCGGAGACCCCGGGATTAGGGCGTACCAGAGCTGTACCAGAGCCTGTGACCTTCAAAAATTTAAGAAGAAATGGAAATTACTTTCTTACTATTGCAAAGAAAATTGTGCTATTGGATCTGTTTAGTTCTCTAGAAGTTGGAAGGGACCTTGGAGGTCATCTAGTCCAACCCCCTGCTCAGGCAGGAAACCCTATACCATTTCAGGCAAATGGCTGTCCAGTCTCCTCTTAAAAACTTCCAGTGTTGGAGCATTCACCAATTCTGGAGGCAGGTTGTTCCACTGGTTAATTGTTTTAACTGTCAGGAAGTTTCTCCTTAGTTCCAGGTTGCTTCTCTCCTTGATTAGCTTCCATCCATTGCTTCTTGTCCTGCCTTCAGGTGCTTTGGAGAATAGCTTGACTCCCTCTTCTTTGGGGCAGCCCCTGAGATATCGGAACACTGCTATCATGTCCCCCCTCGCCCTTCTCTTCATTAAACTACACATACCCAGTTCCAGCAACCGTTCCTTATATGTTTTAGCCTCCAGTCCCCCAATCATCTTTGTTGCCCTTCTCTGTACCCTTTCTAGAGTCTCAACATCTTTTTTACATCATGGTGACCAAAACTGGATGCAGTATTCCAGGTGTGGCCTTACCAAGGCATTGTAAAGTGGTACTAGTACTTCACGTGATCTTGATTCTATCCCTCTGTTAATGCAGCCTAGCACTGTGTTGGCTTTTTTGGCAGCTGCAGCACACTGCTGGCTACTGATTTTAAAATTCACTAATGCAAATGAACAGAACAGCAGAAAAGAACATTTTTATGAGTATATAAAACTTTAATTAACCCCACAGGCACAAAGAGGCAAATCTGATAAAGAATGAGAGAGTTTCTTTGTGTGAGAACTATGAATTTTCAAAGTTTTCTTTTTGCTCCCCCCACCATATTTTTGGTGGAAAAAAGCTGAAACGATTTAGATGAGTCGTTCTGATTGGAGCAAATTGGAAACCCATAAAGATTGGACAGAATATTAATCACATATTCCACAGGTTAGTTTTTAGAAATGTACCTGGGTTTGGAAGGCACGATGGAAATGCAGATTGATGGAGTCATTCTAGCAAAAATCTATCACAATCTTATGTCGCTGAATCGTTGACATTCTGTTTATGATGGATGAAGTTATTCAAATGAGGATACACGGAGGATATTTTATCATTTCAGCTTCAGACAACACAGATAAAAATCATCCAAGGTAAAGGCCAAGGATATGGTTGAGCAAACATAATACCGTTGAAGTTGCTGGAACTTTAGATGATGACTGTGTGATTGGTCCAGTAGCTAAATAGAGAAACAGAATAACAGAACAGAATTACAGAGTTGGAAGGGAACCTGGAGGTCTTCTAGTCCAACCCTCCTGCTCAGGCAAGAAACCCTGTACCATTTCAGAAAGCAAATTGACACTTGCTCTTTGGCAAAATTGTTTTCATTCTGTTTTAATTTTGTGCTTTTCTATAACTTTAAAGTTTTAACATTGGTATTGATTTGTATTTATCAGTAATTATTATTTATAATTATGAATTATATTAGTAATTTGTTTCTACAGGTAGTCCTTGACTTATGACCACAGTTGAGCTCAGAATTTCTGCTGCTAAGCAAAACATTTATTAAGTGAATTTTGCCCCATTTTACGTTTTTCTTGCCATGGTGGTTAAGTGAATCACCGCACTTGATAAATTAGTAACACGGTTGTTAAGTGATTCTGGCTTCCCCGTTGACTTTGCTGGTCAGAAGGTTGCAAAAGCTGATCACGTGACCCTGGGACACGGCAACCGTCATAAATATGAGCCAGTTGCCAAGCATTCGAATGTTGATCACATGACCTTGGGATTGCTGCAACAGTTGAGTGAAAAATAAGTCACTTTTTTCACACAACCATTGTAACTTTGAATGGTTGCTAAATGAAAGTATTAGTATTTATTGGTTTAACTTTATTGTACACCACCCAGAATCACTTGATTGTGATATGGGCACAGCTATATAAATACGATGAATAAATAAAGAACGGGGCAAAAAGATTTAGTTCAAGAGGGCTATCGAAGGATGGATGCAAAGTAATGGTCAATGAAACCGTGTTCTAATGTAAGCTGGCAACATAAAATAGAACAATTTACCCTACTATTGTGGCAGTGCTGGATTGCTGTCTAATGTAGCTGTGTAGAGAATAAGAAACAGTGCAACAGTGCTGTTGTGCAAATTGGCAATGAAATACAAAGATTTATGATTTTGCAAGCAAAAGTAGGTTTTTGATCAGAGTTGGAAGAAGCATGAAGGGACAAATGTTTGTGGTAGATTGAATCACAAGAGAAGGGAATTACAAGATGTTACCCATTAAAAATAATAGTAAACTCATTTTCTTTTCACTGTACAGGTAGTTCTTGACTTACAACAGTTCATTTAATGACAGTTTGAACTTACAACAGCACTGAAAAAAATGACTTAGGATCACTTTTCATACTTAGGACCATTGCACATCCCCATGGTCACATTCAGATGCTTGGCAGCTGACTCATACTTATGATGGTTGCAACGTCCCGGGGTCATGTGATCACCTTTTGCAACCTTCCGACAAGCCAGATTCACTTAACAACCATCTTACTAACTTAACAACTGCAGTGATTCACTTAACAACTGTGGCAAAGGTTATAAAATGGGGCAGATTTTCTTAATAATTGTCCCACAGAAATTTTGGGCTCAATTGTGGTTGTAAGTTGAGGACTACCTTTATAAATTACATGGGCATTATTTATTTTATTTTATTTTATTTTATTAAATTTATATACCACCCTTTCCCGAAGGACTCAGGGCGGTTTACAGGGCATTTAAAACAACCAGTACAAAAGTTAAAAACAAATTTAAAAAAGATTAAATCATCCCTTATCTTTGGGTATTCAGCATATGGGTGCCAAATTATTCTCGTAGTGATTCTCTGATGTTCTCTGTTGTTCCAGAAGTAAAGCAACACAGGCTGGGCCTGCACATTCAATAAACAATAATGTGGGGTATGTGATTTTGATTAACCCTTGTTGTTTACAAACCAGATCATGACTAAGCATTGGTTGGGTGATATATCATGTTACAACATTTGTTAACCATGCAGTATTTTGTTAACCAAGTCACACCTGAGGTTAAACATAACCTTGTGCTGGAAACATGTTGTACTTGGTATTGCCTTTGAAGACTGTTTAGATACAGGGGTAGGCAACCTTGGCTCTTTTATGACTCGTGGATTTCAACTCCCAGAATTCCTGAGCCAGCATAGCATAGCTGGCTCAGGAATTCTGGGAGTTGAATTCCACGAGTCATAAAAGAGCCAAGGTTGCCTACCCCTGGTTTAGAAGCTTGTGTAGCATAGGACATTACCTCCACTAATGTTACCCTAAAATAAATAAATTAAAAAAATATATAGTAAAAACAGGAGAGCTCACTATTTATTCATCACTGGTTCCATGCCTATCAATGTTTATTTTTAGCACAATTTGGAGGAATGTTTTGTACAGCTACAAAATAATTTTGTGAAAGTCACTGAAAGTCTGTGAAAGTTCATTAAAGTCACATAAAAGAAAATATCCTATATTTCCTTCATTTTGAACTGAACTGAACATTCTCTATCTTTTTTCAGTATATTAATCATGGATTGAAACATATGGTGGGCACTATGAGATATAATGTAAATTCATAATTTGAAAGTGGTCACAAGGGTGAGACATTTTGTGCAAAGACAATTTGCCGGTCTCTACCCTCAATTACTGCTGTAGGTGTATTTTGCAGTCGTTAAATTGTGATTGCTTGCTGGGCTTTGTAGAAAGGTAACATTAAATAAATTCCTATTTCTTTTATGCTTCAGTTTCAACTTGCCATAGGAACTGAATTGTCCCCATAAGGCTTGTATCTATCCTACTTTATAAATTATAAGGAGCTGTAAAAGTTGATTCATATTACAAAAGAATAGTATTTAGCGTGAATAAGGTAAATGTAAAGGTTCCCCCGCACATGCATGCTAGTCGTTTCCGACTCTAGGGGCCGGTGCTCATCTCCGTTTCAAAGCCGAAGAGCCAGCGCTTGTCCGAGGACATCTCCGTGGTCATGTGGCCGGCATGACTAGACGCCAAAGGCGCATGGAACGCTGTTACCTTCCCACCGTAGTGGTCCCTATTTTTCTACTTGCATTTTTACGTGCTTTCGAACTGCTAGGTTGGCAGAAGCTGGGACGAGTAACAGGCGCTCACTCTGCTACGCGGCACTCGGGATTCGACCCGCCAAACTGCCGACCATCTGATTGACAAGCTCAGCGTCCTAACCCACTGAGCCATCACGTCCCTTTTAGAGTGAATACTACTGCATATTTATTTATATCTCATCTTTATTATTTTTGGAAATAACTCAGGGTACCGAAGATATCTAAGCCTCCTTCCTCCTCCTATTTTCCCCACAACAATCCTGTGAGGTAGTTTGGGCTGAGAGAAAGAGTAACTGGCCCAAGGTCACCCAGCCCGCTTTCATGCTTAAGGCAGGACTAGAACTCACAGTCACCTGCCTGCATTCTAGCCTGATGCCTTAAGCATTAGACTAAACGTAATTGTCACGAGTATGTGTAACTGTGATCAAATTATTTCTATAAGCATTAATCTTCTAAAAATATGTTTAAATTGGGCGATTTAAGTATCATGAAAAATAGGCAGATATTCTTGCTGCCTTCTTAGTGAGATTCTCCGTAGTGCATTCTGTTGGATCCACCAAAACCTGTTTATTTGCTGTAAGTATGACATTAATTCTTAACGGTGTTTTTTTGTTTTGTATTTTTGCAATGTAACAATTTTGTTTGTAGTTATTAGAGGAACTTTACATTAATGTAGGATTGTAAAACACAAGTCACATTTCATTGCGACTCGTATTTTTTATTTTTTTAAAAAACCCAATTCATTCAAAATCTGATTTACCTTGTTTGGAACAGTAGTGTGTTTTATGACTAGGTTGCTACATTTTTTTTATGAATCTCAAAAATGCAGAGCAAGCTGAAATCTGCTGCTCAGAGTAGAAGATAACCTCCTGAAAGGCATATGTATATGTATATATTATATGTCCTTCATAAGGACTCAAAAACCTGCTATCTATCTATCTATCTATCTATCTATCTATCTATCTATCTATCTATCTATCTATCTATCTATCGCTATCTCTGATTTCTATGTCTCCCATCGCACTAATACAGCAGCTCTGAGCAGCTTACAGTATAATAGAAGTTGAAAAGTACAAAACAATTAAACAGCATAAAAAAATTAAGCATGAACATTACAATTAAAAACCAAGATGATGGGCAGCCTTGGGGTGAGAATCTTCTCTATCTGTCAGCCATCTTGAATGTAGCAGGCCCCTATTGGTGCCCCAGGCCAAGCAGCAGAGCCAAGTTTTTAGGCTTTTCCGGAAAGCCAGAACTGTAGGGGCGGAGTCACCTCTGATGGGAGAATGTTCCAGAGGTTGGGAGGGGCACAGTAGAAAAGGGTCCTGTCTTGGACCCCGCCAGGTGAAATTCTCTGGCAGGGTTTGAACTGAAGTCAGTGAATTACTCTGATTGAGCTGGATTTGAACTCAGTTCTTTTTGGTAGTAGTCCTGTGTCCGAGTGTTTCACACTACACCGGATTATTTTGCTGAATTTTATTGTTGGCAACTCTTGAAACTAAACTTCACATCATTGATCAATAGTTCTACACCTATTAGATATGGAAGCACTTGGGTTTTCTTTCGATTTTGAAAATCTTTATAATACTTCTATGAAAACAACTGCTTTCCTTAGGCATTGAGGGATATTTTAATTGGGGATGTTTTAATTGTAAGCTACCCAGAGTCACAAATGTGAAATGGATGGCTATTTAGTGGAATAAACAAAGAAATTTAAAAGTACTGTCAAATAATAGAAGTAGTATGCTGAATTTCATGAAAGATTAGTAGAATTTTTTTTGTGGCTTTTTGCAGCTTTCATGATGACAGTGTTGTCAACTCCGCCACATAAAGAAGTGTTCAGCCATTATTTATAATTTATTTAGAGTGTCTACTGTATATTTTATTTTGGGAGAAATCTCTTGTTGATATATATTAGGTGGAATATGTTAAATCTAAATACTGAATGCTGGAAGCATATAACATTGCTAAGTCACAATATATCACTCTATTATTTTATAACTTTCTTTTTCTTTTTGGTAATGGGTTTTCTGTAGCAATCTATTTTCTTTTTTGAATTTGTAAAGCTGATCAAAGTCTGTAATAAAGAAAAACTCTAAACTAAACTATAAACCGCACAGTAATGTAGTTTGTTTTTGTTTTGATTTAGCATGAAACCCACCACTGCTTTAGATCCAAGTTCAATAAACCATAGTTAAATTAATTCCACAGAATTGTAGCATGTGAACCCAGCCAGCAGTCTCCTACTACAGTTTAACCACAGTAACAATTTAATTTTCTACTTTGTGAGTACCTATATCCAAAATATTGCAATAATGAGCTTTTCCAATCACAGGTTTGTGAAGCATTCTAAATCATACTTTATTAGAGGTTATGGAATGGATCACTACTGGCTAAGTTTATGCAACTATGTTAAATTATAAGCCATGATTTGCAAACCATGGTTTGTTTATGAAACACATGATATCTAACTCAAACAAAGTGAGTATAGTTTAGGGTAGTATCTGAATCCATATAATGTAATTATAACTTGGATTTTGGGCACAAGCAGAAATTTTGGCATCAGTGTCTATAAAGTTGGTTTGCTTGTTTTTTATTTATTAAATGTATGTGCCGTATAGTTGTTTCCCTGTTTTTGTATAATGTGAATCCCTTTCATTTTCTGCTTGCGTACATTTACCTAAGAGTCATATTTTGAACAGTGTGCATGTAAGTAGGGGCAGAGCCATTTCTGTCTGTATCTTTACCTCTTTCTCTCTTCTCATCTTGCTATAAATCAAAATCCTGTTAAATAAAAAAAGTAACAGTTTTCATTCTCAGCCAGAGTCTGAACTGAGTGCTTATACCAGTATTTTCTTTAAATTGGGCAAGATTTTAATCGCCTTGTGAAATGCTTTATCAGGAGGCAACTGGACTTTCTTTTTTTTTTTCTTAGAAGACATTTCGCTTCTCATCCAAGAAGCTTCTTCAGCTTTGACTGGATGGTGGGCAATGGAAGGATTTATACTGCTTGCAGACAGCTGGCCGTTTGCATTCTTTTAGTGAGTCGTTGAGGCCACCTGGAGGTTTATCTGAGTCCTCAGGGTCACCTGAGTAGTGCAAATGGGTGTGGAGCTTTCTTGGAACGGTTGAGGACCACTAGTTTGAAAGAGGGGTCAGAGAGGCCATCTAGGTCAAAATTGAACAGCCTTCTCTCAACAGAGGGGGAGGGGATACAACATCATCTATCTTCAGTCTACAACACAGTCCTTTCAATAGGCTCCACATCCATTTGCACTATTCAGGTGACCCTGACAACACAGATAAACATCCAGATAGCCTCAAGAATGCAAATGACCAGCTGTCTGCAAGGAGTATAAATCTTTCCATTCGCCACCATTCAATCAGAGCAGAAGAAGCTTCTTGGATGAGAAGTGAAATGTCTTCAAAGAAAAACAAGAAATTCCAGTTGCCTCCTGAAAAAGCATCTTTGGGACATCTGTGTCCTGGATGACTTGAGAATCTCCATAGGCATTTGCCCTGTGAAAATTGGGAGTAGAATGTTTTTTTTTGACAATCTAGTTGAATTACGGTATATATAGAATACATTGTACCAACAGACTTTCTAGGAGCTTTAAAAGTAGAAATCCTATCCTCTCTGTTGTGAGTGACTCAAAGCATGTAGTACTGTATCTTTTCCTGTTTCTATTTGCATGCAAACATGTACATATTTTGCAAACCTGGATTTACATTGAATTTTCCCAGCAGCTCAGGCCCCAAGTCCCAATAAAGTGGAAATAGTTTGGAAACTATAATTAATATTGGTATGTATGATAACTAATACAAGTGGTTCTTGACCTACAACCACAGTTGGGATCAGAATTTCTGTTGCTAAGCAAGCTGGTTGTTCAGCCAGTTGCATCCAATTTTACAAGGTTGTTTTTGCCACAGTTGTTAAGCGAGTCACTGCAGTTAGAGTGAATCACACAGTTGCTAAGCGAATCCCACTTTTCCCATTGACTTTGCTTATCAGAAGCTGATGGGAAAGCTACAAATGGCAGTTCCAAAGCACCCAAATTTTGATCACACGACTGAGGACCCTGTGATGGTTGCAAGTGCCGGGATCTGTTGTATGGTCACTTTGCTCAGTGCCACTGTAATGTCAAATGGTCACTAAATGAATGGATGTAAGTCAAGAACTACCTTTGTTGATGAGTATACAATATTTACTCCAGACCGTTTCTCCCCCCATAATTACCTTTAATACAGGAGAACATTTTAAATTGGTTTATATATGAAAAACTACCAGGAATGAGTTGAGAGGCCCAAATAATTGAAAATATTATTGCAAAGTGCGGCTGCCTGCACTTCCTTGCTTATTTTCTTCTTCTTGTAACACCTAAACGGGGTTGCCCTCTCTTTTCTTTCACGTTTACTATTAACTTTTCCTGTGTCCTCATCTTTATGTAGTTTGTTTTTGTTGCTGGGTCTTCTCAGTGGAGTTTCTTCTGGAAGGAGGCAGATATTTATATGATTATCTACTTAGGAGCTTCTGTTTATGAGAGAATTGATATATGCTGATAGGTATACATTTTGTAAAAGGGCCACCTTATTTTACTGGTAATCTTAATTATAGCACTGATTAATTCAATGAATATAAATGTACCTTTTTCTGGCTTGCCCCTTTTCTGAAAAGTGTGCTTTTTGCAGAAAACATACATAACAGAATAACTTGAGTTGGAAGGGACCTCGGAGGTCTTCTAGTTCACCCCCTGCTCAAGCAGGAAAACCTATAACATTTCAGACACTGTCCAGTCTTTTCTGAAAAACCTCCAGTGTTGGAGCACCCTCAACTTTTGGAGGCAAGTTGTTCCACTGATTAATGTTCCAACTCTCAGGAAATGTCTCCTTGGTTCTAGGTGGTTTCTCTCCTTGATTAGTTACTATCCATTGTTTCTTGTGTTGCCTGCTGGTGCTTCTTTGTGGCAGCCGGTCAAATATCGTAACACTGCTATCATGTCGCCCCTTAGTCCTTCTTTTCATTAGGTATATGCAACTGCAACCGTTCTTTGTATGTACGCACACACAAATATATCTGTGTTGTATGTACTGTTTCTTTGAGTGGTGAAGATACCTTTTGAATTATGTTTCAGTTGGAATTTGCACTCCTAAAGTTTAATGAAGTGAAACACTTCGGCATTGCAGAGGATATTTTTTTAAACTGTTTTTTAACTTCTATTTATCCTTTCTGGGGATTCAGTTCTAATGCAGGGAAAATTTTCATGAGGTAAATATGATGCAGTTTAATGCAAAGTGTTTAGCAGAAGACAGCTTAGTCCAGGGGTGTCAAACTCAGTTTCATTGAGGGCCACATCAGCATTGCAGTTGCCCTGGGGGGGGGGCAGGTGACTGTGGCCAGGGTAGGCATGGCCTACTGGGTGGGCATGGACAGCTCTACATCGTTCGCGTCAAGGGTGCCTATAGGGGTCTAGGCAGGAGTGGGACAGATCTGAGGTTCTCTGGCAGAAGGGGGTGGACTGAGACAAGTGCCAAGGCGTGGTCCACTGGAGGAGCCTCACTGCTTCTCTCAGGCCATGCGGGGGGACTGGACAGTGGTGCGGGGTGCCTGGAGCCCTGGGCAGCAGAGGTCAAATTTATTTTATTTTTTATTTTAATCCCATTTATATCCCGCCCTTCTCCGAAGACTCAGGGCGGCTTACAATCTAAGCACAAACCAATGTGCTTAGCAATAGCCTTCATTCTATGTATATGCCTGCTTATTAGGGCTTTCGCCCCCCCCAAGCGGCATTATTACAAAGTCAGCTTATTGCCCCCAACAATCTGGGTCCTCATTTTACCTACCTCGGAAGGATGGAAGGCTGAGTCAACCTTGAGCCTGGTGGGACTCAAACCTGCACTAATTGAAGGCAGCTGGTGTTACTTAAGGAGGCATTAGCCCACTGCTCCACCAAGGCTTAAGGACCCTGGCACTAAGCCCAGCCCCACTTCCCCAAGGGGGCGCCCAGCTGCACTTACCTCCTTCTCAAGGCTGCTGCTGCTGCTGTGCTTGCTCTCCTTAGCCAAGTTGCTCATGATGGGTACGAGGGCAAAGTCAGAGGGAGGCCCACTCCCTCTCCATATGAGGAGACCTGGCTTTGTATCCAAAGCTTCCTTAGCAATAGGATGGGAGACCCCCCCCCCAGGATAGGCCAGGAGGAGGGGGCAAGGGGATGGTGAAAGGGCAGCAGGGCAGGACTAAAGTAGGACTTCCCTCAGACCCTTCCTCCCCTCCCTCCCTCCCTCCCTCCCTCCCTCCCTCCCTCCCTCCCTTCCTTCCTTCCTTCCTTCCTTCCTTCCTTCCTTCCTTCCTTCCTTCCTTCCTTCCAGTGGTGGGAAAATGTTTGAGATGAGGGAGGGAGAAAAACAGGCAAGAAACGCAGCTGGGGAGGTGTCACCCTTCGTGAGGAATGAAAAAATGCACCATCGCCTGGAAGCGGCCAGCACATGGCCCTTGCCTATTTCACATTTCTGGCTTGGTGGGCTCTGAGCAGCGTGAGAGTTGACGTTACCTGCGCAATGCTGCCCAGCCTCCAGCCTGCCCAGTTTCTGCAGGCGGTGGGGCGCTCTCCGCACAGCGCCGAGAGGGTGAGCCGGGCAGCATGAATCTGAAGAGAAGCGCGATGCCACCCAGCCTCCAGCTTGCTTGGTTTTGGCAGGCAGCGGGGCGCTCTTTTCCCAGTGCTGAGAGGCTGAGCCAGGCAGTGCCATGAAGAAAAGTGTGATGCTGCCCAGCCCCCAGCCTGCCCGGTTTCGGCAGGCAGCGGGGTACTCTCCTCACAGTGCCGAGAGGCTGAGCTGGGTGGCATGAATCTGAAAAGAAGCGCAACGCTTCCCATCCCCCAGCCTGCCCAAAGTAGGCAGGTCCATGTGCTGGCCACTTCTAGGAGATGGTGCATCTCTTCATTCCTCACAAAGGGTGATACCTCCCCAGCGTGCACCCAGCAGGCAGGGCCAATGCTGTTTCCAGACAGCCTTGTGGAGCTAACACTCAATGTGTTTCAGCATAGAGGGCCACCACGAAATTGTATTTTGGCTCCAGGACGGCCTGGGCCAAGGCAGCGGGGGCTGTTCCCTTCACTGTTTCCAGGATGGCTTCGTGGGCCACATGAAACCACTTTGCGGGCCGGATTTGGCCCCAGGGCCAAATGTGTTTGACATGTCTGGCTTAGTCTATCAGCTTAACACTTGGATAGGCAAGTGTTTCTAATAGCCATGACAGATGAAGCTGAAGGTGAAGAAGTAAAACGTTATCAGATAAGAGACAGAGATGGTGTTAGGAAAAAAGTAACTTCAGTGTAAAATTTATAGATTCCATGAATTCTCAAGAGAAAGAAAGAGTCCATTTACCTAGGCTCAGGGGAAAAAAAGGATACAGTATAAGGGAATTAATTTCCTGGTTCTCAAGGAATATTTGGAAACTCAGACACTAGATTTATGCAACAAATTAAGCAAATTGTGTTTTGTTTGGGTTTGACTGAGCGTGCTTTGCAAACCAAGCCAACTTTATCTTATTTAATGCAATGCCATAAATCCAATAAAGAGAGAATGTTAGCTATTTTCTGATTTACAGACTTTCCACCTCAGTTTCAAATGTGGTAATCAACCCCAATATTATTATTGACAATGGGATAAATCTTGTTATTGAAAAATATCAAAGGGAAAGCAATTGAAGAGATGCTGATAGGGAGAATGCCTGACTTAACTTGTTATTTGGTGACCCCGGAGCCAAAGCAATTTGGTTGCAAAACAAAACATTTTGAATGGAAAACTTGAAAAATGAGGTTAGCCCTTGAAGCTTGACTTTGTCTTAGAAAATAACAAACATGAAGAAAAGACTGGAGATTAGGTGAAGCGGGAGGAGTAGGCAATATCTCACAGTGTAATTATATAGCTGGTCATGTTTTACATGAGACAGTATGATTCCTTAAGAGCCTAAATTTGTCCACCGCATGAGCAAATAAGCCAAAGGATTAAGAATCCAGCAACTCTTAAAGTGTAGTTTCTTATAGTAACAAGTAAGTGAATTCTAAGGTAAAGGTAAAGGTTCCCCCGCACATGCGTGCTAGTCGTTTCCGACTCTAGGGGCCGGTGCTCATCTCCGTTTCAAAGCCAAAGAGCCAGCGCTTGTCCGAGGACGTCTCTGTGGTCATGTGGCCGGCATGACTAGACGCCAAAGGCGCATGGAATGCTGTTACCGTAGTGGTCCCTATTTTTCTACTTGCATTTTTACGTGCTTTTTGAACTGCTAGGTTGGCAGAAGCTGGGATGAGTAACAGGCGCTCACTCTGCTACGCGGCACTCGGGATTCGACCCGCCAAACTGCCGACCTTCTGATCGACAAGCTCAGCGTCCTAACCCACTGAGCCACCGCATCCCTCATAGTGAATTCTAACTATACTGAAATTGTTCTATGAATAGAAGCTGGAACTGAATATTTCTGTGGTAGTTTGCAGATTTATCTGAACAAATATAAGGAAGTGAAAAGACGCCAGGCAGAAGTAGAAGAAAGAGGCCTTGAAAACACAAGCTTGGCTCTAGTATGTCAGGGAAAAACACTACAGACGTTCTGAATTTACAGGCTTGCATACCAAGTGAATCTATGGTGTTTATCATCATCAGCCGTTCATTCACCAAGAGCCTTGGTGGAGCAGTGGGCTGATGCCTCCTTAAGTAACACCAACTGCCTGCAATTAGTGCAGATTCGCATCCCACCAGGCTCAAGGTTGACTCAGCCTTCCATCCTTCCGAGGTAGGTAAAATGAGGACCCAGATTGTTGGGGGCAATAAGCTGACTTTGTAATAATGCCGCTTGGGGTGTGTGTGAAAGCCCTAACAAGCAGGCATATACATAGAATGAAGGCTACTGCTAAGCTTGTAAGCCGCCCTGAGTCTTCGGAGAAGGGCGGGATATAAATGTAATAAAAATAAATAAATAAATAAATAAATAAATAAATAAATAAATAAATAAATAAATAAATAAAGTGCTAAATCAGACTGAACAAGTAACTGTCTTCTCTTGCCACTGATTAGGAAAAGAAAATTTAATTAACATTCTTTTGGACCTAATCTGGAACCTTGACTAAGAGGAGAGGAGTAGTGTGTGATGAAACTGGCTGGAATAAAGTAAAAACATGGGGTGCCATTTCTGCCTTCTCCAGCCAGATCTTCAAGTGGAAGTTGGAATAATATTAAAGTAGGTCATAGAAAAAGTATTCCTTTGTGGACATGAGATTAAAATACAGCCAGTGCAGAGCAAGGCTTCCTAGTGCAGGGCTTTTCAACCTTTTCACCCACTGTACCACTTTTAGGATATGGCAACATCCGAGTACCACCAGTCGCCTAGCAAGGTGTCAAAAACTTGATGACCCCCCCCAAAAAAGTGAAAAAGTGATGAAGTACAGGTAGTCTTCGACTTACAACAGTTCGCTAGTGACTGTTCGAAGTTACAATGGCACTGAAAAAATCCGAGTACCACCTGCCTGCCCACCTGGCGGCGCTCTTCCTCCTGTCCAAGGTTTTCATTGTTGTGAGCATTTCTGTTGAGGATTGGCAGCGGGGGTGAGGGGGGGTGTTTGGTTTTTATTCCCCTCCCCCGTCTGCTGGGTGGTTGCAGCAGGTTTTGGTCACTTCATATGACCTTGGGACACTGTGCCCGTCATAAATATGAATCAGTTGCCAAGCATCTGAATGTAAATCACAAGACCCTGGAGATGCTGCAACATTCCAGCTGATCGGCGCTTCTGGCCTCAGCAGAAGCGCCAGGATCAGCGCTGAGCTCCAGCTGGAGCCTGGTGCTGATCCTGGCGCTTCTGCTGAGCCCTGACAGCCCTGCAGCTCCAGCCATCTCTCACTCAGGCTTGTGCGGTGCTGCCACCGGTTCAGCTCATTCCCCTCCCCCACTACCACTTTTCTAGGATGGCCACGTACCACCTGCCAGGTGCCAATGTACCACAGGTGGTACCCGTACCACTGGTTGAAAAGCCCTGTCCTAGTGGCACCAAGGGTTTGATAGTTGTAAGTAAGATTTTAATCCCCTTGTAGGTTCTGGCTTTAGCTTTCTGAAATCCCATAGCAAACCCAAATTTTCAGGCAAAACATGAGAGTAAAACTTCCTTTCATGGTTATCTTCCAGATATACTGAAAACTGTCCTTGGGAATTAAGAGACCAGATTTAATGGAAGACAGTTGCAAATAAAATTAACCACTTGCCAAGCTCTTAGCCTCGTTTTTCTCTTCTCTGATGACAGATGAAATACTGGATTTAAAAACTTTTGTAGTACCAATACAATAGTTCTTAGGGAGTTAGATTTGACCTTTCCTAAATTGGCTGTAGTCAGTTTATACATTTATAAATAAATTCCAAACATGACTAAACTTTAGGATGGGAGCAGTACATTTTATCAATAATTCTCAGTGTCATCCACACCATAAACAGGAAGGAACCACTCATAGCAGACTCACAAGAAATCCAAGAACTTTTAAGTCAGGGGTATCCAACTTTGGCAACTTTACGACTTGTGGACTTCAAGGTTGGAGACCCCTGCTTTAAATAATATGTATGGATGCAAGTTAAAAGACATAGTAAAGAGTTTCATTAACTCCCACCATTCAAAGATAGGCCCTATAAATAGAAAGTTATCAAATCCTCTTGCACTTATTTTATTTTATATTTTTGCCTCCACCTCTGATCCCTTCTTAGGAGTAGGCTGGTCTGTTTCCATCTGTCTTTTGTGTCGCAGTCAGATTTGTTATCATGCTGCTTTTCACCGAGTGTGAGAATCAACTCTCTCACTTGTGAATTTAGAAGGCACCTTTCTTGTGCTGGCTGTATGGATGGCAACCTCAGGTGTTTTTTTTTTAAATCCCTACTCTCACTTTTATGCAATTGCTCCTTCTGTCTTGATTGTTGGGAAAAACCCAAACCTTGACCGATACTTGGATCTTCTGCTATAAAATAGGAAGCGAAGTTCTTTGATCCTTCCAAAGGTGCTTTTTTAAAAGGCAACTGGACTTTCTTTGTGTTTTTTTTTCTTGACATTTCGCTTCTCATCCAAGAAGCATCTTCAGTTCTGACTGAATGGTGGATTCTTGGATAAGAAGCTAAGCATCGTCAAGAATAAGAATGAACGTCCAGTTTCCTTTTGAAAAAAGACTAACATCATCATCATCAACAACAATAATAATATCTGCAATACCATCAAACATCCACATCTGCCTATCCCAGGTCCTTGGTAAGGACTCGATAGGTAGACAAAAATGCCAAATCCAGTCTGAACATATGGCTGATTGTGCGGTGATCAATAATAATAATTTTATTTTATTTTATTTTATTAGATTTATATACTGTCCTTTCCCGAAGGACTCAGGGCGGTTTACAGGGCATTTTAAAATCACACCAATACAAAATACAAAAGTTAAAAGACAATTAAAAGATTAAATTATCCCTGAAAATAAAACCCCAGTTAAAATTCTCAGCCTGGGCCAGAGAGCTCAAAGAGCCAGGTCTTCAGGTCCCGGCGGAATGAACGCAGGTCAGGGGCAGTCCTGAGCTCCACGGGCAGCTGGTTCCAGAGGGCAGGCGCACCCACAGAGAAGGCCCTCCCCCTGGGTGTTATCCGCCGGCAATCTTTTACCGGCGGCACCCTGAGAAGACCCTCCCTGTGCGAGCGCACTGGACGAAGGGAACTTGATGCTGGCAGCAGGTGTTCCCTCAAATATCCCGGACCCAAGCCATAATGATGATGATGATGATGGAAGGGACTTTGGAGGTCTTCTAGTCCAACCCCCTGCTCAGGACAACGATGACTGGATGACTGAGAATCTCCATAGACATCATCCTTGATCCTGTTGCCAAAACAGCACATGAAAATTGGGGCACCCCAGCTTGTTAACCACTGAGGTTGAATAAGAGTGGTGTTAGCACCTTCTGAGCCTAACCCTGCAGAGTGTTTATAACAGCTGTGGTGGCTGTTTTTGCTTCTCTTTTATTACATAAATAGGGAATTACTTCATTGTGTGTCTGAAATCCCTTGTTAGTCATAGTCACAATGATTTCAGGAGAGGATGTTTCTTATGCCAAGAGAAATAGAAGGAGTGTTTTCTACTGCGGTTGTGATTTGGGGATTTTGCATGCTTAATTCTGTACTAGATGATGCCTTTGTATTTTTAAGAAGACGTTTAGCTATTTTCCCTTTGTATAAATAAATATCACTGAAGCCTAATGTCAGAATAGATTAATCCTTTTCAGAAAAAGGTGAAACAGTACTGTAGTACTTCAGCTACGATGTTGTTATCCAGTTAGTCCAGTATGACGCATTCAGATTCCTTTTAGATATCCTTTGACTTTCCTCAGCTGTTGCACAATAACCAATGATTTTTGTGTTTCGCTTCGATCTTTTTGTTTTCCTGAAGCAAAAACTGTGAAATTTCTGCATCTTCAAATTTTGTAATTTTACTGAGTCTTGGTTGAAACATGTATTCACTTTGTGCCACTTAAGATATGTACCATCTTTTAAAGTTTCTCTTTTGAATAATTTCAATATTATCTAAAGTGAAAAGGATTATTCTGCATATCAGTTTTGCAAACTCTTTTGTGTGGGACAGGATTTATTTTATTTTTTTGAAAAAAAAATATTTTTGGTGCACCAACTTGTTGAATATTAGCAAAAATGTGACATAATAAAAAAAATTCTCTAGAAACAAATCATTGTTCCTACTAACTGAAAATGATGATTACCATCTGATGCCCTATCATGACCTTTAATACAGCCCCATTTTAAAAAAAAATATGCTTTGGAAAATGCATCTAGCCCAAAGTTTAACTTTGTAACCTCTGCCTTCTGCACGAATGAGTTTTAAAAAAAAAGGATTCTCTGGGTTTCCAAAACTGGTTTGTATGTATTTTGATCCTTTATAAATTGTATTAGAAAGGTTTAATAGAACATGACTTTTCTGAGGATTGCAGAGTACTGAGCTCATCTTATCTTTCTCATTTGTCCTTAAGGCAGGATATTTATCTTTCTCCCACCCTTTTGGGGATGTTAACAGAATAACAGAATTATTCTGTTGGAGGTCTTGGAGGTCTTCTAGTCCAACCCCCTGCTCAAGCAGGAAACCCTATACTATTTAAGACAAATGATTGTCCAGCCTCTTCTTAAAAACCTCCAGTGTTGGAGGACCCACAACTTCAGGAGGCAGTTTGTTCCACTGATTAATTGTTCTAACTGTCAGGAAATGTCTCCTTAGTTCTAGGTTGCTTCTCTCTTTGGTTAGTTTCCATCTGTTGCTTCTTGTCCTGCCTTCAGGTGTTTTGGAGAATAGCTTGACTCCCTCTTCTTGGTGGCAGCCCCTGAGATATTGGAATGCTGCTATCATGTCCCCCCCTCGTCCTTCTCTTTATTAAACTAGACATACCCAAATCCTGCAGCCAGTCTTCGTATATTTTAGCCTCCAGTCCCCTAATTGTCTTTGTTGCTCTTCTCCGTACCCTTTCTAGAGTCTCAACATCTTTTATATCATGGCAACCAAAACTGGATGAAAAATTTCAAGAGTGATCTTACCAAGGCTAAATTGGTTGGTTAAATAATGTTAACCAGTATTAACCAACAGTAGCGTTAACCATATAACCAAGAAATCATTAACCTTTGTATCATCACTTCTACTTTCCTTAAGATCATGAGATTCATTTGTTTTCTAGGATTTTCTGCATGGATGATGATGGAGCAGCCACAACATTTGAAGGCAAGCTGTTCCCATGGTCACTTGTTTCTAGGAAATTTCTCCTTAGTTCCAGGTTGCTTCTCTCCTTGATTAGTTTCCGTCCATCGTTTCTTGTCCTGCCTTCAGATGCTTTGGAGAATAGCTTGAGCCCCTTTTCCTTGTGGCAACCCCTGAGATATTGGTACACCGCTATCATGTCTCCCCCCCTCCCCCCCCTGGTCTTTTCTTCATTAAACTAGACATAACGCAGTTCCCGCAATAAATAACCTTCAAAAATACATGCCGGCTGCCAAACTCCTGAATCTTGATCACATGCTGCAATGATAGTAAATGCAAGTCATAAGTCACTTTTGTCAATATTGGGGTCACTTTGAACAGTTGCCAAATGAATGGTTGTAAATTGAGGACAACCCGTACTCTGTTTCTTATGTTAAAGTGGAATTTAAGAACTTAGGCGACACGTGATTCTGCAAACACAGTTCCTTGTCGTAACCTCTGGGCTTATTTTACAGATTCTAGCTGTTACTTTTTGTGGCGTATATTGCCTTGCACCTTCTTGAGCCAGATGAAATACTAAATGATAATGTCAGCTTATATTTATGCATTTGCCTGGGACAAAGCTTGCATATAGATAAGTGTAATTTTATGCCAGGGTGTGTGGAAGTGGATGGCAGAAGAGGTAAATTGGCATTCTCTGTCCTTTATTTTTGGCAGCCTAAAAACTTTTAAGAGGATTTGAGGTTTGGTAAGAAGAGTAAGCATATCTCTTAACAGAGTATCTTCTAAGCATATGAGTGAGTTAGCATAATAATATAATAGAATCTACAGAATAAAGTTGTTTATTTATTTTAAGGTGCCCTATAGATGAATCTGAATAGATTTTTCACATCTAACTATTTTTCCCAAAGGTGCTTTTTAAAAAAAGGCACTTAACATGATTTTGTTTCCCTTTGAAAACGTTTTGCTTTTCGTTTCAGTTCTAACCGAGGAAGCTTCTTGCATGAGAAGTTAAAACATTTGCAAAGGAAAAACAAATCTTAAGAAAGGCCAGTTGCCTTTTGGAAAAAGCACCTTTGGCACAACCGTGACCCGAATGATTGAGAATCTCCATAGACATCTAACCACTTGGTTTTCCCTGATAGAATAACAGAATAATGGAGTTGGAAGGGACCTTGGAGGTCTTCTAGTCCAACCCCTGGTCAAGCAAGAGACCCCATACCAGACATGTCAGACACAAGGCCCGGGGCCCGGATCCGGCCCTCAAGGTGGTTTCATGCGGCCCACAAAGCCATCCTGGAAACAGTGAGGGAATGGCCCCCACTGCCTTGACCCTGGCCCAGAGACCCTCCTTCTGCCAGAGACCCCCAGATCTGTCCCACTCCTGCCCAGGCCCCCACAGGCCCCCTTGATACGAACGATATAGAGCTGGCCACGCCCACCCAGTAGGCCATACACACTCTAGCCGCGCCCACCCAGTAGGCCACGCCCACCCAGTAGGCCACGGCCACCCTGGCCATACCCACCCGGCCCCCTGAGGGCAACCGCAATGCTGATGCGGCCCTCAATGAAATTGAGTTTGACACCCCTGCCCTATACCAGTTTAGACAAATGGCTGTCCAGTCTCTTCTTAAAAGCCTCCAGTGATGGAGAACCCACAACTTCCGAAGGCAAGCTATTCTACTGGTTATAACTGTTCTCACTCTCAGGAAATTTAGGTTGCATCTCTCCTGGATTAGTTTCCATCTGTTGCTTCTTGTCTTGCTTTCAAGTGCTTTGGAGAATAGATTGACCCTCCTCTTCTTTGTGGCAGCCCCCTCAGATATTTTTGAACCGGGGGGGGGGTGACATGGGTTTTTAAAAACCACATAAAACAGCATAATCTAGTGGCTACTCCAGAAGAAGAGTGGGCCTTTTTCCTGAAAGCAGAACGCCCCATGCCTTGCTTCTCATTGTGCGGCTAATGACCCAGCATTACTGGATGCGTAAAACATGCTTCTATTGTTACACCAGCTTACACACTGGTACAGCAAGTTCCCAGAGATTCTGGTGCAAAGCTCTGATTTTCATGTGAGTCGCCTGAAAGACTTGTTTAATCTTGGCCTGGTGGCAGAAACTAAGGCAATTGTACTTTTCTTAAAGACCCTTTTTTTAAAACTCAAGATGCCTGCAAGGAACGTAAAAAGTACTCGGTAAGAGAATCATGTTTGTTTCTTTCTTTCTTTTCTTTTTTTTAGCACAGAAAAGAAGTTTTAATATCCAATGGCTGCTGAATAAGATTAGTTTTTAATGCATTCCTGAGGTAAGGTTTCTGACTGCGTTTCGATGCGTCCAACAATTGTAAGACATAGGAACTCTGGGATGCATTTTTAAGGGAAAGAAATTGGTACGCTGTATTTTTTAAATGCTGTTTTGAAGTTAGCACAGGTTTTTCGCTCGTTAAGATGTTCCTGTCACTTTTTTTTTTGATCTTGTGCTAAGCATGGAAACTGTTTTGTTCTATTGCTATGGAAATGATGTTAATGTGTTGCCAAGTTTTTTTTTTCCTCCTCTCATTTTGCATTGAAGATGAAAATTGGGTCACAAGGAGGCTTAACATTCTGGTTTGTTGTTTACCATGTCGTTTAGTATGAGGATATGCTGATAAATGACTAAAAATAGCAACCGATACCTATGTCTGAATTTTTAGATTAACATACATATTGTGTTGTCTTCTTGATATTAAAGATACACAATGAAAGTGATCTGTGAATGCTTTTATGTGTTGGTTTAGCAATTTTATGCACTTCTGCGTTCAAATAAATCAGATTAATGAAAGTTATCATTTTTTCTAGAAAACGGATTGTTTTCTACGTTGGGCATTTTTTTGTGTTTAATCTTAGGACCTGCTTTTCTTTGAATGAATGTATTCTGTAGAACAGTTCTGAAGGCAAGTGATTTTGTTGTGAAAGTAATCTTAGTGAGAGAATGTACCGGAGAAACATGGTTTACTGCAATAGCCATTTTGAAGCCAATGGTAGTTTGACACCAGTTTTTATCAGTCTGCTTCATACTGTACTGAAAACATGTCAAGGAACATTTTTTTTCTTCTGTACAATTGTGTCTGATTCTTGGAGATTGCCTGAACAAATCCCTACAGTTTTCTTTGCAAGGTTTTTCAGAAGTAGTTTTCCATTGCCTCCTTTCCAGGGCTGAGAGAATGCCTGAGGTCATCTATTCTAGCTGGCTTCATGCCCAAGGCAGGACTAGAACTCACTGTCACCTGGTTTCTAACGTTCTGCCTTAGCCACTAATGAAACTGGCTCTCTTAGTTTTAATGTAATTAGTTATTTAGTTTTAATTTAACTCAATAACTCAGTAACTAATTTGGTGTTTAACTCAAAAGAACGTTTCAATTATTCCAAATAAATGAATAGTCTTAAACTGGCATTTATTTTATATCTCTATAATACTTTAAGGCAGTGTTTCTCGACTTTGATAACTTTAAGATCTCTGGACTTCAACTCCCATCTTAAATTTCAACATCCCCAGCATATAGGTTAGGAAATTCTGGGAGCTGAAATCCAAACAAGTTGCCAAGGTTGAGAAACATTACTTTCGAGGCTTGGTTTATTTGTATATTTAATATATAGAACAATTAATCAGTGGAACAACCCGCCTCCAGAAGTTGTGAATGCTCCAACACTGGAAGTTTTTAAGAACAGGTTGGACAACCATTTGTCTGAAATGGCATAGAGTTTCCTGCCTGACCAGGGGTTTGGACTAGAACACCTCCAAAGTCCCTTCCAATTCTGTTATTCTATATTCTATTCTATTCTATTCTATTCTATTCTATTCTATTCTATTCTATTCTATTCTATTCTATTCTATTCTATTCTATTCTATTGCTTTAGACTACTATAGCTAATCTTTCTGTAAGTAAAAATTATCATAAGTTTTTTTTTAAATCCTGGTTATCTATATAATGTGGTTGGGCTATATGGTAGCAAAATACATTTCTGGATTTCTGTGTGTGGAACATAGTAACAACTGAAAGAAAACCAAAAGAAAAAATAATGTATTTAATCCACAAAGTATGAGGCTTAGAAAAGGGAATTTTCACTAGTGATATGATAAGCATAATCCATTAGATATTCACATAGCTTCCGGTCCTATATTTCAGCAATTTCAGATAGCTGTCTCTGCAAATTGGTAGGTAAGAAATGCAATTTCTCAGTGATTAAGTAGGCATTACATTATGAAAATAAGCAGTGAAATCATATTTTAAATTCAATTTTTCCACTGTCACATTAATGCTTTCTGAATGTTTCCTGAAGCAGTTATTATAATTGTATGTCAGTGTGCCTTACTTCATCAGTGAGCGTAAGCTAAAACTTTTATCCATGCATACCATATGCTTTTTGTTCTGCAGAATTATATCTGCTTAAATATTTAAAATAATTTCTGTATAGCTCTTCTTTTGTGTGTGTGAGAGAGATTTATTTTTATTTATTAAATATATATGCTACCCATCTTATTGATAAAGCGACTCTGAGCAGTTTACAAAACATGCTAATCATATACATTATTTTGTATGCACACACACACACACACACACGTATATATAACTATACATTATTATTGTCCTTTTGAATCATTTTTTTGATTCCCGATGAATGCTTGGATACGTGAGTTTAGTTTTCTTGGCAGGTTTTTCAGAAGTGGATTGCTGTTGCCTTCTTCCTGGGCCTGAAAGAGAGTCAATTCATAGAAATACTCTATAAAGGGAGCACCTTTTCAACAGTGTATCCACTAATATTTAAGTTAATTCATTTTAGTTTAGTTTTCAACAGCAAGGTTACAATTTGAATTTCTATTGAATGTTTCTGTGGACTGTCTTCATCTTTAGAAACTCTGGTTTGTATAGCTAACCTAGATAAGAGTGCAACACCTAGGACTGACTTGTAGTTTTGAAAATACAGGGTAAAAATATGATAAGAGCATGCACCATCTTCTCAAGTCTAACAACTTTGGTGTTTGATTTTGTTATAGGGCAGTTTCTAAATCTTTTTTCATTACTGTGATGGAATGCGGTCTGGATTCCCAGAAGGGAGGGGCAACATTCCAAATGAACAAGAGACAGCAAAGTTTAGATTGTTTGGTTGGGAGGAAGAGAGTTAAGACAGCTCCTCCTTAGGAGATATCAGAGTACATCTTTAATGATGCAAGTAGTTTGATTTAGTTTGGCAAGATTTCTCTCTATAGATGAAGAACAATAAAGGAAACTGTTAGGAAGAACCTCAGTGTCTCTTTCTTGGTTTTTGGAGCCTGACACTACTGTCTTGACAACAGCTGCTCCTATGGATATTATTGTAAAACCAAAAGAAGCACTAACGACTTCTTTTATTTTGTCATATTTTCAGTGTGTTCCTATATGGTTGCTTGTTTTTGCTTTTTGTACACCAGCTTAAATAACTGAGCAAAGGCTCCCAATGAATGTGTAGATAATTATCTGTTTGTTTACTTTTAAATAATACCCTTTGGAAGCAACAACCCCCTTTTGTAAGTCCTATATAATAGCTATTGTTAAGCTAAAATATAGTGTGTTTTGCTTATTCTCAGCCTGTTTTTGTTTTTCGTAAATGTTTTGAAAACTGCTGAATTAATTATCCCTAAATTATATAACTTTGAGGTTCATAATCAGTGTATATTAATGTACAGTGCTGTTTTGATCTCTATAGTGTAGCTCAGCGCTTCCCAAACCTGGGTAAACTACCCCAAAATTAAGTAAAAGTGGTGTTTCTTTGAGTGACGACACATGAACCATGATCCAGTCAAAACAGAGACATTTAAATTGACTTAAAGTGTTTTACCTACATTGTGTAAAAAGGACATTCTGATGAGTGGTTTGGAGTAGTGAAGGGAAAAAAATGGAAAGTGCCAGCATAGATGCTTTTTATAAAATATAGCTTGGGATTACCTTAATAGAGTTGCTCATCAAATATGTTAAAATGTTTCCCATTAAATATTATAAACAATTACTTTTGAATGGATGTATATTGATGTGAGAGTTTCACATATGTAACAGAAGGAACAATCCTCAGAAATGGATTTTTTTTTTAAAAAGTATATAGAATGATTTATATATTTTATTGATTGATTGATTGATTGATTAGCCCCTCGGCCATATCCAGCCATATCAAAGTTCCAGAAACAGATTATTACTAAAATTTGATAAAAGCAATTTAAAATGGATTTTTTATATATATAAGGATCAGTAAATACTTTGGAGATAATGAAGCACAGCCTATTGCCTGATGCAGCAATCAAAAAATGAAGAAAAATATTCATGATACACAGATTTTGTGTTAAAATGCAAATGTCTTAGGTATTTCTCTATTTTGGTAGACTTTAGATGTGCGCTTTGATCTTATGTCATTTTACACAAAGTGACATCTGATGTATTGTGCAGTTCAAGGGACATTTCCTTGAAGATTTTTGATCATTTCTTTTTATGCAAAGGTAATTGAATGGTGCAGGTAGTCCTCAACTTAAGACCACAATTCAGCCTAAAATATCTGTTGCTAAGTGAAACCATTGTTATGTGAATTTTGCCCCGTTTTATGACCTTTCATCCCACAGTTGTTCAGTGAATCACTGCAGTTGTTGAGTTAGTAACATGGTTGTTACGTGCATGAGACTTTACTGGTCATAAGGTATTAAAAGGTGACCGTATGACCCCGGGGTCACTGCAACCGTCATAAGTATGAGTCAGCTGCCAAGCATCTAAATTTGGTCCTGTGACCATGGGAATGCTGCAACAGTTGTAAGTATGAAAAATGGTCATAAGTCTCTTTTTTCAGTGCTGTTGTAACTTCAGATGGTCACTAAGCAAACAGCAGCTTAAGGCAGCCATGTGCTTCGTATTTTCAACGTGATCAGCTTCAAAGGCTTTAACCAACATGTATGTGTGCATCTATGCATCTATGCATGTGTGTATCTTACGCTGGGAATGTCAGAGAAATAACCCTGCCTGTTCATACGCAAAACTTGTGAAATCTTTGGAAGTGTTTGTGGCCTGTCTTGAGGACCCAGCTCTTTGAACTTTTCCCTTGGGACAGAGCACCTTTCTTTGCTTAGCTTAATATTTCCTAATGCAAGTAGTCCTCGACTTACAACAGTTCATTTAGTGACCATTGAAAGTTACAAAGGCACTGGAAAAAGTGAGTTCACACCTATGACTGCTGCAGCATACCCATGGTCCCTTGATTTTAATTTTAATTTTAATTGTTGTTTTTTTTACTTTTTCAGGGACTGTTGTAATTATTTTTAATTGTTTTTAACTTTTGTATTTCTTGTTTTAAATACCCTGTAAACCGCCCGGAGTCCTTCAGGAAAGGGCGGTATATAAATCCAATTAAATAAAAATAAATTTACATTCAGATACTTGATAACTAGTTCATATGGATGGCAGTCACAGCGTCCCGGGGTCATGTGATCACCTTTTTGTGACCTTCCGACAAGCAAAGTCAATGGGGAAGCCAGCTTCACTTAACAACCTTGTTACTAACGTAACAACTTCAGGGGTTCACTTAACAACTGTGACACGGAAGGTCGTAAAATGGGGCAAAACCCGCATAACAAATGTCTCACTTAGCAACATAAACTTTGGGCTCGGTTGTGGTCATAAGTTGAAATTTCCTTGGCGACGAATCTACAAGTATTTCTGTAACACAGCAAAATGTTTTGACTATCCTATGTTTTGGTGGAACACAGCTTGATATGATTGGAGTGTTTGCGTAAGAAAAAACAGGAAGCTTTTCATATTTTGTGTTCCAGGTCCACAAAAATTAATTAGCAGCCCACATTGCGTCTGAAAAAGGAAGCGTGTGTGCACACAGCACTAAGGAGGAGCCTTAGAAGCCATGACTTCTAGCTTCCCCCTAGCAAATAAGAATAAGCATATTAGATCAGCAGATCCCTTTTCATTACATTCCAGTTTTGGTCACCACAATATAAAAAAGATGTTGAGACTCTAGAAAGAGTACAGAGAAGAGCAACAAAGACAATTAGGGGACTGGCGGCTAAAACATAAGGAACGGTTGCTGGAATTGGGTAAGTCTAGTTTAATGAAGAGAAGGACGAGGGGTGACATGATAGCAGTGTTCCAATATCTCAGGGGCTGCCACAAAGAAGTCGGAGTCGACCTATTCTCCAAAGCACCTGAAGGCAGGGCAAGAAGCAACAGAGGGAAACTAACCAACGGGAGAAGCAACCTAGAACTAAGGAGACATTTCCTGAAAGTTAGAACAATTAATCAGTGGAACAACCTCCCTCCAGAACACTGGAAGTTTTTAAGAAGAGATTGGACAACCATTTGTCTGAAATGGTGTAAGGTTTCCTGCCTAAGCAGGGGGTTGGACGAGAAGACCTTCAAGATCCCTTCCAACTCCTATTCTACTATATTCAGAACAGTTATTTGCAATTTTGAAATGTCTTCTTCCTACCCTATATGACTAGCGTTATACAATGACCGTCAAGGAACCTTTTCTTTGATACCATGTTTATTGTTAGCATGTTATAAGGAAAAAATATTTGTCAGGTCAGCTCAGTGTATGATAGATAAACATGAGAATAGCTTCTTTTTGCACAATATTTGCTAATTGAAGAAAATAATATTGAGGAGGTACTTTATGTACCTCAAACTCACAGCGTCTTCGGCTTCGTCCCTAGAGACATTAATAAGAGACATTAATATGTGTAGCAGAGGGATGAATTAGATGTACCAATGTTCTATATTATACCTTTGAGTGGAAAAATGCACCACTGCTCCATTGAGGAGCTTCTGCGTTGTACTAGTCAATCTGAAATTGAGTCTGTAGAGTCAAGGTTTGCTGGAGATTAAAACAGTCCTCTTTGGATCAGTGGTCATTTTTATTTAAATATTTAAATAAAGGCTCTGAATGCAGGACATATGTAAGCCTAGATATTTTAATTGTCTGCTTGCTTCACTTAAAAATAGGTTGTGTGCTGCATGTAAGTATGAGTGCATATTGTACTAAATAAGAATACTATTACAAATTCATGTTCAAGAGAACAGCTGGAGTTTTACTTCTCTCTTTTTCAAAAATTGGGGCAAACCCATCTCCAAAGAGGCATATATCATTGCCCATTGTTAACTAAATGTGGCCAATATTTGTGCTTTTATATGCTGGTATACACATTTTCAATTCTGCATAGAAGGAAAGCCTCCCTATTCTTGTATTGTATAAGCAAGTTATTAAGAATTGCAAATCCATATGGATGAGTTTAATTGTACCTGATATTTTGTACCTGACACTTATTGCATTTAACTTCTACATGAAACCACTGGAGAACAAACCTGCTGTTCAGGATGAGGAATCATTAATATGTTGATAATGCCCAGTTATACATCTCTTTTCCAGTCCTATTGGGAGATGCAGCAGAAGCCATGACCCAGGGTCTAGAGTAGACAGGTCAAACCCGTGACGTCGCACAACGTATTGGAGCTTTTTCCCCATTGCCGGCAATGGGGTGGGCATGGTTTCCTGGTGACGTGTCCGGCCCATGGGCCGGCAGTTTGACACCCATGGATTGGGAAAATAAGGCAAAATGACTGTTGATTCAGAAACCACCTCTGATTCTTCATAGAGTTGTGCTTTCCTAGAAAGAACAGGCTGTTTGTGGGAGCTGAATTTAGGAAAAGAGATCCACTTGGAGTTCAGGAAATACCGTTATTGTTAGTAGAATATTGAAACAGGATCTTGAAGAAACACTCAAACGAGTTCACCCATTAAACTTATACCTGATTGTTGTAGCAAATAATTGTTTGGGGTCTCTCTTGCTTGCTTCCCATTCATAAGGGCAAGGGGGTCTCTTTGGCAGTGGCCCCATTTCTTTCCAGGATCTGTTCCACATTCCAAAACATCTCCAGATTGGGAGTCCTGGAGTCATAGCTCCTTCAAGAACAATTTGAGACTGTGGCCTGGAAAACTTTTGCATAGTCTTTGGTTGGTATTGAGGTCTTGGTTGGTGTTTAGTGAGGTCAACAGAATGCACTCAAGATATACTAATTGCTCATTCTGTTGTCACCTTTAGGTTAGGTAAAGGTAAAGGTTCCCCCGCACATGCGTGCTAGTCGTTTCCGACTCTAGGGGCCGGTGCTCATCTCCGTTTCAAAGCCGAAGAGCCAGCGCTTGTCCGAGGACGTTTCCGTGGTCATGTGGCCAGCATGACTAGACGCCAAAGGCGCACGGAACGCTGTTACCTTCCCACCATTTGTTGTTGTTGTTGTTGTTGTTAGCTGCGAAGTCGTGTCCGACCCATCGCGACCCTATGGACAACATTCCTCCAGGCCTTCCTGTCCTCTACCATCTTCTGGAGTCCATTTAAGCTCACGCCTACTGCTTCAGTGACTCCATCCAGCCACCTCATTCTCTGTCGTCCCCTTCTTCTATTGCCCTCGATCTTCCCCAGCATTAGGCTCTTCTCCAGGGAGTCCTTCCTTCTCATTAGGTGGCCAAAGTACTTGAGTTTTAGCTTCAGGATCTGGCCTTCTAAAGAGCAGTCAGGATTGATCTCCTCTAGGACTGACCAGTTTGATCGCCTTGCAGTCCAAGGGACTCGCAGGAGTCTTCTCCAGCACCAATGTTCAAAGGCCTCAATTCTTTGGCGCTCAGCCTTTCTTATGGTCCAACTTTCACTACCATACATTGCAACTGGAAAGACCATAGCCTTGACTATACGCACTTTTGTTGACAGGGTGATGTCTCTGCTTTTTAGTGTGCTGTCTAGATTTGCCATGGCTTTCCTCCCGAGGAGCAAGCGTCTTTTAATTTCTTGGCTACAGTCCCCATCTGCAGTGATCTTGGAGCCCAGGAAAATAAAATCTGTCACTACCTCCATTTCTTCCCCATCTATTTGCCAGGAATTGAGAGGGCCAGGTGCCATGATCTTGGTTTTCTTAATGTTAAGCTTCAACCCAAGTTTTGCACTCTCCTTCTTCACCTGCAACAAGAGGCTCTTTAGTTCTTCTTCACTTTCTGCCATTAGAGTGGTATCATCTGCGTATCTTAGGTTGTTGATATTTCTTCCGGCAATCTTAATTCCAACTTTTGATTCATCTAGCCCTGCCTTTCTCATGATGTGCTCTGCATATAAGTTAAATAGGCAGGGCGACAGTATACAGCCTTGCCGGACTCCTTTCCCAATTTTGAACCAATCAGTGGTTCCGTGTCCAGTTCTCACTGTTGCTTCTTGACCCGCATATAGGTTTCTCAAGAGACAAATAAGATGGTCTGGTACTCCCATCTCTTTAAGAACTTGCCACAGTTTGTTATGATCCACACAATCAAAGGCTTTAGCATAGTCAATGAAGCAGAAGTAGATGTTTTTCTGGAACTCCCTAGCTTTCTCCATGATCCAGCGTATGTTGGCAATTTGATCTCTAGTTCCTCTGCCTCTTCGAAATCCTGCCTGCACTTCTGGTAGTTCTCGATCCACATACTGCTGAAGTCTAGCTTGTAGGATTTTAAGCATGACTTTACTAGCATGAGAAATGAGTGCAATGGTGCGATAGTTTGAACATTCTTTGGCACTGCCTTTCTTAGGAATTGGAATGTAAACTGATCTTTTCCAATCCTGTGGCCACTGTTGAGTTTTCCAAATTTGCTGGCAAATTGAGTGTAGCACTTTTACTGCATTGTCTTTTAAGATTTTGAATAGCTCAGCTGGAATACTGTCACCTCCACTAGCTTTGTTGTTGCTCAGCTTTTCTAAGGCCCACTTCACTTCACATTCTAGGATGTCTGGCTCGAGGTCAGTGACCACCTCATTGTGATTATCAGGGACGTTAAGCTCATTCTTGTATAGTTCTTCTGTGTAATTTTGCCACCTCTTCTTAATCTCTTCTGCCTCTGTTAGGTCCCTGCCATTTTGGTCCTTTATCATGCCCATTTTTGCATTAAACGTTCCCTTCATTTCTCCAATTTTCTTGAAAAGATCTCTGGTCCTCCCTATTCTATTGTTTTCTTCTATTTCTTTGCACTGTTCATTTAAGAAGGCATTCTTATCTCTTCTAGCTATTCTCTGGAATTCTGCATTCAATTGGGTGTATCTTTCTTTTTCTCCCTTGCCTTTCGCTTCCCTCCTTTCCTCAGCTATTTGCAAAGCTTCCTCAGACAGCCATTTTGCTTTCTTGCATTTCTTTTTCTTTGGGATGGTTTTGGTTGCTACCTCTTGTACAATGTCACGAACCTCTGTCCATAGTTCTTCAGGCACTCTGTCTATCAGATCTAATTCCTTAAATCTATTTGTCACCTCTACTGTATATTCAACAGGGATATGATTTAATTCATACCTGACTGGCCTAGTGCTTTTCCCTACTTTCTTCAGTTTAAGCCTAAACTTTGCAAGGAGAAGCTCATGGTCTGAGCCACAGTCAGCTCCTGGTCTTGTTTTTACTGACTGTATAGAGCTTCTCCATCTTTGGCTGCAGAGCATATAGTCAATCTGATTTCTGTGTTGACCATCTGGTGATGTCCATGTGTAGAGCCGTCTCTTGGGTTGTTGGAAAAGAGTGTTTGCTATGACCATCGTATTCTCTTGACAGAATTCTATCAGCCTGTGCCCTGCTTCATTTTGCACTCCAAGGCCAAACTTGCCTGTTATTCCAGTTATCTTTTGGCTTCCTACTTTAGCATTCCAATCCCCCATGATGATAAGAACATCATTTTTTGGTGTTAGTTCTATAAGGTGCTGTAGTGCTTCATAGAACTGGTCAATTTCATCCTCTTCAGCACTGGTGGTTGGGGCATAGACTTGGACTACTGTGATATTGAATGGTTTGCCTTGGATTCGAACTGAGATCATTCTGTCATTTTGAGGATTGTATCCCAGTATTGCTTTTCCTACTCTTTTATTGACTATGAAGGCTACTCCATTTCTTCTGAAGGATTCTTGCCCACAGTAGTATACCTGATGGTCATCTGAATTAAATTCACCCATTCCTATCCATTTTAGTTCGCTGATACCTAAGATGTCAATGTTCAGTCTTGTCATCTCTTGTTTGACCACGTCCAGTTTTCCTTGATTCATGGATCTTACATTCCAGGTTCCTATGGAGAAAAAATCTTTGCAGCATCGGACTTTCCTTTCACCACCAGACACATCCACAGCTGAGCGTCCTTTCGGCTTTGGCCCAGTCGCTTCATTCTTTCTGGCGCTACTAGTACTAGCCCTCTGCTCTTCCCCAGTAGCATATTGGACGCCTTCCGACCTGAGGGGCTCATCTTCCAGCGTCATATCGTTTTGCCTTTTGGTACTGTCCATAGGGTTTTCATGGCAAAGATACTGGAGTGGGTTGCCATTTCCTTCTCCAGTGGATCACGTTTTGTCAGAACTCTCTGCTATGACCTGTCCGTCTTGGGTGGCCCTGCACGGCATAGCTCATAGCTTCATTGAATTACGCAAGCCCCTTCGCCACGACAAGGCAGTAATCCATGAAGGGGCTTCCCACCATAGTGGTCCCTATTTTTCTACTTGCATTTTTACGTGCTTTTGAACTGCTAGGTTGGCAGAAGCTGGGACGAGTAACAGGCGCTCACTCTGTTACGTGGCAGTTGGGATTCAACCTGCCAAACTGCCGACCTTCTGATCGACAAGCTCAGCGTCCTAACCCACTGAACCACCGCGTCCACCTTTAGGTTAACTTAATATAATCTGCTATGTATGGGGTTGACCTTAAAGGCTATTCAGGACTTCAGCTAGTTCAGAACACATGCTCTGTTGTCAGTCACGATGCTGCCATGTTACAACTCTACTACAAGTAGGCTTCTAGCTCAAGGTCTTGGTTCTTGCTGCAAAGCCCTATACAGCTTGGGGCCTGAGGAACTATCTTTCCCTAGCAATTTCTCCCTATTCTACCTGAACAATCAGAGAGGAGGAGGGAACTTATAATGAGCATTCTGTATTGTATCTCCCCTTTGGAAGAACTAGCTCTTGGCGGTGAGATGGCTACCAAGGCTTTTTGGGAGGAAGTCAAAACATGGGTCTACCAGAAGGACTTTGGGACTTTCCTGCAATCAGCAGTGCCCTGTTCCATTCAATGAATCTTAGCTTATTACTTACGTAATCTACTAGTAGTTGGATTGGAATTGTATTTTAACTACTGCATTGCTTTAGTATTGTATTTTATATGGAACCTCAGTAAGCTGTGTAGAATTTCAGATAGTATACAAATCTGACAAATAAAATAAACGAGATGTGGTTGATAATAAGGGCATTTTGGTGATTTTGGCAGCTGCTATTGGAATAAATCTTAGTAGACCTAGTTCTCACCCAGCAGATCAAACTTAATTGTTTCAAACATCTTCCCTCAAATCAATAGCCTATAGATGTGCTGCATCTGTAACTCGTATATTGCCAACAGTTGTAGAAATCTGCCTTGAAACCTTGATCGCATGGAATGTTAGTTGATAATTCATTCAATAGCATTTTTACCGTTTGCCATTGAAAACATGTACAAACTAGTTTGTTATACATGGACACTTTGCTTGTCACATTTTTGGCATACAGAAGAGGTTGCTTATGACATATATGAAATGGAGGTGTTGGATGTGTGTGTGTGTGTGTATATATATATATGTATATATATATATGTATATATATATGTGTATATATATATATATATATATATATATATATATATATATATAAACAACATTTGTTCTTTTTCTTCCTGAACAGGATCAAAGGGATCTTTCAGAAAGAAGCAAAGATGAATATGGTAAAAAGGATAATGGGTCGACCTCGGCAAGAGGAATGTAGTCCTCAAGATAACGCTCTAGGATTAATGCATCTACGTCGACTGTTTACAGAATTGTGTCATCCTCCTCGGCATATGACTCAAAAGGAACAGGAAGAGAAACTTTACATGATGCTACCAGTTTTTAACAGGGTAAGGCTTTTTTGAGTATGATTTTAGGCATGTGATAAAACATTGCAAGTTTTAAATTTCCAGTGTTGCAGATTGTCTTTACTGTTATTTAAATCAATTTCCTCTGAGCATCCAACCTGTGATGGAAGTGGATTCCCACAGGTCATTTGTAAGACAAAAATGAAAACTTTGGAGTGATTTGTCTCTGTGCCACTTAGAAACAGACATTGATAGGTATGCTGAAATGCTACAAATATACTCCCTCCCTCCGTCTTCTCAATCTCTCTCTCCTTCCCTCCCCCTCCTCTCTCACTCCCTCGCTCCCTCCCTCCTCTCTCTCTCTCTCTCTCTCTCTCTTTCTCTCTTTCTCTCTCTATGTATATACACATACACACTCTCTCTCTCTGTGTGTGTGCGGGTGTAGTGGCTGAATAGGATATAAATTACTGTCTGACTCTTATTTCCCTTTTCCCCCATTTTCTTTCATGAAAGTGAACTGCAAAGTACTAATGTGAAAACAATAATCTGGGAACTGAGTTTAAATTTGTATTGGCTGTGACCATTTCAGTGTCTTCAGATGCTTTTCTCCTGGTTTACAAGAATTAGAGAAAACAGATGAGAAGAAATGGAAAATAAATACTGGCAGACAGAAATACAGGATGAGTAATGGATACTGCTGATGATTAGTAACAAAGCGTCCTGCAAATCAGTCAAAATAAATATAAAAATCAACTTGAAACTTCAAAGTTTTTTTTTAAAATTAGGTTGACTGTGGAATTCAGTCTTATTCACAAATTTAACTGCTTACAGTAAACCTCTGTAGCTCCCAAGTGAAGGGCAGGATTTAAATCAAATAATTAGATAAAACTTTTCTTTTCCAGTAGTGTTGTGAAGGGTCCTGGGTGCTCTCTGAGTTTGGTTGTTTTCTTGCAGAAGTTTCATTATGCAATACTAACACTAATGATGTTACCTAGTTTGGGTGATGAAACATCTGCAAGAAAACGGAGTCCTAGTGGACAATCACTTCAATATGAGCCAGCAGTGTGCTGCAGCTGCCAAAAAAGCCAACACAGTGCTAGGCTGCATTAACAGAGGGATAGAATCAAGATCACGTGAAGTACTAATACCACTTTACAATGCCTTGGTAAGGCCACACCAGGAATACTGCATCCAGTTTTGGTCACCACGATGTAAAAAAGATGTCGAGACTCTAGAAAGAGTACAGAGAAGAGCAACAAAGATGATTGGGGGACTGGAGGCTAAAATGTATAGGGAACAGTTGCTGGAATTGGGTATGTGTAGTTTAATGAAGAGAAGGGTGAGGAGTGACATGATAGCAGTGTTCCAATATCTCAGGGGCTGCCACAAAGAAGAGGGAGCCAGGCTGTTCTCCAGAGCACCTGAGAGCAGGACAAGAAGCAACTGATGGAAACTAGTCAAGGAGAGAAGCAACCTAGAACTAAGGAGAAACTTCCTTACAGTGAGAACAATTAACCAGTGGAACAACCTGCCTCCAGAAGTGGTGAATGCTCCAACACTGGAAGTTTTTAAGAAGAGACTGGACAGTCATTTGTCTGAAATAGTATAGGGTTTCCTGCCTTAGCAGGGGGTTGGACTAGATGACCTCCAAGGTCCCTTCCAACTACTTCTTCTTCTTCTTCTTCTTCTTCTTCTTCTTCTTCTTCTTCTTCTTCTTCTTCTTCTTCTTATTATTATTATTATTATTATTATTATTATTATTATTATTATTATTATTATTATTATTATTAATTATTATTATAACCCAGCTCAGAGAGCAACCAGGACTCCTAATGTCAGTCCTGAGCTACAGATATTCTCCTTTATTAGGTAGGGTTTCCCATCATTTTAAATAGTCAGCATAAATGAATACATACATGCCTATCACTCTGTTCCTTTTTTGGGATAAATAGCATAAAGCAAATAAGAATTAGTAAAAAAAAATAAATAAACTGAAGATAAGAGAAAAAGAAAGGAAACCTGGTTAAGTCTAATTTACATTAACACCGTTCAATACGAATGTTTTTATTATCTCCAGATAAAATATTACAATTAATGGTGGTTTATCAGTATATAATCAAAGTCTGCCTAATTGTACAGGCAATGTAACAAAATTTAATAGGACTTTCCCTATTTTGTCTCTCCAAAGCGTTCTTGCTTCTGTTACGTCCTCATATTAATTCATACGGTCCTTTTTGCTCTTTAAACACCTCACAGTTCTCGGTCTTGTCACTTATTCTTTGTGTATTGCCAAATAACACGAACGTGTATCTTTTATATTGTTTACTCACATTTATACTGAGTTTATATTCCTTCAGCCCCTGTTTGTTTTTCACCCTATCTCCTCATCTTTTACCAAGTAGGCTTCTTATACTTCATCGCCACTATATTCGGTTTAGTTTTTTTCTCTCTCAAAAAACTCTCACTTCTATTATAAAGTAGCTACATAAAAGCATGTGCTTCTCCCACAGACCATACGCCAACATTATTTTTTCCACAAGTCTTTGGACCTCTTACAAGTTCTCCGTTTTCTAATTTTTAGTTAATTCAACCAGTTGTGCCCATTATTTATTTTATTTCTTTATTGGATTCTTATCCCTCTTTTATTAGCGTTATAGTTACTCAAGGTGGCAAAAATATTAAGGCTCCTTCCTCCTCCTGTTTTCCCCTTAACAACAGCCCTGCGAGGTGGGCTGGGCTGAGAGAGACTGACTGGCCCAAAATCACCCAGCTTGGTTTTCATGCCTAAAGCGGGATTAGAATTTATGGTCTCTCGGTTTCCAGATTGGTGGCTTAATCAGTAGTTCAAACTGGGATATAGGTGTTAAGCCGCATTTGCATAGTTATTCATAGAATTCCTTATTGAGATTTTTCTTGCCCATCTTATTCTCAGATATTTCTTTGATTTCATTCAGTTGTTATAAGATGAAATGATTTGAATCAGGGGTTTTGCATCTCTCTAGAAACAAGGCGGTATAAGTAAGCAGCGTTCAGTTTTGTTTTGTTTTTATTTATTTCAAAACTAATTTAATGGTATTAAGAGATATCCGATTGTAATAATCAGGATAATAATCACCTGTGGAGATGGTTACCAGCATCAAATTCCTGGGTGTGCAGTTAACGAGTAGGCTGGCTTGTTTGCTCAACAGCGAGATGCTGGTGAAACGGGCACAGCAGCGCCTGCATTTTCTGCGTCGCACGAAAAAAGCACATTTTCCTTCCCCTGTCCTGACCACTTTCTGCACGGGGACGATCGAGAGCATCCTGTTATACAGCATCACAGTCTGGTTTGGAAGCATCCCTGCTTCAGACAGGAAGGCGGTGCAGAGAGTGGCGAGGACAGCCGAAAAGATCATTGGCAGTTCCCTCCCTCCCATCCAGGACATAGCACAGAAGCGTTGCTTGAGCAGGGTCCGCAAGATTGTCTGGGACACTACTCATCCTCCTCACAACCTGTTTTCCTTGTTACCTTCTGGGTGGAGGGGGCTTTGTGGTATCTGTAGCAGAACATGCAGATTCAGCCATAGTTTCATTCCATACAGCATTAACCTTGTGAACTCTGAAGCTTCCTCCTTCCGTTATATATACAAGATGGACAGTATTTAATATTTATTTGTTATGTATATGTAGGGGTGTGGGTCTATACATATGTTGTATATAGTATATTTTAAATGTATGTTATGTATGTGTACGCTTTGAGAGCAAGCAACTAAATTTCATTTTTAATGTGTACCGTTGTGCCCACAGGAAAAAATGACAATAAAGGGTTATCTATCTGTAGGAGAATATACTAAACTTTGGGTTATGTAGCCCATACAATCTATCCAGTGAAGATTTCTCCTTGCTTAGAAAAGCATCTATGCAATGCTGATGGACCCTTTGGTTTTCCGCTAATGATTATGTAAAGACACCAAGCACACTCCTTAAAAATTAATGCCCAAGCTCCATGGAAGCACTGACTGATAAATAATTGAAAATTTTCTCTACTGTATAAGAACAAATATCTGTATTAGTCTTGTGCATGTTGTAATTTCCAAGAAATCAGATAATTTTGATTTTACCACCTCAAACATTGCAAAAGTTTTTGTCCCTGGTTACTGCTTTACCGTCTGTTCCACGAGGAAAAGACAAAACTGTATTTGTTTGCAGTCCCAATAGATGGAATATAATAATGCATCTGATCAACTAATAGTTGCGATGTCTTTTTTTCCTCCTGTTCATGGTGTCATTGGGAATTTTGCCCGTTTGTATAGAATGCATGCACTTCCTCTTATGGAGATAAAATCATAGCAGATAATGGAGGATGAATTTAAGATAAGGGATATTAAAGTGGGGCAGAATTGGATCTAGATTGCTTTCAAGCATTCTGTCAGTTGAAGCTAGATTTACTACTGTGTCCCTAAAATTTATAAAAACTTTCTCTGGCAATAGCTGTCTTCTTTCATATTCCTACCCAACTTGTTTTTGCTCGTTTGTGAAGAAGTGGACAAAATAGAAATTCACTAATTTTTTTCTGCTGTTTATTTTTATTTATGTACATTTACAGGTAGTCCTCGGCTTACAACAGTTCATTTCATGACCATTCGAAGTTATAAGGGCACTGAAATAAGTGACTTATAACCATGTTTTTCCCACACTTAACAACCATTGCACCATCCCCACAGTCATGTGCTCAAAATTCAAATGCTTGGCATCTGACTCATATTTATGACGGTTGCGGTGTCCCGGGGTCATGTGGTCCCCTTGAGTTGACCACCTGACCGGTAAAATCAATGGAAAATCAAGTCAGATTCACTTCACAACTGTGCGACTAAGTCAACAGCTGCGGTGATTCACTTAAGAACTGTGCTGAGAAAGGTCGTAAAATGGGGCAAAACCCGCTTAATAGCTGCCTCGCTTAGCAACAGAAATTGTGGAGTCAGTTACGGTCGTAAACTGAGGACTACCTGTATTGATATTTAAGTGCACGGTTTATTGCTGTGTGGGGTTCTTTGTCTTTTTGAGGAGAGCTCTGTACTGTAGCAGTTTCCTAAAATGCTTTTTCTTTTTTTTTTCTTTTTTTTTTTTTAAATGAAGAGCTACTGAAGAGCTTACTAGTAAACAATACGTTGGCTCATAATGTGTTGGCTCATAATGTGTTGCGCTTTCATCGCTGCTTTAGTTGTTCAGCCCTGAATACTTAAATGAGGTATTTTAAGGTTTTTGAAGGCCGATACAATTCCTATGTTGCATGGTATGGAGGTGCTTAAAATGGTTTTTAAAATAAATAAATAACTCAAGTAGCCTTGGTGGAGCAGTGGGCTAATGCCTCCTTAAGTAACACCAGCCACCTGCAATTATTGCAGTTTCGCGTCCCACCAGGCTCAAGGTTGACTCAGCCTTCCATCCTTCCGAGGTAGGTAAAATGAGGACCCAGATTGTTGGGGGCAATAAGCTGACTTTGTAATAATGCCGCTTGGGGTGTGTGTGAAAGCCCTAACAAGCAGGCATATACATAGAAGGAAGGCTACTACTAAGCTTGTAAGCCGCCCTGAGTCTTGGGAGAAGGGCGTTGCCTGGAGGCGGTTCGGGTCTGGATGGGGAGGAACAGACTCCAGCTCAACCCCGACAAGACTGAGTGGCTTTGCATATCTTCATCCCGGGTTTATTCGGACATTCCACCTCTAACTATGGGGGGTGAATTATTACCCCCCGTAGATAGGGCTCGCAACTTGGGGGTCCTCCTAGATTCACGGCTCACCTTGGAAGATCATATAGGAGCCGTGACTAGGGGGGGCCTTTGCACAGGTTCGCCTGGTGCGTCAGTTGCGGCCCTATCTTAGCCGGGATGATCTGTGCATGGTCACTCATGCGCTCGTGTCCTCTCGTCTGGACTACTGCAACGCTCTCTACATGGGGCTGCCCTTGAGGACCACTCGGAAGCTCCAACTGGTACAGAATGCAGCCGCGAGAGTGGTGTTGGGAGTCTCCCGATACTCCCACGTTACACCTCTGCTCCGTGAGCTGCATTGGTTGCCAGTTGTCTTCCGGGTGAGATTCAAGGTACTGGTAACGGTATTCAAAGCACTCCATGGCATGGGGCCGGAGTACCTCAGGGAACATCTGCTGCCGGCATCAAGCTCCCTGCGCCCTGTGCGTTCCCACAGAGAGGGCCTCCTCAGGGTGCCACCGATCAGAGAATGTCGATTGGTGGCCCCCAGGGGGAGATCCTTCTCTGTGGGCGCTCCGGAGCTGTGGAATCAGCTACCGGTAGAGCTCCGGATGGCGCCCGATCTTCGCTCCTTTCGCCGCGATCTCAAGACATTTTTGTTTGTACAAGCCGGCCTAGCCTGAGGGGGAGTGTTGGGGTTGTTTTATTTTTTGTTTTTTTAATTTTTCTGGGGGTTTTTAGCGTTGTATTTATATTGTTTTTAACTAGGGCAATTGTTTAATTTGTTTTTAATGTTTGTATTGGTTATTTTATTCTGCCCTGTGAACCGCCCTGAGTCCTCAGGGAGAAGGGCGGTATATAAATGTTATTAAATTAAAATTAAATTAAATATAAATGGAATAAAAAATAAATAAAAAGTATTCATAAACATTGGCTTGAAATAAATGCCATGTTTGTATTGCAGCTGTAGTAGTAATAGATTGAAGTGCTTTTTATTTAAGAAGGGAGGCGATCAATTTGAAGAAATGTGCTGTCCTGCCTTTTTAAATATACAAAACCTAAAGATAATTTCAAAGCCCTGCTCTTCATACTTTTTTCCCCTAGTCTACTTTTTAATAAATGCGGGTGGTCATCTCTGTTGTTGCGACTGTTTTTAACAAAATGATGGTACCAAACTGAGTAATAATGATGATGATAATAATAATTGTGAGGCTTAACGTAACTGCCTTAGTCACTCATGCTTCATGCCTCCTGTTTGGATTACTGCAAAGCGCTTTACATGGGGCTGCCCTTGAAGACTAGGGGGAAATTTCAGTTGGCCCCAAAGCGCTGATTAGAGTGGTAGTTTTACTGCTGCCTGCCTATAGATAGGAATCTTGCCAGAACGATGCACTCCCTACAGAAGCTACTATCAGGGCTTTTCAACCTTTTCACCAATTGTACCATTTTTAGGATATGGCAACGTCCAAGTACCACCAGTCGCCTAGCAAGGTGTCAAAAACTTGATGACAAAAAAAAAGGAAAAAAGTGATGAAGTACAGGTAGTCCTCGACTTACAACAGTTCACTAGTGACTGTTCAAAGTTACAATGGCACTGAAAAAAATCCGAGTACCACCTGCCTGCCAACCTGGCGGCGCTCTTCCTCCTGTCCAAGGTTTTCATTGTTGTGAGCATTTCTGTTGAGGATTGGCAGCGGGGGTGAGGGGTTTTTTTTGGTTTTTATTCCCCTCCCCCGTCTGCTGGGTGGTTGCAGCAGGTTTTGGTCACTTCATATGACCCTGGGACACTGTGACCGTCATAAATATGAATCAGTTGCCAAGCATCTGAATGTAAATCACAAGACCCTGGAGATGCTGCAACATTCCAGCTGATTGGCGCTTCTTCTGGGCTCATCAGAAGCTGATCCTGGCGCTTCCGCTGAGCCCTGACAGCCCTGCAGCCCCAGCCGTCTCTCGGTCAGGCTTGTGCGGTGCTGCCACCAGTTCAGTTCATTCCCCTCTCCCGCTACCACTTTTCTAGGATGGTCACGTACCACCTGCCAGGTGCCAATGTACCACAGGTGGTACCCATACCACTGGTTGAAAAGCCCTGTTCTAGTCCAGCCCCCTGTTCAAGTAGGAGACCCTGGCCTATACCATTTCAGACAAATGGTTGTTCAATCACTTCTTAAAACTTCCAGCGTTGGAGCACTCACCACTTCTGGAGGTAAGTTGTTCCACTGATTAATTGTTCTCACTGTCACAAAATTTCTCCTTAGTTCTAGGTTGCTTTTCTCCTTGATTAGTTTTCATCCTTTGCTACTTGTTCTGCCTTCAGGCGCTTTGGAGAATAGCTTGACTCCCTCTGCTTTGGGGCAGCCGCTGAGATATTGGAACTGTCAGAGGTACACAGGCCGAGCCAACGGGAGGAGTCGAATGGGGAATTACTGGTTGAAAAGCCCTGGACTAGATAAGCACTCAGAGGCTTAGGGAGGGTCTGTTCTTCACTGCTTCCTTCCCCCCATCAGTGATTCAAAACTAGCCAGTCTCTTCACTTCACCCCTCAGCTCAGCTCTACCACACCATTTGAGTCATGGGTCTTGGATGCATTCTGTAAATTAGCCCATTGGGGGCGCCTTGGTTCAAAAATGACTTAATGTTTGTTCTTCATATTTATTCCCTGCCCATCTGGCAGTTCAGGCGAAAAATTGTTGCCCTACGATGCGCTGCTTTGCGCAGTTAAAGGTTACAGACACAAGAGTTTTAGTAGTTTCTAGATAATACTCAAAGGTGAAAGCTTACGGCATAAACCGTCAGCAATGGTCACAGTGGTTATTGGCACACTGTGTCTACCAGACCAAAAAGACTTGAATGACACTTAGAAAATCTGTGCGTTGACACAGTTTCCACCTGTCAATTACAAAAGGCCTCACTGCTTGGACCTGCATTACACCAATACATTATGACATTTTAGATTCTTGGTAAGAACTTGAAAACCAACACCCGCTAAGGAACTGGCAGCTGGGATTTCACATTGTTGTGTATGTAATGATAATACCACAGTTAGATTTTGGTAGCTCTTACAGAAACGAGTAGTCCTTGACGTATGACCACAACTGAGCCCCAAATTTCCATTGCTAAGCAAGATGAGTTGCTAAGTGAGTTTTGCCCCATTTTACCACCCACCTTGCCACAGTTGTGAAGGGAATCACTGCAGTTGTTAAGTTAGTAACACGGTGGTTAAGTGAATCTGGATCCCCCATTGACTTTGCTTGTCAGAAGGTCGCAAAAGGTCATCACGTGACCCTAGGACACGGCAAGCGGCATAAATGCATGCTAATTGCCAAATGTCAGAATTTTGATCATGTGTACATGGGGATGCTGCAGTGGTCATAAGTGTGAAAAATGGTCACAAGCCACTTTTCAGTGCATTTTAACTTTGAACAGTCACTAAACAGATTGTTGGAAGTTGAGGACTATGTGTATTCTTTTTGCAAGGGTTGGGGTAGAACAAAGATGGAGCCCAACAGGGTAGAAAGTTGATACATGGGAGACTATTGTCCTGGTGTGCCAAGAGTTTAAATTGGGAGAGGTTTTTTCCAATTATTGTTGCCCAGGGTTTTGAGGTCATGGCTACGTAAGTCAAATAAGTAAATGAAAACATCTTACGTTCATAGAGAAAAATTCTTTTGGCTCTTAGCTATGTAATTAACATCAATTCTAGGCTACATTAAGAAAGGGATAGAATCAAGATCACATGAAGTGTTAATACCCACTTTATACTGCCTTGTTAAGTCCACACTTGGCATACCGCATCCAGTTTTGGTCGCCACGATGTAAGAAAAGTTATTAAGACATTAGAAAGAGTGCAGAGAAGACCAACAAAGATGATTATGGGACTGGAGGCTAAAACATATAAAGAAACGGTTGCTAGAATTGGGTATGTCTAGTTCAGGGGTAGACAAACTTGGCTCTTTTATGACTCATGGACTTCAACTCCCAGAATCCCTGCTGGCTCAGGAATTCTGGGATTTGAAGTCCGTGAGTCATAAAAGAGCCAAGGTTGCCTACCCCTGGTCTAGTTTAATGAAAAGAAGGACTAGGGCTGATCGCAGTGTTCCATTATCTCAGGGGCTGTCACAAAAATTAGGGTGTCAAGCTATTCTCCAAAGCACCTGAAGGCAGGATAAGAAACAACGGATGGAAACTAATCAAGGAAAGAAGCAACCTAGAGAAATTTCCTGACAGTTAGAACAGTTAATCAGCGGAACAACTTGCCTCCAGAAGTTGTGAATGCTCCAACACTGGAGGTTTTTAAGAGGAGATTGGACAACCGTTTGTCTGAAATGGTAGGGTTTCCTGCCTGAGCAGGAGTTTGGACTAAAAAGACCTCCAAAGTCCCTTCCAAATTTATTATTCTGTTATTCAGTGATACACTTTTCTCAGAAATAGGGGATCTAAGCAGTGGTGGGATTAAAATATTTGAACAAACGGTTCTCTGTGTGGGTGCCGCTTCCAGAAGTCCATTCTGGGCCTGGGCAACAAAAAATTAGCTACCGGTTCTGCCGAAGTGGTGCGAATTGGCTGAATCCCACCACTGGATCTAAGGATAGGGAGTAATAATACAATACATGGCTAAGGTCGCCTTTGCTTGAGGCATTTAGAAAAAAAGAAAAAGAACCAGAAAGCCCTAATTGTTACAGAGAACTAATAGCAAAAAGGTCTGCTTCTCTCTTTGTTTACTTACAATTCTCAGATTTCCTCTCCTTTTACCCAAGACAATATTTAGAAATAGCTTAAAGGAAAGCTTTTATAGATGTGGCTATTTTTCATTTGGTCATTATTTATTTAATAATTCATTCAAATTTCAAGGTCACCGACTGTTTGACAACTCTAAGCATCTTAAAATTAGAAAGGAGGGGAAAAAAAATATAAAAAGTGACCAGAACATAGTTGACAACAGAAGAGGTTATTATAGCCTGTAATACAGAACAAAGCCCTAGTTTTGTGTATTAACATTTAAGGATTATATGTGTGAATATACTGGAACTTAGCAAAAGAATCGTTGATTAGCAATAGCGCATAGATTTATATACCATTTCATAGTGCTTTACAGCTTTCTCTAAGTGGTTTACAGAGTCCATATATTGTCCCCAACAATCTGGGTCCTCATTTTACTGACCTCAGAAGGGTGGAAGTCTGAATCAACCTTGAGCTGGTCAGGATTGAACTCCTGGCAGTAAGCAGAGTCATCCTGCAGTGCTGTGTTCTAACCACTGCGCCATCACAGCTCATTAAGTGGAATTTTTCAATAATAATGCTAAACCCATGTTGTTGAACTGCACGTTTTCCTGTTTATGTCAGATTAATTTGAATTTATGCATGTTACTTAGCGATTTTTCATCTCTCTGCAGGTATTTGGAAATGCGCCTCCAAGTACAATGATAGAAAAGTTTTCAGATCTCCTTCAGTTCACAACACAAGTATCACGATTAATGGTAACTGAAATTCGGCGGAGGGCCTCCAATAAGTCCACAGGTAAATGCTTGAATTTCCACTGTATCTCATTTTCTGTAGGTAATCTACAGCATATGGTAGGCTAAACAGGCCTTGAGATGCCCAGCTAAACACCGTGAGAACTGGTTAATAGCTGGATGGGAGACAGCCGAGAACGTCCAGTTGTATATTGTAGACTGGCAGGCTTATTTTTTTTTTACTGCTATCAAGAAAATTGTGTGCTGAAGACCAAATAAACCCACTTGCTTTTTCTGTTGAGGACATCTTCATGAAAATTAGATGCACAGGTGCAACCCATTAGTGATGCTTGCTTCATTTCACTGTTCATTCTGGCAGACGGAATGGAATGGATCTCTCTGCTTCTTTATTCTACAGAGAGGAAAGCATGCTCTTCTCACTGTGATCTTGCTGGGAGTGCCTTTGGTTCTCCCACAGATCCTAGATTTATAAAAGACAAGGGTTGGCAGAGATATCAGAAATTACTTAGTCCAAATCCTCCCACTGCAAGAATCCACTATTACAGCATCCTGACAGATGGCTTAAACACCTCCAGTGTAGGAAAGTTCCCCATCCCCTAAGGCAGTCCATTCCATTCTTGTAAAGCTTGATCAAAAGGAAACTTTTTCAGATATCCCAAACAAAATCTCCTTCGTTTAAACCAGATGATTCTGCCCCGTCTTCTGCAGGATAACTATATTATTTCTCCGCAGTCTGTCTTGTCATGAACATACCCTGCACTTGCAGATATTCCGTGGCAGTTATTCCCTCCAGGCTGTGTCGTCTTCCATTTTGCTTGCTCTCCACTAGGCAAGCTCTTGTTTCTTAAATGTCTTTTCCAAAATGTAGTGCCAAGATAGCATGCAGTGTTCCCAGTTGCACAGTAGTCTTACCGTCCCCAAGAATAATAAGAGCAATACAGATAATCCTCGATTTATAACTGGTGGTTTAACAACTGTTCAAAGTCATGGTGGCCTCAGAAAGGGAGCTTTATGGCTCCCTCATAAAGCATTTCCAGCCAACGTAAAATATCACATCATTTGCTCCCCCTGTGATCACGTGGCTGCATTTTGAGAACCACCCAGAAACATAGAAAACTGAGAACAGAAACAACTCCGTAAGTTGTTTGTTTTTGTTTTCCTATTTTTAAAAAAAAAAATCATTTCTTTTTATTATTTAATTTGTATATTTATTTCTTTATTTTTAAAATGTTCGTCAGAGGATAGACATGGGCTTATCCCAAGCGTGTTTAAACTCAGTTATTGAAGACTATCAGTATTACACAGTATCTGCACTCCCTTCCTTAATTGTAAACAAAAGATTTAGAATCGGCCATCTTGTGATGCTGCCCCAAGGATTGTAGTATTAGTCCTTCCCTAACAGTCACAGTTGACACCAGCAAGTCCATCCCTAAGCAACACCTGACTGCTACTTGTGATTTTACTGCTGGCTTTCTCCATCGATTCTTGATTGTCATAGACTAGCTGTGGAACTGTACAAGTGATGATCACATGACAGATCTTGATTATGTGACTGTGGAGATGCTGTGACAGTCATAAGTGAGGGAACTGATCATAAAGTCAACTTTTTTGGCACAGTCATAGCTTGGGTTGCTAAACGAAGTCATTAAGTGAGAACTACAATAGGTGGGAATGTGGGGAATTTTGACACAGTTAAATAAATGGAGATTGAGGGATTGTGTGGGTTGATTTTTCTTCTTTTTCTCCTCTGCGTTTTAGAAGCTGCGAGTCGTGCCATAGTCCAGTTTTTAGAAATCAATCAGAGTGAAGAAGCCAGTAGAGGCTGGATGTTGCTTACTACAATTAATCTGTTAGCTTCATCTGGACAGGTGAGTTCTTAATGAACAGCAAGTGGTACCCGCCAATAAATCTTTAAAGTACCCTATTTCTTAACTCATGAATGCCTGATCTTTATATTGTAAAGTTAGCGGAACCTCCTCATTTGGATGAACATGCACAAATGCAAATTTGGAAATTGGGGGCTGGGGTGATTGAAATAATTGTATCTTATATGAAGCATCTAGAAAACAGTAATTTTTTACAATATAATTGTGAATTAAACCATTATACAATAAATGCACAGTTTAAAAAATTGTAAAATTTACAGTACAGGTAGCCCTCGACTTACAACAGCAATTGGAACCAGAATTTTCATTGCTAGGCAGTATAGTTGTGGAGTGTAACTGCATCGCCTAGCCATGGCAATCTCTCAATCCTGGTTGCCATCATTAACCAAATCCCTCAATCATTAGGCAAGGCAACTCCCTGACAACTTCCCACAATCCGTTTCAGTGAGGAAGCCAGTAGGAAATTGCAACTCTCAAACCAGCAGGCATATATATGGCTGCTGCTGGGTGAGGGAGGGAGAGAGGGGTTGCAAGGAAAAGTGCGGTGAGAATTGGGAAGTGATGCAAGGGGTGTGTGTGACATGCAGTGAGGGTTGGGAAAAAGGTGCAGGTTGGGGAGAGTCCACAAACAGCTGGTGCATTGCTAGTACAAAAAGAGTTGGTGAAGATTGCACAGGTGGGGGAGATTTTACCCTAGCAACTTGCAGTCTTCTCTGCCGGCTTCCCCTTGACTTTTTGGGGAAGCCAGCAGGAAAAGTTGCAAATGACAATTGCAGGATCACAGGCGCTGCAGCTTGTCATAAATGCAAACTGGTTACCTGATTGTGATCACATGACCCTAAGGATGCTAGGACAGCCAGAACTCAAAGGACAAGTTGTAACCACTTGCAAAAAAAACCCCAAAACATTGAAAATCACAGTTGTGTGACTGCAGGATATTGCAAATAACCATAAAGGCGAGCTGGTTGCCAAGCACCCCAGATACATTCATGTGATCGTGGAGGTTGCAGACATTGCAACTTCAAAATTGTATCATAAGTAGCTTTCGGGGGGTGGGGGGTGGGATCCATCCAAACTTTGAATGGTCATTAAGCAGCTGAGGACTAATTATAGTTGAGATCCAGTAAGCTTGAAGTTTACCTAATCTACACACAGGTTTTGAATGTTTATCTTTATACATAATTAGAATGCTTTTGTTTGGCAAACATGCAAAGGTGCAAGAATGTACAGTTAAATGATTTCTAACAGAGCAGAGTAAATTAAGAACAAATTCCATCAGGTTCGCTTAAAAGTGTCTTTGCTGTTTCTCCCCCAGAAAACCGTGGACTGCATGACAACCATGTCAGTGCCTTCCACGCTTGTGAAATGTCTCTATCTGTTTTTTGACCTTCCACATGTGCCTGAGGTGGCTGGCGGAGCCCAGAATGAATTGCCTCTAGCAGAGCGTAGAGCGCTGTTGCAGAAAGTATTTGTGCAGGTAAGTGCATGGCAGCAAGAATACATTTTAAATGAAATTACTTTACAAAGAGATGGGGTTGGAGGAGGGGCGGCTTTTAGAATATTTCCAGTGCGGTAGCAATGCGTGTACAATGAATTCCCTTCTCACCCCTATGGGTGGTACATGTCTGCCTCAATTTCAAAGGCCTAAGAGTTTAAAGGGTCTTCACAGTATACATATATATCTTCCAAGCAAACTGGTTACTGAGAATAGAAACAACCCTAACTATACAATGGCATATGAGTGCTGTTTTATGATATAATTAACTAAAGGCAGAAATAATAATAATAATTAATAATAATAATAATAATAATAATAATAATAATGATGATGATGATGATGATGATGATGATAATGATGATGATGATGATGTTGGAAGGGACCTTGGAGGTCCCTTGGAGGGACCTGCAATAACTCCAGCAAAGCTACAAAAAACTGTGCTACTCGGAACATCTTACATTTTAAGGAGATACCTGGTCGATACCTAGGATGCTGGCAGCAACCCATGTCAACCATTAGTGCCAGTCAATTTGAGTGTTCAGTTGACTGAGTTTTATGAATAAAAGTTTTATGTAATATAATGTTGGAAGGGACCTTGGAGGTCATCTAGTCCAACCCGCTGCTCAGACAGGAAACCCCATACCATTCCAGACAAATGGTTGTCCAATCTCTTCTTTAAAACTTCCAGTGTTGAAGCATTCACAGCTTCTTGGAGGCAGATTGTTCCACTGATTAACTGTTCTAACTGTCAGGAAATTTCTCCTTAGTTCTAGGTTGCTTCTCTCTTTGGTTAGTTTCCATCTGTTGCTCCTTGTCCTGCCTTCAGGTACTTTGGAGAATAGCTTGTCTCCCTCTTCTTTATGGCACCCCCTGAGATATTGGAACACTGCTATCATGTCACCCCCTCGTCCTTCTCTTCATTACACTAGACATTCCCAATTCCAGCAACCGTTCTCTATATGTTTTAGCCTCCAGTCCCCTGATCATCTTTGTTGCTCTTCTCTGTAGTCTTTCTAGACTCTCACATCTTTTTTACATCGTGGTGACCAAAACTGGATGCAGTATTCCAAGTGTGGCCTTACCAAGGCATTGTAAAGTGGTATTAATAGTTCATGTGATCCTGATTCTATCCCTCTGTTAATGCAGCCTAGCGGTGTGTTGGCTTTTTTTGACAGCTGCAGCACACTGCTAGCTAATATTTAAGTGATTGTCCACTAGAACTCTGAGATCCCTCTCACAGTTGCTACCATTGAGCAAGGTACCACCTATATTATACCTGTGCATTTGGTTTTTCTTGCCTAAAAAATAAATTAAATAAATTTGTTCAATAAAAAAAACTCCCTCCAAGGAATGATTCGCAGCTACCTATTTTGTTCACCGTTTATTTATTTATTAAATTAATCAATCTGACAACCTAGTTCATCTGGGTGGCTTACAACAGCATAAGGGTAAAACAAGGGTAAATATTTTAAAACTTAAAAAAAAACATTTAAATGAATGGGTAAATTAGGAACCAGAAGACGGATGGGTTGGGAATGGAATGTACTTTAAATAGTAAGAAATAGTTATAAATAGTAATCGGTACAGAAAACCTGATAAGTGAATTGGGCATGTCTAGTTTAATGGAAAAGGACTCGGGTTGACATGACAGCAGTGTTCCAATGTCTCAGAGGCTGCCCCAAAGAAGAGGGGGTCAGACCTGTTTTCCAAAATACCTAAAGGGAGAACAAGGAGCAATGGATGGAAACTAATCAAAGAAAGAACCAACCTACAACTAAGAAATTTTCTGACAGTGAGAACAATTAATCAGTGGAACAGCTTGCCTTCAGAAGTTGTGCGTGCTCCAACACTGGAAGTTTTGAAGAAGAGACTAGACAGCCACTTGTCTGAAATGGTATAGGGCAGGGGTAGGCAACCTTGGCTCTTTTATGACTCGTGGACTTCAACTCCCAGAATTCCTGAGCCAGCATGGCTCACCTTGGAAACCTCTCCCTTTCCCCTCAGCATGGCTGGCTCAGGAATTCTGGGAGTTGAAGTCCACGAGTCATAAAGCAGCCTAGGCCAGTGGTAGGCAACCTTGGCTCTTTTATGACTCGTGGACTACAACTCCCAGAACTCCTGAGCCACCATGGCTCAGCTTGGAAACCTCTCCCTTTCCCCTCAGCATGGCTGGCTCAGGAATTCTGGGAGTTGAAGTCCAGGAGTCATAAAAGAGCCAAGGTTGCCTACCCCTGGTATAGGGTCTCCTGCTTGAGCAGGAGGTTAGACTAAAAGACCTTTTAGGTCCCTTCCAACTCTGTCATTCTTTTGTTTGTGTGGAGTTCAGCCTTTTCCAAGTGCATTTTGTTGCCTTCTCTTTCAGATCTTAGTGAAGCTGTGCAGTTTTGTGTCTCCAGCAGAAGAGCTCGCCCAAAAGGACGACCTCCAGCTTCTTTTCAGTGCAATAACCTCATGGTGCCCTCCCTATAACCTGCCTTGGAGGAAGAGCGCAGGGGAGGTCCTGATGACCATATCACGTCACGGCCTTAGTGTCAACGTAGTGAAGTACATTCACGGTGGGTCTTTCTTTTGTACAGCTGAGGAAATAGCTGGGATGAATACATAAAGGTGGAATTGCATTTGTTTTGAACATTTGCAGCAGGAGGAAAAGATTTCTGTTTAACAGGTAACACGTATGAAAGACGTTTTTTTTCTTCTTCTGTTGCAATCGTCTCCGATTCTCGGGGACTTCCCAGAGAAATCCCTGCAGATTTCTTGTCCAACTTGTTCAAAAGTGGTTTGCCATTGTCTCTTTCCTAGGGCTGAGAGAAAGTGACTGGCTCAAGGTTACCCAGCTGGCTTTCTTTGCCTACATTGGGGCTAAAACTCCCAGTTTCTAACCTGATGCTTTAACTATTACCCCATGGCTCTCGTTTGATTTCTTTCTTCAAATCTTATGTTCTCTAAAGCAGAGGTCCCCAACCTTTTGGGCACCAGGGAACAGTTCCACGGAGTAGAGGTTTTTCCGCGGACCGGAGGGTGCGTGGTTTTGGGTGCTGCCTGCATCCCACGGATGGGGCTTTGCTTGTTTGTGTGGACCGGTTGCGGGCATGCCGCGGCTTGGTAGTGGTCCACGGACCGGGGGTTGGGGATCCCTGCTCTAAAGGAGTCAATAGATCTGATATAGACATTATCCCTTAACTTATCCTTCCCATTGTTGTAAGAAGAACAAAGGGTTGAACAGTGAAGGAGTATTTGCAAGAGATAGCTAGCTTGGGAGGCAACATCTCACCTTATTTTTCTTGTTAACAAACAGCTGGACCTGGGAAGAGTTGATTGTAGAGCATAAAACGATGTAGGTAGTCCTTGACTTACAACCGTTTGTTTAGTGACTGTTTGAAGTAACAACAGCACTAAGAAAAAGTGACTTATGACTGGTCACTTTGAACATTTGGCAACTGGCATTTATTTACGACAATTGCACTGTCCTGGGGTCACGTGGTCATCATTTGTAACCTTCCCCTTCGGCTTCTGACAAGCAAAGTCAGTAGGGGGAGCTGGATTCGCTAAATGATTACATGATTTATTTAACAGCTGCAGTGATCAAAAGAAATTTTGGGCTCAGTTGTGGTCGTAATTCGAGGACTGTCTGTATTCGTTGCTGGATCCAGCATTCTTTTCATCTGATCTCGAATCCTTTGACCATGAACTGTTTTTTGTTGTTGTTTTTCAAGCTAGTACTTTAGGCTCTGCTTTTTAGCCTGCCCCTTCTAGTATCCATTCTTGAAATCTCATTCTGGCCTGAATAGTATTTTAACTCCAGCAATTATCTGCAGCTGATACATTATCTCTCAGGTTTGGCAGTGGTCTTTATGCTTTCATTCCCTAAATCTCCATTAGACAGAACAACTACATTTGATGGCTTGGCCTGTACTTTATTGATCGATTATTATCTTGCTGTTGAAGCTGCTTAGACCGTGCTTGGTACCACCAATGTGGCTTTTGGTAGAATAAGAGGAGATTATCTTTTTTTGGTATTTGGTTAGGAGATTCCTTCATGCAAATGAAGAGATTTGCCAGTTTGGGGGGAGGGGAAATTGAGGTTGACACTATGCATTCTATCAGCACAAATATTGCCCAAAGGCTTCTGAACTGTTTCACCAATTATCTGGTGAGGAGTGAGGATGTAGGCGCTGGTAGCCCTGTCACTCCACTCTCTGGATCAGGTCATTCTTTTTCTGATTTGTCATCTCTGCATTTGCATTGAGATAACAAATTTTATAGGAATAATAAGTTTAGAGGCTACATAATTAGTTCAGTCAGTAATAATCCATTAACATCTGTAGAGGTGGGTTCACTGACACCAGTCCCAATATTGATGCTGCCAGCATCTGTGTCGTCATCCCAAGATACTAGGATGACTTGCATAGAGTTTTTAGGGTCTATTACCTGTTTTGTAATTGTTACATATAACACAATCTGTCATCAGAGACAATAGAGGGAAACCTCTCAGAAGATGGATTCCATTCATTGCCTACCCCTGCTAGGCCAGGGGTAGGCAACCTTGGCTCTTTTATGACTTGTGGACTTCAACTCCCAGAATTCCTGAGCCAGCCATGCTGAGGGGAAAGGGAGAGGTTTCCAAGCTGAGCCATGCTGGCTTAGGAATTCTGGGAGTTGAAGTCCACGAGTCATAAAAGAGCCAAAGTTGCCTACCCCTGGCCTAGGCCGCTTTATGACTCGTGGACTTCAACTCCCAGAATTCCTGAGCCAGCCATGCTGAGGGGAAAGGGGAGGTTTCCAAGCTGAGCCATGCTGGCTTAGGAATTCTGGGAGTTGAAGTCCACGAGTCATAAAAGGGCTAAGGTTGTCTACCCCTGTGCTAGGCCTACAAGGGTATAGGGCAGTGACTACAGTGGTTCTGTGGCCCGTGCATAGCAGACCCACTTCTCTAATCTTCTCACTCAGTGGAATACATGGAAACCAGGAACATGGTTTTCTGTTCTGATGTACTGCTGATGGAGCAGATCACAACATATCAATTGAGTGTTGCCATTTCCTCCTAACTACTGCATGGATGCGTTCTTCAGAAATGGTTCCCCTGTAGCCTGATGATTTTTAGGTGAAGTGGTAATCAAAATCTTTTCCGCACTCGGCTGCAGATTTTGGACCAGGGCAGATCATGGAATGAGCTTTCTGAAAGATATATCTTTCTTCTGTGGCTCCCCACATGTCTGTTGTTTATCCCCAAAGATCCATTGGGATGGATCATCAGTCATCTTAATTGTTTAATGATGGCCATGCCAGCCATAAATTTTTCACTATATATCTTGTACTGGCAGTGCTATTATCACCTCCTGATAAAAATGACCCTCCTTATAAGTACATCCACCATCTGAACTTTCAATCTTTTGGGGTGACAGCAGCATAACTTGAGCTGATGACAGGTGATTTTTAGCATAAGTCTCCAGAGCAACAAGAAACCAGGGACATGGAAGCGCATTAAAGTGAGGTGTCAACTTTTTATTACTGCTTTTTTCTCCCAGAGAATATAGTTCGCCATTTCATATGCGAATGCCTACATTCATTCTTTCATTCCAAAGGGTTAGCATTCTCCATTCTGAAAATCTGCCTTACTGCTATTTTAGGTCTGTGTGTGTGTGGGGGGGGGTTTTTCCCCCATTTCCAGATAGGCACTTGTTTTCCCTTACCACCTTACAAGGCAATTTCAGAAAGCTCACAGTAATCTCTTTCCCCCTCAACCACTGACTGTTCCTTCCTGCAGATTTGTCTGCATTAATGAACAAATCCATTGAGCCTTAGCAAAATTGGACCTGTGCCCGTTGACCATGAAATTTGGCTGTTGCCCTAGCTCAGTTATGCTGACGAACCCCACCATTTACCGTTTCTCTCAGAGATAAGGTGGTGATTTTCAGTCAGATCAATTTCCCCTGAAAGCCATTTTTAATTTTTTTTTTTTACTTTAACGAAATTATTTTGCCAACGTTCGTCCCTGCTTCAGTGAATCATTTAGGCACTGCTGTGCATTCTCTAGGTGTTTCAAAAGCTCTGGCCTTTTTTGGGAGCACAGCACGCTTCTTTCTGAAAACGTAGCAATTGTTGGAATGTTACAATCTTTGAAGGAAACGTTTTCCAGCTTTGCAGCAGCGAATTGCCTACATATTGGATCACAGAGATTATTCATTTCACATGAAACAACCAACACTCTTTGTGTGTGTGCACTTCGGTTCAGGCTGGGCCAACATAAGTTGCATCTTTTCAAGGGATATCAAGTGATTTGTCGTTTGTTGAGCTAGTCTCCACCGTTAATTTTTAACACTACTTGGATGCCAGTGTTACATTTGGTTGGATAATGTTATCACTAAGCCAGGGTGTAAGTATGGCATAATTATTACTCATGGTGTGTGGCATTACTTATATCTGTGTGGCATTAAGATCGCAGTGAAGGACATGTTTTTTCTGTAACTGCAGTTCAGATCAGTACTGCAGTACAGTTCAACGGCTTGCACAAAGGTTCAAAGACCTTTAATATAAATGCAGAGACAGTTGTTCAGAAAACAATCAGTCAACAGGAATGCTGATTTACCACCAGCTTACCAAGTACCTACCGTGTTCCCCCGAAAGTAAAGCCTACACCAACAATAAGCCCTAGCTTGATTTTTGGGAGTGGGACTAATATAAGCCCTATCCCAAAAATAAGCCCTAGTTTTGGGGTGAGGCACACACCTAAAAATCAAGCTGGGGTGGGGGTGTAGAGCTGCTCCACCTGCCCCGCACCCACTTACCTTGCAGCCAGGCCTCTCCTTGCTGACCCACTTCTTCTTCTGAGGCCTTTTCTGCAGCCAGGCCCACATTTCTCAGACACAGGGCTTTCCGGAAGGCCTGTGCAGCCAAGAATCGAGCTATGGATTCAATCCATAGCTCGGTTCTGCAAGACCTTAGCAGTTGAGCATCAAGCTATGGGTTGAATCCATAGCTCGGTACTCGGCTGCTTAGGCCTTCTGGAAAGGCCTGACTGCAAAATGCAGGCCCAAATGCAGCTGCAGAACTTCGGACCCAGAAGAAGTGGACCGGCTGGGTGGGGCTGTTGGTGCCAGAGGTGAGGTAAGGCCTACCCTGAAAATAAGACCTGGTGCCTCTTTTGGAGGCAGAAAAAAATAAGACCGGGTCTTATTTTTGAGGAAACATGGTAGGAGGCGAGGGCTTGGCAGCACAAGGAAACAACAGCCAATGCCAGCCACTAACACCCTAATCAACCACTAAAAAGCCCCACATAACCAGGCATCATTTAAGTATCACACACAGACTAGCTGAAAGCACACACTCTGCTAGAGAGAAATTCCCTAATGGTGGGCTCCAGCAAGAGTCCGAAAGCTCAGAAGACTAAACCTCCAGTCCTAGTGACAGACCCAGATTGCATCCTACAGAAAACAACTTATTATATCTGATTATGGAAATGAAGGAGATGGTTGTGCAATTGCCCTTAGTAAACAGTAAAGTTTTCAAATTCATATTTAAACCTGTACAGATGTCCCAATTTGTAACAACTATGCTGCAAATATTTAGATATCCACTGGATGGCAGCAAGGAGGGGTTTTTTCCTGCCATCTGCTGGCCACATCGATTTTTGTAGTCCAGATATGAGAGACTTATGTCTTGCTTCTTCCATAGCATTCTAAAATGAGAAAATTATGTGAATTATGCAGCATCTGTGTTTCCTTCTGTATATATGGGAAGTAACCATAACTGATTATATTTATTTGTACATCACTTAATTTGAAATCTGCTTCAATTGTTAAAATTGCTTCATAGTGAATCCTTGGGCATTCCCAAGAATGCGCAACATTTATAATTTGGAACCATTTTTTTCCCTCTTTAATATGTTTTCAGAAAAGGAATGCCTGTCAACGTGTGTTCAGAACATGCAGCAATCCGATGACCTCTCTCCCTTAGAAATAGTTGAAATGTTTGCTGGCCTATCCTGTTTCCTCAAAGATTCCAGTGATGTGTCTCAAACGCTGCTAGATGATTTTAGGATATGGCAAGGATATAATTTTCTTTTTGATCTTTTACTCAGGTATGCAGATCATGTTTGCAAGTATATCTTCTTGTTTAAATGAGGCACTTTATCGTATACATATTATAAATAAAATACTCTGAATATGCAAGTGAAAAATTGAAGCTTCTTATTGGCTACATTAAAAGACTGTTTTAGCTTCTAGTTCTAATTCAGTTAGAACTTTCTAATAGAATGTTCTATCATCATTTTTTTTTAATACAGAGTAATTTTGACATTGCTTCTTTCTTATAAATAATACTGGAAATAGTCTCTTACTATTAGATTTAGGACTTGGATTGATCATGTGATATCTGATATACAGAGTTTACTTCTGAAGGGGTGTTTACATTAATCTTTCAAACATATTAATAAATAAAATTAATTGTCACTTACTTGCCCCTTTCCTTATGAGAAAGAGCTTGTGCTTTTTCTTTATACCAAACTTTTTCTAACTTAGTTTGCAAAATTTTAACTGAAGTTATGTCTTTATTTTGGCATTAGTAGAATAGACGGGTTATCATCCGGCTTTTCATTAATAAATGTTTTCAGTGATAGAGGGAAGGATGAAGTGGGAGAATTTATGAAAGGATTAGTTAAACAAGCACATTGTCTTTGACTTTCCAATCAAACTTAGTTGTCCTTCAGCTAGTTTGGAATTTAGAAGGCCTAATTTGAAAGCCTAATCTGAAATAAAGCATTGATAATAATTCATAAACTAATCTAGATTGTTTGACTGGTGAACCAATTTCAGTTCCCTTCTTTCCTAGGAACATTTACGTGGTTCAGGAACCAGCATTTACTTATTTTATTTATTTGAGAATATCAGAATCCATCTGATATGTTGGAGTTGTCTATCACGCTTTTCTTTTTGTTTTTTAAGTATTCTAAAAGTTCTCAAATTCTGCAATATGGGATGGCCCTAATGTGATGAAGTAATTGGTGCAACCACTGCCCTGTAATAAATAAACCAAGTATGATTATGGTTGAAGAAATACATTTAATGCTAAATATTAACAATTTAAATCTATAAATCCACAGAAGGAGGAGGACCACAACTGCTCCTTGTGGGTTTGTGCAGGCAGAATGGGAGCATTGCCAAAGCTCTCTCATTAGTTTATGGTAGTCTTAGGCTGGCCTGGCTGTAAATCTAAACTCTCCAGATTTTCAACCCCTTTTTCTAGAATTGGCTTATTCAGCAGAAGACTCTCGATCATGACTCAGCCACTGTAGATACTGTATTGCAGTCAAGAAATAAACCGACTACAACCGATCTACTTATTACTGCAGTATACACTAAGCCTTTGTATATACGGGTGCTACAGGCTTTTGGCATTTTTGTCCTGCCTTTCCAAGGAAATGGATATTTGGACTTTCTCTTCAAGGTCAAAGAAGGCAGTTATTGCAACAGCTTTAGCTAGTCTATGAATTGCTGATCCCTGATATGCCAGCTTCATTCCTAACAGCCTGTGTCATATCCAAATTCCTCTTGTTTCCTATTTAACTTAAAACCTATCTATATATCCCCCCACGCAATTTGTGGGCTTTTTAAAATGAGAAGTAGCTCCTTCCTTGTATCACAACACTGCCATCTAACAAGATGAGATAATTTTATAGTGTCAGTAGTAACTCCAGTCCTCCACACTGGTAGAGTACATTAATGAAAAACCCGATGAAGTTAATTTGTAAATTCTTGTGAATCAATTCCACTGTTTGTCCAAAGAGGATTCCCTCAATCTCTGATGATACAGGGGCAGTATTCATTGGACATGTAGTGTTTTTGCTTGTGAAATCAATTATGGATATTTGCTACATGCCTTAAATGTGAATTTTTTTTGAATAGGAAGTTACATTTAATTTAAAAGAACATAGAGGGATAGGAAGAGAAATTACTTAAACATAGATGGTATTACGGAATATGTAGCCCACATTATCTCTTTTCCTCCCATATCCACTCAATTAACATCTTGCTTAGAAAATTGCATTTAGGAGAGCAGGTAGACCTAACCAAAGTTTCTGAGACAGGCCCATGGTGTAGATCTGCTTAAAATTGCCTTAAATGTTTTTAAAAGATTCCTGTTACACTGAGCTCTGAACTTTAACTTTGGAACGATGCAAAATAAAATTGTATTTGAAATCAACTGGTTTATTAATTTATTGCAATATTCCAGATTTCAATCCAGAGAAATCCATTGGTTTTTGTTCAGTCAATGTATGTGTTTTTTCTGAAGGTTAGAACAAGCAAAAGAGGCAGAATCCAAGGATGCTTTGAAGGATTTAGTTAACCTGATAACCTCATTAACAACATATGGTGTCAATGAATTAAAACCAGCTGGCGTTACTACAGGGGCACCTTTCTTACTGCCTGGATTTGCAGTTCCACAACCTGCAGGGAAAGGTACTGCTATTCTTTTTCATCTTATACATGCAGAATAACAATATATCGTTCTGGATTTTTATATAGTTTCATTAAAAAATATGTCTTAAGATTCTTAATCATGTGCTTAAATAGACCCAGAATAATGTATTCCTTATCCATGACAATATTCCTTAGAATGTGCTAGAATCACCAGTTACTTAAATTATGCAATTGTTTTGAATGATTGCTCAGAATTTTTAGAGCTTTAAATTAAATTATTTTAAAATTTAAAGTATTTTCATTATAAGGTAAACGTAAAGGTAAAGGTTCCCCCGCACATGCGTGCTAGTCGTTTCCAACTCTAGGGGCCGGTGCTCATCTCCATTTCAAAGCCGAAGAGCCAGCACTTGTCTGAGGATGTCTCCGTGGCCATGTGGCCGGCATGACTAGACGCCAAAGGTGCACAGAACGCTGTTAACTTCCCACCGTAGTGGTCCCTATTTTTCTACTTGCATTTTTACGTGCTTTCGAACTGCTAGGTTGGCAAAAGTTGGGACAAGTAACAGGCGCTTACTCTGTTACGCAGCACTCGGGATTCGACCCACCAAACTGCCGACCTTCTGATTGACAAGCTCAGCGTCCTAACCCACTGAGCCATCGCGTCCCTCTATTTCCATTATACTTACATTAAAATATGATATTTGATGTATATAAATAGTGCTTGACCTTAGACCATTTGTTCAGCAATCATTTGCTGAACAAATTTACAACAGCACCAAACAAATAGGGATTATGACCGGTCCTCCTCGGAGTTCCAGCCATCCCAACACTCTCCCATGATTAATCCCAATCTGAATGCTTGGCATCCCAACAGCATTTCTAACTAGTTGCTTAGCACTCTACAATGACATAATCGCCATTTGCAACCTTTCCTGCTGGCTTCCCCAGAAGGTCAGTGGGGAAGCCAGCAGGGAACGTCCCAGGTTACTGGGATAAGCCTCCCCCAGCCCCTTTGCATTCACACCATGCTGGCCACTCGTACACCTTTCCCAACCCTCAGCACATCTCCTTCGCATCCATTGCAGATTCCAGTCCTGCCTGCTTTGAAGAAGGCTAATAAAATATATATGCTTACCCTCTCTTTTTCTCTCTTGTAGGCCATAATGTGAGGAATATCCAGGCCTTCTCAGTCCTACAGAATGCTTTTCTTAAAGCAAAAACCAGTTATCTTGCACAAATTATTCTTGATGCCATTTTGAATATATACATTGCAGATAATGCCAACTATTTCATCCTGGAATCCCAGCACACTTTGTCTCAATTTGCGGAGAAAATTTCAAAGCTTCCGGAAGTACAGACAAAATACTTTGAGATGCTTGAATTTGTTGTCTTTAGCTTGAATTACATACCTTGCAAAGAACTGATCAGTGTCAGCATCCTCTTAAAATCCAGCACCTCCTACTCTTGTAGCATTATTGCAACAAAGACTCTGCTTAAGTTCACACGGCATGACTACATTTTTAAGGATGTTTTCAGGGAGGTGGGACTTCTGGAAGTGATGGTGAATCTTCTGCACAAGTACGCTGCTCTTCTGAAAGATCCTACACAAGCGCTGAATGATCAAGGTAGATTCCATCCCCCACTTTTCCCCCTTTCTTTAAAATCTGCTTTCAGTTGGATTTTTTTTTTTAAAAAAACCCACACACCTTGCTTTTGATTTTGTTGTATTAATGAAGATGCAAATTTTAAATTCTAAATATGGTTATTTTGGCATAAAACGTGCCCCAAAGAAAATTATGAACCTTCCCATCTACTGTCAAATGCTTATACGTGAAATATAATATTGATGCATTATGGCCACACCTATAAATAGTGTACACTTGTCCAACAATATTATATTTTATACAACAATGTGAAGCTGCAATAAATCTGTGTTCAAAAGCTGAGTGCTACACCAATGCTCATTTTCATAGCAATTTTACATCAAGTACCATATATAAAGTAGCAGTGACACTCAGAATTAGCATAATAAAATCGAAGAAATACATTTACATTTGTGTGACTGATATGAATGTGTGTTGTGAAGGGTAAGCATATTCTTCTGCTATACCTTCTTAAAATTGTTTTGTAGGAGACTCAAAAAATAACAGTTCATTTGAAGACCAAAAACAACTTGCTTTGCTGGTTATGGAGACCTTGACAGTGCTTCTCCAAGGATCAAACACAAATGCAGGTATTTGACAAATGACTGGTTGAAAGAAATTAGCAGTAAATCTTAGGCGATGATGTTTGTTCTTGAAATGTGTTTAATTTTGTCCTGGACTTCATATTATGTGTGGGTTTTGAGATGTGAAATATGCCAATTGTTTGAAGGGAAATGGTGTATTAATAGCAGAATTCTTATTTGGAATTTTTAGTATTTCTAGAGCATTAGCTTCTAGAGCTTTAGTTATTCTACCCAATTTTCTATCGTGTGTAGATTTAATATGCATTCTCTTCACTTCCCCACACCAAGCCTGGATCTCATTCCAGTTTGATTAGAAATTATTGATTAACATTGAGTTTGGTTTTTGAGCTAGGCATATTTTGTCATGCCAACCAGCCCAAGCTTAGCTAATTTACCAGTGAGACTGTCATGAGGAATTTAATCAGATACTTTCTTAAAGTCAAGATATATTATGTGTGCAACATTCCCTCAATCTACTAAAGTTACCCAATCAGAAAAATAAGATTCATTGGACAAGAGTTGTTTTTCCTATAGACCCATAAGTGTAAAATAACCGATTAATAAAATACATACTTTTTGCCACAGTTGCAATCTCTTTGAAGTTTATGATCTTTGGAAAAGCTGCTATTCCTGATTTGGAATGTTTACTGGCATTTTTGAGTTGACAGCCATTATAGATAATTATGCTAGTTAATTGTCCAGTTGATAGTGTCTTTGAATTGTCTTAGTGCAGTGGTGGCAAACCTATGACACATGTGCCAGAGGCAGCACTCAGAGCCCTCTTTGTGGGCACACGTGCCATGTCCCGGAGATGGCAACCGTCCCTCTTCAGCCACCCGAGGTCCCACATGGCCGGATGCATCCCAGCACGCCTGGTTTCCCTCCCCCCCCCATTCCATCCCTCCTGGCTTCGCATTCTCTCCTTTTCCCAGGCATGACCCACTGCATTGCCTCCTCAGCTGTTGGCCAGCTGTCTAGCTCAGAGGCAGCTTCTCTGAACTGCTGGTGGCGGACTGTGGAGCCCCAGAGTGTGCCGGTCGAGGAGCCGGCAGGCTGTGGCTGCTGATGGACACCGTCGGCCCCTATGCGCTCGCTGGCTTCTGTGTGCGGGGGCCCGATGGTGTCAGGCAGCCGCCGCCCCGGCCCCTACCTCACCTTGTCTTGCGGCAATGGCACCCCCAGCCTCCCACAGAATGAGCCTCCTGCCCACCGCCCCACCTGCCAGAGACCCCCTGGATTTCCACCAACCCTGTCCGGCCCGCACGGGCGTCCCTCCCCACGAGCAACATCGAGGTCACCACGCCTACTTTGGCCATACCCATCCAGTCTGCCATGACCACCACAGCCACACCCACCCAGTGGGCCACGTCCCACCCGGCACCCAGTGATAAATAAGTGGGGTTTGGGTTGCAGTTTGGGCACTCGGTCTCTAAAAGGTTCGCCATCAGTGCCTTAGTGGCATTGCATCTATTCTTTTTCACTTGTTTCCGTTATAGGCATATTCAGGGAGTTTGGAGGAGCAAGGTGTGTCCATAACATCGTAAGATATCCGCAGTGTAGGCAGCAAGCACTGATGATAATCCAGCAGCTGGTGTTGTCACCTAGTGGTGATGATGACATGGGGACACTCTTAGGGCTGATGCACTCCGCTCCCCCCACAGAATTGCAGCTGAAGACTGATATATTAAGAGTAAGTACACAAGTCTTATTTTATTTTATTTTATTTATTTTAATTCCATTTATATCCTGCCCTTCTCTGAAGACTCAGGGCGGCTTACAATCTAAGAAGCACAAATCAATGTGCTTAGCAATAGCCTTCATTCTATGTATATGCCTGCTTATTAGGGCTCCCCCCCCCCCCCGCGGCATTTTTACAAAGTCAGCTTATTGCCCCCAACAATCTGGGTCCTCATTTTACCTACCTTGGAAGGATGGAAGGCTGAGTCAACCTTGAGCCTGGTGGGATTCGAACCTGCAATAATTGCAGGCAGCTGGTGTTACTTAAGGAGGCATTAGCCCACTGCTCCACCAAGGCTCTATTTTCTTTCTCTATTTCATGAAATTAATCTTTCTGTCACAATAATCAACTATAATTATGAAGCTTTTTTTATTCTGAAAACTAATTGCAAGTTTTAAAATCTTTTATTCCAATGTGTGTGTATGTGTGTGTGTTATGAAAGTTGTCATTTAGTGATCCAAATAACAAATGCAGCTGAAGAAATAAAATCTTTAGACGTTCTTGAAGTTAAAAAAAGATCAAGTTTGCATAACAAATATGAGAAAGATAGTTTGAGTTGAGTTTAATGAATGCTCTAGAACTAGCATAGAAGACTTAGTTTATTATTCAGTGATTTAAGAAGAGTAGGTATATATAGTGTAACAAAAGGAAGGACTTGGAGTGACATAGCAGTGTTCCAATATCTAAGTGGTTGCCCCAAAGAAGAGGGAGTCAAGCTATTCTCCAAAGCACCTGAAGGCAGGACAACAAGCAACGGATGGAAACCAATCAAGGAGAGAAGCATCCTAGAACTAAGGAGAGATTTCTGGACAGTGAAAACAATTAGACAGTGGAACGGTTTGCCTTCAGAAGCTGTGGGTGCTCCATTACTAGAGGTTTTCAAAAAGAGATTAGACAAGAACTTTTCTGAAAAGGTATAGGGTCACATATTTGAGCAGGAGATCGGACAAGAAGCCCTCTTAAGATCCCTTCTAACTCTGTTACTCTGTTATTCCTAATTAGAATACGTTTTTATAATAGTGTAGAAATGACTAAATAGTGTAGAAATGACTAACAGACAAGTCTGGGCCAGGATTGAGTTTTGTAAATTGGAAACTTAGTTTGTGCAGTTCACTGGATGATTTTGGCCCTCCTTCCAAGGTTGATAAAATGAGGATCCAGATCGTTGGGGACAATATGCTTTTATAAGCCACTCAAGAGAGTGCTGTAAAGCACTGTGTAGTGGTATATAAGTCTTAAGTGCTATTGCTTTTAATCTGTCAGCGCCTAGATGCATCTAAGAAAGCCTGTGCTTCTCTTATTCACACTGCCATATTTTAAAAATCTGTGTAGGCCTTGCTTTCCGTACTGAAGGAGAGCCATCGGACGAGAACAGTTTTCCGGAAAGTTGGTGGATTTGTATATATCACCTCGTTGTTGGTTGCCATGGAAAGATCCTTATGCTCTCCACCCAAAAATGGCTGGGAGAAAGTGAACCAGAATCAAGTCTTCGAACTCCTACACACGGTGCTGTGCACCTTGACTGCAGCCATGCGTTATGAGCCAGCCAACTCACACTTCTTCAGAACTGAGATCCAGTATGAAAAGCTGGCTGATGCCATAAGGTTACTGGGCTGCTTCTCAGACTCCAGAAAACTAAGTCCTGTGAATGTCTTCCCCTCCAATACCCAGCCGTTTCAAAAACTGTTGGAAGATGACCTCGTCTCCATGGACACGGTCTCGCCCACTTTAAAGCACTGCAGCAAGCTCTTTATTTACCTCTACAAAGTAACTACAGATTCTTTTGACAGGTATGATGTAGACTTTGCAACAGAGTTCCGAGTATTTGGGTGTATCACGTCTCGCATCTGTGGTGCTTCCCTAGTGTAGCTTTCCACAAGCATTCATGTGCGTAGGCATTTCATAGCCATAATCAAAGGCCATTTGTTTTGGGGTCTTCGGTGCTCTCTCAGCTTGGTTGTTTGCTTACCGTGCATTTTTGGGCACTGATGAAGTTACGTAGTAGGGTAAAGAAACGTCTGCAAGAAAACAACCAAGCTCAGAAAGTACCAATTCAACCCTGAAACCACAAAAACTCTCTTCTATTGGTGTGGTGTGTTTTGGAAGATTGAAATTTGTGTCATGTACGCAGTGTTAGGTCTGGGGAAGGCTAACTTAGTGCAGTGCTCACTCTTTTAAGATGAATGAGGGCCAACTTATTTTCTTTATGTCCCAGCTCTTTACTGCCAAATGATTTATGTGTCTGTAATCTCACGTTATAACTTTCATGGCATGCACAATTTACAACAGGGAATTGTATTGGAGTAAAAATTTGGTTTTTTGTAATGATTCCGCTTCTGTAGGAGAATAGTTGTTGAACAGCAGATAGTTTTGCTGAAATAATACTTTCGTTTTTAAAAGCTTAGAAGTGCCATTGTCACTGTATAAAAACATCATTTATTCATACCTCTGGATTCCTCCAGAAAAAGTACCTTCTTTTAAATCTTTGTGGGTTTTTTTTTAATAAAACAAGTAAACAAACCAACTTTTAAGCCTTTGTTTAAAAGAAGGTTTGTTTGCTTGTTTTATTCAGTATTTTTTAAAAATCACAAATCAACATTGGACACATTTAAAAGCAGAGCTTTTAAATTCATACTTTAATATATGAGTTTAAAAGGTTTTAAAGATTTTTAGAAGTAAAATAATGCTTGTTGGAACATATGTTATTTTTACAGTATTTAAGAGCATTTGAAGCATTTGATTTCTGGAAATACTGGTATTCTTACTAGAAATTGATACATTTAAATGTACATTATTGTACTGTTGAATATAGTACACTTTTTTCATTGTTTTTGATGGAAAAAATTGAGCTAATGTAGTAGCATTTTGAATTTTGATGCTGTTTGTGTAGCATATATTGTCATATTAACAGAAAGACCCAGACATAGTGACAAAGGCAGGGAATATTTAATGTCTAGTCATAGCAACATTTAAGTATTCCCTTAATTGTAAGTCTATGTGTAAATAAGTTATTTTTCACTGATCTTGGCTGATTTTTTAAAATAGACACTAAGATCTTCGTATTTTCAGATTTCTTAGTAATTGGTATTCTCTGATGCTGAAATTTAGGGAATCTGGGCTAAAATTGTTGCTTAAGTACCGTATTTTCCGGCGTATAAGACGACTGGGCGTATAAGACGACCCCCCAACTTTTGAGATGATTTTCATGGGTTAAAAAGTCGTCTTATACGCCGGAAAATACAGTATTTTTCCCCCTTTTCTTATTTCCTCTTATTCAGCATCTTTTTTTTTGCAGACTTCCTACTGTATTATAGACTACCGTATTAGTCCTAATTATGAAACTCTAATAGTATCTGTTTATATTACGTGTACTAAAAAGTGATCCTCTGTTTTCTTTTTGACATCCTAAACAATCAATGATGTCACAGTGAGAAAGAAGCAATTGTTAACAGCTCAGCCTAGCAGTTCAGCATTAATGGAAGAATCATTGTTAAAAATGAATTTGCTTGTTCTGTGTCTTTGGCAGTTTCCTACCTTTCATTCTGTTTTCGTTTGTGGAATGTTTTGTCTCCTTTTCTGGTTCATCCCGAAAAATCCATTTCTTGTGGTGAAACTGTAAAACTAACCAAGCTTCCAGCCTCCTGTTCTCTTTTCTAACTTCTCTCTGTCCCCTCCATGTCTTGTTTTGTCTGTAGTCGTGCTGAGCAGATTCCTCCTTGCCTGACAAATGAATCTTCTCTCCCCTCTCCTTGGGGCACGCCAGCTTTGTCCAGGAAAAGGTACTGATCCTTTTTAAACAGAAGTTGTAACTGAAAAGGTTGGGCTCTTACCTTCCCCAAACTGAGATCTTGTCTTTCTGTGCTTCTTCATTTTTTAAAAAACTTTCTCTCTAGAGCAGGGGTCTTCAAACTTGGCCCTTTTATGACTTGTGGACTTTAACTCCCAGAATTCCTCAGCCAGTGTGCCTGGCTGAGGAATTCTGGGAGTTGAATTTCACAAATCATAAAAGGGCCAAGTTTGAAGACCCCTGCTGAGGAATTCTGGGAGTTGAAGTCCACAAATCATAAAAGGCCCAAGTTTGAAGACCCCTGCCCTAGGTAGAGTAAGGCTCTTATTATTGAGTCCACAAAACAACCGTTAACATATCATGAACTTCCGTAACTCTGCTCCTTGCTTTTTTTTCTGTTTTATGTATTGATTCCGTCTGTATTTAATTTAACTGAAAGATTTATTAAAAGGAGGGAGGGAGGGTGGGAAGGAAGGAAGGAAGGAAGGTAGGTTGAACATTCAGATTATATTTGATTGGTTAGAAATTATATCAGTGGGGTCAGGCAAGCTATTCATAACTACTGGTAGTCTTTGACTTATAACCATTTGTTTAACAATGGATCAAAGTTACAACAGACTTGGAAAAAGTGACATATTACCTGTCTTTGAAGTTATGACCATTATAGCACCTATGTGACTGCCATTTGGGTGGTTAGCATCTGGCTGGCATTTACAATGGAGGCAGTATCTTGCAGTCACGTGACACTGATTTGTGATCTTCCCAGCTGACTTCTGACAAGCCAAGTCAATTGGGGAAGCCAGATTTGCTTAACAACCACTTGATTCACATATGCAGTATTGCAGGCTAATTCTGCTGACGGCCAACTGCCAGCAGTTTGGTAGCTTAAATCTCACCGGCTCAAAGTTGACTCAGCCTTCCATCCTTCTGAGGTCGGTAAAATGAGGACCCAGATTGCTGGGGGCATTATGCTGACTCTGTAAACCGCCTGGAGAGGGCTGTAAATTGCTATTATTCAAGTGATAATATTGTCACAGAATCAGGCCTGATGATTCATTTAACAACTCTTTCACTTAGAGACTGAAATTTCATCCCCAATTATGCTATAAGTCAAGGACTATCTGTAAGTTCAATTTATTTCAGTGGAGCTATGCTACCTATGCCCAAGACTGGTTCAAACTATTAAGATTATTGAAATTTCACTAATTCTTCTTAGAGTTTGAATAGAAATATTGCAGAAATTTCACGAGATTTGGAAATCTTATGAAACGTCACCTATTTTTAATTCATTTTTCTTGCATCTGTTTCATCAGACAGCGTTGCACAATGGTGCCAGGGGCACAAAAAGGTTGCAAATCATACTTTAGGATTAGCTAAACAGGAAATGTCTTTATATAAAGGAAAAAGTTAGAATAATTGAGATTCTGATATTAGGTAACATCTATATGGAGTTGTCTCTGAGGTCTGTTTTAATTGTGCAATTTTATACAGGTAATCCAAGATTGGCAAATTGTACTTAAATATTTTTTATTGCAGTTGAACTTAATGTTCATTCATTCCTTTGGATATCACTAACCATTGAGCACAAAATATAGTTTCTTAACTCCCAATTCTCCAAAATTAAAAACAAAAAGTACAGAATGGGACACAATAAACCTGATAAATTCTGTCTGGCTTCATATTATATAGTCTTCTAGACATTCTGCTTTTCTTCTACTGAGTGTTCAGTCTGGAAAAATATGGGTCCTGGGACCCTATTTAAGTATTTTATAAATACTTTGGATCAATGTGTTTCTGTTTAGAAAAATAGATGAACTCAAAAATGAATACTCATAATAGCTACATAATAGCTACATAATAGTTGAATAAATTATTGACATTATTTCCTATTTCCTGCACTTTTGTTCTATAATATCAGCATTCTGAGATTTAATTTGGATCACCTATTACATAAAACCTGACATTAATTGGGATTGGGATTTCAGACATGTAGTGAGTCGTGAATATTTAGGTGAAAAACACATATGCAAACCTGTTGTGATTTAAATACAAAATCCCTGAAATGAGTGTCTCTTAAGCCAGTGGTTCTAAGACTTCTGACTTCTGTGATCTCGTAAAACAGTAAACAATGCCCCTCTCAAATTTACAACTAAGGCTCAAATTCTAATGTCGGGATGAGGGAGAAATTAAAAACACACCATTTTTCAATAATTAATTTCTAACCTCTTTGTCTCAGGACTTCTGAAACTTTGCAGACTGTAACTGCCCATGTAGGGTTGCGAAGACAAAATGAAGGGCAAACTCACATGGGAGTTTTGACAGGGTTCCCACTTGCAATAGTGGCAAATGTCTATAGCTCGGGTGTAGGATGAGGGTGAAGGTTTGTTCTCCGAACTTGTGGGTTGGTTTCTGAACATTTTGTTACCAGGCTAGGTAACATCTTCAGTGGAGTTTAGGTGATGTCATTGTCAGTATTCTTCTGTTTATAAGGGCTTCCGGTGTGGGTATGTCAAGTGAAGGTCTTGTGATAGGACGTCTGATGGATCAGGTGTGAGTCATCAATGAGGGTCTTGTGATGGGTCTTGTGATAGAGAGGTTATATTAGGTCAGGGTCATTGGGAGGTCATCTGCTGCTGGGGCAGAGAGGGGGGCCTTGCCTGGGTTAGTTGAGGGTTGGTGCTGTCTCTGGTTGGCTGTGTGGTTGATTTGGATTCTGAGGGTTCGTAGGCGATTGTAGGTCAATGTGTCTGTTGATGGAATTGTTCCCATTTTCTCTGCAGAGACAAAGCTGGAGCTTTGTCCAAATGGATGGCTGCTTTGCTTTATGTTAGATAGACAGAGAGTCAATACAGAAGCCATCTCCAGTGTGGAACTCCCATTTAATAAATTTTTCTCTGTGTGTGAGCAACCACTGGCTTTTTAAAGTACGTATATACTTGAGTATAAGCCGACTCGAGTATAAGCCGAGACCCCCAATTTCACCCCCCAAAACTGGAAAAAGTTATTGACTCGAGTATAAGCCGATCCGCCATTCTGCAAGCCTCCGCCGCCGGCGGATGCTGGATCCGCGCTCTGCAAGCCTCCGCCGCTGGCGGAGGCTGGATCCGCGCTCTGCAAGCCTCTGCCGCCAGCAGAGGCTCGATCCGCCATTTTGCAAGCCTGAATACACAGGAATACCCTGTGTGGCCATGGCTCTCGGGGAAGCCCTGGCTGTCCGCTTCCTCGCTCCACGCTGCCATTTGGGGCCCGCGCGTTCCCCGGGCAAATCGCGGCGCCCAGCAGGCGAGGAAACACGCCCGCTCCAGTCGCCCCCCCCTTCCCTCAGGAGACGCGAAGCAAGTGACCGCCCAGAGCTTACCGAGGACTTGCGCGCAGCCGAGGCTTCTGTGCTTCCAGGATCGCGCGCACCTCTCCCAAGCCGCCGCCGTCCGGAGACCTGCCGAAGTTTGGGGAGGTTTGGGGAGGTGCGCGCGCACCTCCCCAAACCTCCCCAAACTTTGGCAGGTCTCCGGACGGCGGTGGCTTGGGAGAGGTGCGCGCGATCCCGGAAGCACCAAAGCCTCGGCCGCGCACAAGTCCTCGGTAAGTTTTTTTGTTGACTGGAGTATAAGCCGAAGTGGAATTTTTCAGCCCAAAAAGTGGGCTGAAAAATTCGGCTTATACTCAAGTATATACGGTACTAATTTCAATGCACTAAATTCTAGAGGACCACACAAATGGCCAACACTTAACAAAATAGGGCAAGGGATCCAACCATAGAAATGATAGAAATCAGAAAATGCCCCTCGTGCTCTTGTTTTACCTAACGGTTCAAAGAGTAGACACAGTGATAATTCACATGACACAAATAATTTTTTCCACTGATTTCTTTTGCACTTACTCATTTCAGGGTAAGTCAAATGACTAACTTGGTAAGTTATTCTAATGTTGGAAGGGAGGTATTCCCCTGTCCCCATTGGCTGCAGATAAGCCAATGGCTGTTAGTGACCGGGAGGGGGAGATAAGATGCCTCAGTTTTCCTTGTGCAAAATCCAACGGGGGAATATCATCTTGCAGAAGATGAGTTGTTCCATCAAGTTACCATGTAGATGTGAGTAATACAATGTCACTGTGTCATTTACCCTAGAAACACCCATGTTCTTGAGGATGCTAGATGTGCAATGCAAGGGATATATTGCCAGTCAACCATAAAGCATTGATCTTAAACTTAAGATGTAGATTGCCCTTAATCACTAGGAAGTGCATGTACACCACAGAGCAAACTGATTGTGTTATATTCATCCAGCACATTGGTCGCGCTGGTGAAGATCTCTGGCAGGCTTGGGACAGGGGTTGTTCCTCTGTCCTAGTCCTATTAGATCTCTCAGCGGCTTTTGATACCATCGACCATGGTATCCTACTGCGGCGTCTCAGGGGGTTGGGAGTGGGAGGCACCGTTTTACGGTGGTTCTCCTATCTCCTGGGCCACTCGCAGTCGGTGTTGACGGGAGGGCAGAGGTCCACCCCGAGGCCTCTCGTTTGTGGAGTTCCTCAGGGGAACTCAGCGATGCCAACCCAGCGATGCCCTCGCCGTGATGTCCCATTGCCTGGAGGTGGTCCAGGTTTGGATGGGGAGAAACAGGCTTCGTTTCAATCCTGCCAAGACTTAGTGGCTGTGCATATTGGCATCTCGGGTTAACCAGACCATTCCACCTTTAACGATGGGGGGTGAGGTGTTACCCCCCCCCCCCGTTGATAGGGCTCGCAACTTGGGCGTCCACTTTGACTCCCGGCTCAATTTTGAAGACCATATAGGAGCCGTGACCAGGGGGGCTTTTGCCCAGGTTCGCCTGGTGCGCCAGTTGCGACCCTACCTGGACCAAGATGCCCTACGCACAGTCACTCATGCGCTCGTGACCTCCCGTTTAGACTACTGCAACACTCTCTACATGGGGCTGCCCTTGAGGACCACTCGGAGGCTTCAGCTGGTGCAGAATGCGGCCGCGCGAGTTGTGATGGGGGTTTCCCGATACTCCCATGTAACACCTCTACTCCGCGAGCTGCATTGGCTCCCGGTTGCCCTCTGGGTGAGATTCAAGGTGCTGGTGATGACCTATAAAGCCCTAAATGGCTTGGGTCCGGGATATCTGAGGGAACACTTGCTGCCGGCATCAAGTTCCCTTCGTCCAGTGCGCTCCCACAGCGAGGGTCTTCTCAGGGTGCCGCCGGTAAAAGATTGCCGGCGGATAAAACCTAGGGGGAGGGCCTTCTCAGTGGGTGCGCCTGCCCTTTGGAACCAGCTGCCCGTGGAGCTTAGGACTGCCCCCGACCTCCATTTATTCCGCCGGGACCTGAAGACCTGGCTCTTCGAGCTCTCTGGCCCAGGCTGAGAATTTTAATTTTAATTGGGGTTTTTACTTTTTTTTTCAGGGATTGATGTAATTTTTTAAATTGTTTTTAACTTTTGTATTTCTTGTTTTAAATACCCTGTAAACTGCCCTGAGTCCTTCGGGAAAGGGCAGTATATAAATCTAATAAAATAAAATAAATAAATAACAGCCCCCAGACTTACTTGCTTCCTCTTGTCTCCAGTTGTTATTGGCCACTTATGGATATATATATATATATATATATATATATATATATATATATATATATATATATATATATATATATATATATATATATATATATATATATATTTCCCTAATTGTCTTTGAACCTAGGTCTTTTTGTTTTCTCTTTTCTTTTTTTTTCCTTTCTTTTTATCAACCATAGTTTTGCTTGAATGAAAGCTTTGCGATCCGGTTTGGCTTTGTGATACAAATGCAATTTCTAGTTTCCCCCAATATTTAATATATGCTGACTATGTTGCTGATAGAGGCAAAATGGAAAGGGTCCAGTACTGCAAACTTTGAGGATGAGGCAAAGTGCACACTGGCAGAGAACAGAATCAGTTTGAGGTTAATACGATGCCATCAAATTGGGCTCCCTTAATAGCAAATGTATGGGCAGGTGATTATTTACAGAGCAAATGTTTTATTTCTGTAGGGGAAACTGTTGTGTTAATTCAGACAAATTATGGTAACAAAAAATGACTTCATTACCCCGTCTTTCCCCCCCCCCCAAAAAAAAATGGCCTAACCAAAATTAGGCCAGTGCTAGGCAGATGTTTTGTTTTTAAAACTGAGGTATATAAAGGTAAAGGTAAAGGTTCCCCCACACATGCGTGCTAGTCATTTCCAACTCTAGGGGCCGGTGCTCATCTCCGTTTCAAAGCTGAAGAGCCAGCGCTTGTCTGAGGACGTCTCCGTGGTCATGACTAGACGCCAAAGGCGCACGGAACGCTGTTACCTTCCCATCGTAGTGGTCCCTATTTTTCTACTTGCATTTTTATGTGCTTTCGAACTGCTAGGTTGGCAGAAGCTGGGACGAGTAACAGGCACTTACTCTGTTACGCGGCACTCGGGATTCGACCCGCCAAATGGCCGACCTTCTGATCGACAAGCTCAGCGTCCTAACCCACTGAGCCATACACTACCTTTTATGGCTACAATTCTGTTTCTCCATGTTTTCACTTAAAATTGGCAGGAATTGTTTTTTAGTTTTCAGTACACCAGATACAGGCTTTCTGATGATCACGTGTTGCTGAATCCTGAATGAAAAAGTGATAGGACTGGCGTTTGTTTGTTTGTTTGTTTATTTGCATAATGTTCTGTGACAGCTGCTAACTGGATTAGACATTATAGAGCTATGTGTACAATAGTGTCATCTAGTGTAATGTGATCATAACCTGTAGAAAGAGGTGTATAAGATATTTAATTCTTCAAGGTATTGACCACAGTTGAGACCAGAATTCCAATTGCTAAGCAAGGCAGTTGTTAAGTGAGCTTCGCCCCATTTTACGACCTTTTTTGACCCACTTGTTAAGCGCATCACTGCAGTTGTTTTTCAATCGCTTCCCCCATTTTGTTGGTCGAAATCCAGCCAGGAAAGTTGCAAATGGTGATCACATGACCCTGGGACAGTGCAACTCTCATAAATACATGCCAGTTGCTTCCTGAGTTGTGATCACGTGACCAGGGGGATGTTGCAACAGTCGTAAGTGTGAAAAACAGTCATAAGTCACTTTTTCCAGTGTTGTTGTAACATTGAATGGCCCCTAAACGAATTGTTGAAAATCAAGGACTAAATGTATATGGGTTGTGCTCAGTATATACAGTATTACACAGTATGGGAATGATGGGCAAGCTTCCTTTTCAATCCAGGTTAATAAAAGAAAAATTCTTCTGTCCCCAAAGTACTTTTTCCAAAAGGCAACTGGACTTCCTTGGTTCTTTTTCTTTTTCTCCGAAAACGTTTTGCTTTTCATCCAAGAAGCTTCTTCAGTTCTGAAGAACTGAAGAAGCTTCTTGGATGAGAAGCAAAACTTTTTATGTCCAGTTGCCTTTTGGAAGAAAGACATCTTTTGGGAGAACCATGACCTGGATGATTGAGAATATCTTTAGACGAGAAGTCCTCTTGCTATCAGCTTTATAGCTCATCTGGACTAGATGACATATCATTATTAGGGCAAAAATATCTTCTGGAAATCTTTGATCTTTGTAAAAAATAAGTGAAAGAGCAAATTAGCATGGAAAAGAAAAATGTAAGTTATTTGTAATAACACAAAACTCAATGCATATTAATAGATGAAGTGTACGATTATTCCAACCTGTAAATATTCAGTACTTAATTAAACTCTTTGGGGAAAAGTCTAATGCTGAATCTGCGCTAAGGGTTTGTTATTTTTCCTTCTCACCTTTAGACATGCATATCATTCAGTGCCACAAGCTTCTTCAGTATTCCCTTCCAAAAACGCCACTGATGCGAAGTTACACAAAGGAACTCTACTTCTGCAAAGTCTGGATGCTGTCATTATCCATCCCGGAGCTATGCTGGCTATGCTGGATCTTGTGGTCTCCGTTGGGTCAACTACACAGCCAGAAGTGAGTCTTTATTGCTTTACTGTGTATCATTCTAATAGTTTCTATAACCCAGGGTTTCTCAACCTTGGGCCAGAATTCCCAGAATTCCCCAGCCAGCATGATGTGAGTTATTAAAGTGGCCAAGGTTGAGAAATACTGATAGAAACATAGTGATCTTAAATCTTAGGATATCTTTACTGTCTGGAATCTGATAAGACTACTATAGTTCAGTTTATTGAAAAAAAGTTTGTATTTTGGTTGGAACAACATGGTTATACAATGGCATGATGCTTAGAGCAGTGGCCCCCAACCTTTTGAGCACCAGGGACCAGTTCTGTGGAGATTTTTTTCAGCAGACCAGAACAGGCGTGGTTTCACATGCTTCCAGCATCCCATGAATGGGCTTCGCTTGTTTGCATGGACCAGTTTTTGGCATGCCACAGCCTGGTGCTGGTCCACGGACCGGGAGTTGGGGACCCCTAGCTTAGAGGAAAACAGACTAATTTTCTCATTGGTTTTCCCCAAAACATCTCCTTCCACATGTTGTCCTATGTATTTTCAGTTTGTACTGGGAATCTGAGTCTGCCTGTTTTACTCGGAACTAATTTCCCTAATGCTGGTAACCAGTATAAAATTTCCATTTCTGATCTATATCTATGGTTTAAGTAAGAATGTACAGTATATAATATGCAGTATTCAAGTACAGTGTTTTTGCCTTCTGTGTTATAGCATGCACTGGATCTCCAGCTTGCAGTGGCCAACATCTTGCAATCTCTTGTACATACCGAAAGGAATCAACAAGTTATGTGTGAAGCTGGGCTTCATGCTCGTCTTCTGCAGAAATGCAGTGCTGCTCTTACGGATGAAGACCACTCTTTGCATCCTCCTCTCCAAAGGATGTTTGAAAGATTGGCTTCCCAGACATTAGAACCAATGGTGCTGCGGTAAGTGAGAAAGTTTGCCTTACTTCAGGGTTATCATTCAGAACCGGGCAATGAGAGCCATCATTTCTCTATTTCTCCACTTGGTTTAGTTCCTAAAACTGCACAATAAAGTCAAGAGATCACATGGATGCTAAAGAAATAACAGCTAGTCCTCGACTTATGATTACAGTTGAGCCCAAATTTTCTGTTGCTAAGCAAGACAGTTGTTAGGCGAGTTTTGCCCCATTTTACGATCTTTCTTGTCACAGTTGTTAAGTGAATCTCTGCAGTTGTTAAGGTAGTAACACGGTTGTTAAATGAATCTGGCTTCCCCATTGACTTTGCTTGTCAGAAGGTCACAAAAGGTGATTATATGACCCCGGGACACTGCAGCCATCATAAGTATGAGCCAGTTGCCAAGCACCTGAATTTTGATCACCTGACCATAGGGATGCTACAATGGTCGTAAGTGTGAAAAAGGGTCATGAGTCACCTTTTTCAGATCACTAAATGAATGGTAGTAAACCAAGCTCAACCTGTATACATAAATGATTGCAACTTTTCTATTTTGATTAGATGATTTGCATTCTATTTGATGAGAAAAAGTTCGCTGTAAATGTTATAAAAGGGACGCGGTGGCTCAGTGGGTTAGGACGCTGAGCTTGTCGATCAGAAGGTCGGCAGTTTGGCGGGTCAAATCCCGAGTGCCGCGTAGCAGAGTGAGCGCCTGTTACTCGTCCCAGCTTCTGCCAACCTAGCAGTTCGAAAGCACATAAAAATGCAAGTAGAAAAATAGGGACCACTACGGTGGGAAGGTAACAGCGTTCTGTGCGCCTTTGGCGTCTAGTCATGCCGGCCACATGACCACGGAGACGTCCTCGGACAAGTGCTGGCTCTTCGGCTTTGAAACGGAGATGAGCACCGGCCCCTAGAGTCGGAAACGACTAGCACGCATGTGCGGGGGAACCTTTACCTTTACCTTTACCTTTACCTTTAAATGTTATAAATAAGCAAAATAACAGTAGAAGAATAATTTTAACTGATGTGTTTACATACAGTACAGACTTGACACTTTTAATGTGCTTTACCTTGATTAGTTTCAGGTGTTTTTTTTTATTTCGTTAAAGAGTTCAAGTGAAAGCCTTTTAGATTAAGGGATTAAAGATTAAAGTTAAAAGCAGTACAGAGTAATCTGAAGCTTCTCTTTGTTTTCCTTTCCATTTTTCTTCAGGGAATTTTTACGTTTGGGAAATCCTCTGAATTGTGGAGCCTGGGATAAAAAACTATTGAAACGGTATCGTGTACATAAACCAAGCTCACTCAGTTATGAGCCAGAGATGAGAAGTAAGTGTTCAAATACTCAAAAAGCGTCTGGGGTTCTTCTGGAAGTTCTTAAAAATCTAGTAATTCTTTGAGCAAAATTTAGAATGAGTGCTAATGAGATTTGCTCGTATTGTTACAGAGGCCTTTTGCAATAGTAATAGAAAAAACTACTTGAGTACAATTCTAAAAATTATTTAACCTCGGATAAGGAATCAGAAGTAATCCACACTATTACAGTGTGGTGTCTCTCTTTTAAGTCTTTCTAGGGATTTCCATTTCAGGTCTAAGTATTCACTTTTGGTAACAGCTCTATAATTTAAGTTCGAAACTATCTTCAACATCTTGATTTCAAATCATAAATAGAATAAAGCCCGGATAATTATCAGTACTGTATATCTGATACTTATAATTATTACTGTAGATAATAATAGAAAAGCTGCATAACGTGATTGTGATTAAAAGACTGGCTGTATTATGGCTACATTTAGTCCAGTGTCTTTAATAGCTGAGGTTTACTTAATAATTTCTATTTCAATACAAGGCTGAGTAGAAAAAGATTACTTGTAGCGGGCAGAACATGGCTAAATTGGATTTAGGTAAACATTGTTCTGGAAATTAAAATACATTTGGATGCTACTACATGTCGTTAAGATGTGCAATGACTGATAGGCTGATTATATGCCATCAAGTTGATATTGTCTCTTAATGACCACATAGATTTTCTATGACAATGTGAGAATTAACTAGAAGAAAAATAATATCTTAAGCTTTCATTCACAGTCCAATTAAATCGGCAAAGGAGGAGGATTTGACTCTTTTCCAATGAATGATTTCAATGGAATTTCATGGGTTAAAATTTAAATGCTTTCCATTATATAAATTGCTTTTTGGTTCTTTTGTCTATTATGGATAGCCTTGACTTTTACAACTTCCGATATCATTTTGAGGATTGATTTTATAATCGGTCTAATCATTTTTAGAATCCTGTAAGTCCATTGCTGATAGCTCATCCATGTAGAATCTGCGAATCACATTTTATTCACATTATGTGGGACTTAATATCAATCAACAAACCTATTTTTTCCTTTCTCCATTAGCTCAACCTCTTCCTTTTTTCACATTTTCTATTACCACAGCTATTCTTTTTACAGCTTTTTTTTCTTAATTCCTACTATAGACAGCATGGTGACATCAATGGAAGGTCTTGGTACTGACTGTGTGTTCAGCTTACACGAAGACACCCACTACAGGATTAGCAAGAGCCTTTTGAAGCCAGCTGAAGGAAGCACCGTGCCTTTGACAAGAGTAAAATGTTTGGTTTCTATGACAACTCCACATGATATTAGACTTCATGGATCGTCAGTTATGCCTGCATTTATTGAATTTGACACTTCCCTTGAAGGGTTTGGGTACGGTCTTGCAAAACCTTTTATCTTAATTTATTGTTCTTCATGGATGTTTAAGTGGGTTGTTTTGGTTTTACAACCATAAAATGTGACGTGGAAGGCTGCTTTTGATGTTACACATTCTTCTGTAACAAAGTTTAAGTTTGGACCACCCCACAAAGCATTACTTTTTATGTGTTAGAACATTTTTTTTCTCCAGTAAAAATGGCCCTTATATCTAATTGTCTAAGTCTGGAAAGGCACTTGATGATCATATAAAGCTCAATATATTTCATTATGTGGTTTATGGAAATTGCTTGGATTTTTGATGTACTGGTCCGTAAAGAAATTTAGATTATAAAAGCATAATGTGAGTTTATAACCTTTTTGTATTTCACATGCTGAAATATTGAATTAGAATATTCTTATTCCTGTCTTACAAAAAAAATGAGGTAGGATCCTTGGACATAATTCTAGCTCAGTGATTACACATCAAAATTGTGACATAAATCCACTGTGTCCTCATTGTGCCATCTTTTTGTCTGAATCTTCCCTTCAACACAAACATACACTGACTTTGAATGACGTAGTTGTATCTGATTGATGTGTCCCATGGTTTGTTAATCTTGGGTCTTATTCAAAGAACATCAGCAAGTTTTTTTTCCAGTGTAGAGACAAATGTACCATCAAACAGACAGGTGGAAAAACAATGGCAAATGTCTCCTGACATTTGGAAATATTTATGGGAGGCGGGAAAACGTATTTTGGGTCCAATAAATGGAACAGTGATGCAAAATGATGAGGGAACATCATGCATGTGTGTGCAACTGAGAGGATGGATGTTATTTATTAATTTTGAAGTATGACAATTTTATTTTAGGGTTAAGGTAAAGTTTCTACCATTCCCCCGCCTCAAAATGCAAGAAAACCATGCAAGCAATTTTGAGCAATTGTGGTGGAGAAGGTCCTCTGGGCCATAGAAAAGGGATTTGGGGGCTTGTCTGAAACCTGGAAAGAGCAGGTTTTCCATCACTGCTCTTACAGCAGACATGTCAAACACAAGGCCCAGGGGCCGGATTCGGCCTGCGAAGTGGTTTCATGTGACCCCTGAAGCCATCCTGGAAACAGTGAGGGAATGGCCCCCGCTGCCTTGGCCCTGGCCCAGAGACCTTCCTTCTGCCAGAGATCCCCAGATCTGTCCCACTCCTGCCCAGGCCCCCATAGGCACCCTTGATGCCAATGATGTAGAGCTGGCCATGCCCACCCAGTAGGCCATACGCACTCCAGCCATGCCCACCCAGTAGGTTGCGCCCACCCTGGCCATACCCACCCAGCCCCCCCGAGGGCAACCACAATGCTGATGTGGCCCTCAATGAAATTGAGTTTGACACCCCTGTCTTACAGTGACATCTAGGAAAGTCCCAATATGATATTTATTCCTATTCCTCAACGTGCTTGTGCTTCAGAGTGTTTCTACGATATTATTCTACAATATTATGTACTTATGATCTCTTTTGAGGATTTGTGTGTCTGCGCATGTGTCAATATGAGTGGGTGTGAGTGAGTACCATTATTCTTCAATCAATCTATAATTGCTGGCATTCCCTGGTTTGCAATTCTTATCGAAAGTTGAAGGTTAAAGGCCATGTTTGTCTCTTACTCCAAATAGGGATTTCAGCATTTCTATAGGTGTTTGTCAAACTTTCTTAAATGTTTGATTTATGAATTTTTGTCAGTTGTTAGTAATGTATTGATGTTTACTGTCATCAGTTTTAGGTCCAGATAACTACAAAAGAGCTAGCTTTTGATCTAATTTACTGTAGATAGTTTATTTATTGTTTATTCATTTATTGTTCAGAAACTGTTCCTAATTCATTCATCTCTTTTTCATAGTTGCCTGTTCTTACCTAGTTTGGCACCTCACAATGCACCAACCAATAATGTTGTTACTACAGGTTTGATTGATGGCACTGTAGTCAGTGGAATTGGAACTGGTGAGTCCTTGGTTACCATGCTGGCTCAGAATAAATGTGTACTATTCTGTCTTAGATGTGTTTTGTGTATTGTTTTCTGAGATGAGAGTAGTAATGTGAGATCTTATTTTTCACATTTTGTATATAACCTCATACTATGACGTGCAGATGTATGTACCCTTGTGTCAGGATAGTGTGTGTGTGTGTGTGTGTGTGCACACAAACACACACACACACACACACACACACACACATCCCTTGGACCCAGTTTTGGTAAAAAATTTTCATGAAGGCAAAATCCTGCAGGTTGATAGAGTTCCATAATTCAAATTAACTGATTATTAGAGTATAACTGAATCCACTAACAATTGGGTGAATGATTTACTGCAGGGGTGTCAAACTCAATTTCATTGAGGGCCGCATCAGCATTGCAGTTGCCCTCAGGGGGCCAGGTGGGTGTGGCCTGGGTGGGCATGGCCTACTGGGTAGGCGTGGCTAAAGTGCGTATGGCCTACTGGGTGGGCATGGCCAGCTCTACATCATTTGCATCAAGGGTGCTTATGGGGGCCTGGGCAGTAGTGGGACAGATCTGAGGGTCTCTGGCAGAAGGAGGGTCTCTGGGCCAGGGCTAAGGCAGTGGGGGCCATTCCCTCACTGTTTCCAGGATGGCTTCGCGGGCCGCATGAAACCACTTCGTGGGCCGGATCTGGCCCCCGGGCCTTGTGTTTGACATGTCTGATTTACTGTAAGGATTTTATGTGAGGTAAATCACTGAAAGTGTGTAGAAAATGGGTTGTATATAAATGGAAGGAAGAGAGGGAGGAAGCTTTCAATACATTGTGTCAACATTTCTTTTCCCTTCATACACTAGGACAGGAGTAGGCAACCTCAGCTCTTTTATGACTCATGGACTTCAACTCCCAGAATTCCTGAGTCAGCTATGCTGACTCAGGAATTCTGGGAGTTGAAGTCCATGAGTCATAAAAGAGCCGAGGTTGCCTACCCCTGCACTAGGAGAAAGGGGGAAATAATATAGGAAAATGTTTAATGATTGGCTGCAAGCAGATGAAACAAATAACAAGTCTCATAAACCTTTTTGTGATTGAATATATATATTGTTCATATCACTTCTATATTTACTGTTCAATAGCAATCAGGAAATGTGGGCAGTGATTCCCAGATACATTAATGCATTATATAATTTTATGTCCCTTCATATTTTATATTTGTTTGATGTGGATTATTATACTAATTTATTATTATTAGATAATCATGTATAAGTAATATTTTTATTTTTACTACTTCCAGAAATTCATAGTATCCAGCTGTGTAATCAGCTGCAAGATTAAAATATTTAAGCTAGATAATGTAAAGAATTTGGAGAACGAGTTAATAGATAATGATAATGATGATGAAAGGGAACTTGGAGGTCATCTAGTCCAAACCCCTGCTCAGGCAGGAAACCCTATACCATTTCAGGCAAATGGCTGTCCAGTCTCTTCTTAAAAACTTCCAGTGTTGGAGCATTCACAATTTTCTGTCGTTTTCTCTTACAGGAGAACGCCTTTTTCCACCTCCATCTGGATTAAGCTTTTCAAGTTGGTTTTGTGTGGAACATTTTAGCACAGCCCCAAATTATCATCCAATCAGGTTACTTACAATTGTAAGGCGGGCGAACAGCTCTGAACAGCACTATATATGTCTTGCTATCGTCCTTTCAGTAAAAGACCGATCACTTATTGTTTCAACTAAAGAAGAACTGCTTCAGAATTATGGTAAGAATCAGCCTGCCTAGAGACATTTCATCAATATTTTTTTTTTCACTTTAGGACAATCAAGCTTCATTTTGAAATAACATTCCTGCTCCAACAAACTGTGATGGGTGGCATGGGGGAATAAGTGAAGAGCTGGAGGTTGTAAACTTGAAGTCTTAATTTGTTGAGTACCCTGAACTTCCAATTATTGAAATTGAGCCCAAATATGATGAAGAGATTCTTCAACTAATTTTCCCCCTTCCACTACAATAACTTAAAACAGGTAGTCCTCAACGTGCAACCAAAATGGAACTTGCTGTTCACAGTTTTAAGGCGTGATGGTTTTAAATTAGGTCACCCACATGACTGACTCAATTTTATAACTTTATCTCTGCAAAAAAAAAGTTATAAAATTGAACTGCAAATGACTATAAATCCTGGCCGGTTGTGCCAAGCGCCTACATGACCACACAGGGAGTTTGCTGAAGGAACTTCAGAACTGGGTTGTAAGTACCCATGAGGAAGTCTATCATAACTTTAACCATTCATAAGTCAAAAACTGCCTACTATGGCATTGAAGCCAAATGTAGCTGTTTAATGTTGCTAGTAGTGAAAGTTAAATACCTGTGATTCCATTCCAGATGGCTTGCTTAGTAAGTGAAAATGGATAGTCTATTAATATTAACATGCACTTATTAATTTATTCTAATGTAGTCTTAACTTTGACTTTTTTTTCTGTATCTGGTTCTTTGTTGTGATGGTGTACTGAATGCAAACATTCAAGTGGTTAACTGCTTTTTACTCTGAATTTCTAATGTTTTCATTTGATAAATTTGAAGCCAGATCAGGGGCTATTATTTTTAAAGGGAATTGTGCATACCAGACTGTTTCCTTCTTTTGGGGGGGGGTTGACTGTTGCCAATACCTTTGGCCACTGAAACACTCTTCCAATCTTCTTTTGTCTCCAGCTGATGACTTCAATGAGGAATCATCCTGCTATGAGATTCTGCCCTGTTGTGCTCGTTTTCGTTGTGGTGACCATATAGTGGAAGGCCAGTGGCATCACATGGTTCTGGTAATGAGCAAAGGAATGCTGAAAAATAGTACTGCTGCACTTTACATTGATGGACAGCTGATTAATACAGTAAAGGTAATTCAGCGCCTATAGCACCTACCCTTACTAGAAAATATATGTGACAGTATATATTCTCAAGTGCTGGTGGCAGTTGCTTTATGTTGTTCCAGGGACGCAGTGGCTTAGCAGTTAAAGACCCTGAGCTTGGCAGCTGGAAAGCTGACAGCCCGGGTTTGAGACCCAAGCGCCATGCGATGGGGTGAGCTCCTGTTACTTGCCCCAGCTCCTGCTCACCTAGCAGTTCCAAAGCATGCCAATGCGAATAGATAAATAGGTACCACTTCGGTGGGAAGGTAACAGTGTTCTGCGTGCCTCACTGTATAGTCATGCTGGCCAGATGACCACAGAACTGTCTTCGGACTACACTCCCTTGGCTACGAAAAAGAGATGAGCATCGCCCCCTAGAGTTGGACATGACTGGCCAGGGGAAACATTTAGCTTTTATACTGTTTCACTTTGTGATATTAAGCTCATGTTTGCCAGGGGTTTGTGTGGCAAGCCCAGATTTTGTCAAAATGACAAAACATGCATGGTGATGTCACAGTGCAAGCTCTATCCCTTAGTACTTGCATGCGACATTGAAGTCCTTGTATCACAGGACCCATGATGATTGCTATTCATAGGAAGAGGGAGTCTGGCTTTTTGAAATCAAAGCTACATTGTTTGGCTATATCTAAAAAGATTTCTTATGCTCTTCATGCTGTTCTGTTTGGTTCCCTAGCCCAGGGGTAGGCAATCTTGGCTCCTTTATGACTTGTGGACTTCAACTCCCAGAATTCCTGAGACAGCATGGCTCAGTTTGGAAACCTCTCCCTTTCCCCTCAGCATGGCTGGCTGAGGAATTCTGGGAGTTGAAGTCCACAAGTCATAAAAGAGCCAAGGTTGCCTACCCCTGCCCTAGTCTAACTTGAAGAAGCGTTGCTTGCTCCTATCCTTATTCTTCAAAAATCAGAATTGACTTGTGATTAAATGCATATGTTAAATAAAAGAGTGCTTAATCCATATTAAATTGAGTGTCTTCGAAAAATATCCTAGTCTGGAAAACCATAACACATTTAGAAGTTACATAAAATTAAGTAGAAAGCTTAAGCCAGTGTGGTGGTCAAATATAACAATATTGCAAAATGTTTACAATAAACATTGTAGAATAAATAAAAACTAATAAAGCTCAGTTTAGTGTAAACCCGTACTGGCATCTGGTTTGCCTATTTCTTGTAAAAAAAAATGCAAGGGACCAACACAGTGCATATGAAGAAATATTCTAACTATGAGATCAGATGGTCAGATGTTTTACGCATTTCTGAGAAATGAAAAATTTTGTTTGTACTTCTGCAGAGCTAGTAGGGATACGCTTATTATTTAATAGTTAGAACAACTTTTTCTGCTTCAAGTACCCCATAAAATGTCTGTGTGTAAGTTGAGCTAGAGTTACTGCTCTGGCTGCCAGAATTTCCTGTCCCAATGTCCTGCAAACATGGAATTAATAAAGGTAAAGGTAAAGGTTCCCCCACACATGCGTGCTAGTCATTTCCAACTCTAGGGGCTGGTGCTCATCTCCGTTTCAAAGCCGAAGAGCCAGCGCTTGTCCGAGGACGTCTCCGTGGTCATGTGGCCGGCATGACTAGACGCCAAAGGTGCACGGAATGCTGTTACCTTCCCACCGTAGTGGTCCCTATTTTTCTACTTGCATTTTTACGTGCTTTCGAACTGCTAGGTTGGCAGAAGCTGGGACAAGTAACAGGTGCTCACTCTGTTACTTGGCACTCGGGATTCGACCCACCAAACTGCCGACCTTCTGATCGACAAGCTCAGTGTCCTAACCCACTGAACCACCGCGTTCCATATGGAATTAATAGCAGTAGATTTTTTTTAATGCCAGCATAAAGGCAATTGGCTTTCATTTCCTTAGGATGTTTCATCCAGTTAGGTATCCTTGTACAGCAGGGGTCTTCAAACTTGGCCCTTTTATGACTTGTGGACTTCAACTCCCAGAATTCCTCAGCCAGTATGCCTGGCTGGGGCCAAGTTTGAAGACCCCTGTTGTACAGCATGTAGAATGTCAGAACCAAAAATAGCCACTAGCAAGCCATCCATACCACAAGGCTAATTCACAAGAAAAATAGGGGAGTAGTAAATATCCAGTTTTTCCCCCCATATACAATCCATCTAAAAGAGCTTTTGGGTGGGTTAAAGAACAGGTTGTTTAATGTCCTAGATATCCAATTGGGACAAAGCCACAACTACTTTTTTCCCCTGCCTAGTCAAAATTGAAGAAGGAAGAATTTGATTCTTCTCCTCCGCTATCTTTAAGTAAAAGGTGTCCCATGCCAATGGGTGAAATAGAAGAGATTATGCATGCTAATCCAATCAGGAGAAAACCTTGCCTCCTGTTACTCCTTAGGAGAAATGAATGATCTCCCTATAAAGTAACAGATTAGATAAAATATATCAAAATGTGTAACAGAGGGCACTGTAGGAAAAGAGCAGACAGAGCTGGGGTGCAGAGTTAAATGCACTATCACCTTAGAATCATCATATTACCACAAACGCTCTTAAGTCCAGCCCCTCCAGAATTTCATTGATCATTGTCTGACACCAATTTAGATTCATCTGTATTGTGCTGCAATCTTGCAAATGATCCTGACAGGCACCTTGCTCCTTCCTCTCTTCCAGCATGAAAATGAGGGGGTGCAGAATACTGTGGGTGCCACCGGGTGGGGGGAGGGGTATATATAGAGAACTACCTGTATGTCTTATCCTGGGTGGTATTGTCTGATGCCCCCCAAAATAAATTTCTCTCCTTAAATACATCTGAAAGTACAGATATATTTATACAGTACATTAATCCTCTTATATGGAGGCTTAATACATGAAGATTTCCTTAGATTAAAAAACTTATAATTAGATTATGTATATTTTTAATTGGGCAGGAGCGTTCCTTTCTTAGCACATAGAAATGTCAAAATAAACTACCTATGGTGCTAGTTCTGCTGGTTTCTTATGTACACAGAGCAGGATGGTAGAAAAAAAAACTAGATGGTTTGGTGGCGGCCTATGGGGATTAATCATAGGTAGAGCATGTAAATTTATTTGTCTATAGAATAGGTGTGATAGTCTTGCATTAACGTATTTTACAGTTTCACTATATTCACAGTAGCCCTGGCGGTTCAAGTTGTGCCAATCCACCAATAGTTAGTACAGTTTATGCCTATATAGGCACACCGCCAGCCCAGCGACAGCTTTCCTCACTCGTTTGGCGATTGGGACCAACCCATTTCTTAGAAGAAGTCTTACCTCCATCAAGCATTAGCACGATTTACGAACTTGGTCCAAACTATGTTGGAAGTTTCCAAGCTGTATATATGCCTTGTAAGTAAAACAAATCCTAATTTAAATATCTTTTTTTAAAAATTTGACTTTTCAACAATTTCTCTCCCCCCCCCCCCCCAAAAAAAAAGCACAGTACCTTGACAGTATTTTGAAAAGGGGCAAGAAGCTATTCCTCAAAAATATTTTAGTTTGGGCTTCAGGATAAAAAGTGGAAGATGTACAGAAGATAGTTTGATCCAGAATCTACTGCTGATTTTACTAGGTGTAATGCAGAGATGCTTCTGAGTAAACGGGTTTGAAAGTGTAATATTAGTTTTTCTGAGATTATGTGGAAAACAGGATTTTGTAAATTATTCTTTATAATAACAATTTGAGAAGTGTTTAATCAAATAAACTATCTTTCACCTTTAATTTTTTTCTCCAGAATGTTATCTCTTTCTTAATTTGCTCCTTGGACTGAGACAGCTAATCCATTTTTGACATTGGCATGAAGAGATTATACTATTGTTTTGGCCTGAATCTTAAATGTTTCTGAAGTGAAATATAGGAATATGATTGATATTTTGACCAAAGGTCTTACTAATTGCATCTACTAGAAACTGTGGCCCTAAATATTTGAGGATGATGCATTTGGAAGTAGCAGTGTGTGTGTGTGTGTGTGTGTGTGTGTGTGTGTGTGTGTGTGTGTTGCTGAATGCTACTTCCAAATGCATCATCCTCAAATATTTAGGGCCACAGTTTCTATTAGATGCATAAAAAAAACATTAATAAATTTAGTTAATACTTATGCACCATTTTAGGGTGCTTTTACATATGCTGACCGGCTAAATGCAATCTTCAGGTTTATATGATGGGCTTTGTGTGATGTTCAAATCTGAACTAAAGCCCAAATTAATTAAAATATACATATTTCAACATTGCAAATTGTTTACAACGGTTGTAACTGCTGCTTCCTATAGTCACAACAATTGCCATCTGTGCACTTCACAACCAACAACAGAAGTAATGGAAAACACAGCAGTGAGATTGCAAGTTTCAATCATAGAATGTCTCACTGAACGACCACTGTAATTTGCTTAATGACAAAGTGGAAGTTGCTTTTAAGTCCAGTGTGCTCACTTAGCAACTGGGGCACCTAACTATGGTGCTAGTCCCAATTGTGGTCAGGAAGTGAGGACTACGTATAAAAATATGATTTGTTTAGGTTTGTTGTATGTTGTTTGGATTTAGATGTTAAGAATTAACTACCTAGGTTTTATTTATTTATTTATTTATTTTATTACATTTATATACCGCCCTTTCCCGGAGGACTCAGGGCGGTTTACAGGGTAATTAAAAACCAAAAATACAAAAGTTAAAAACCAAGTTTAAAAAAGATTAAATTTATCCCTGTATAAATAAAACCCCAATTAAAATAAATTAGCCTGGGCCAGAGAGCTCGAAGAGCCAGGTCGTCAGGCCCCGGCGGAATGAACGGAGGTCGGGGGCAGTCCTCAGCTCCACTGGCAGCTGATTCCAAAGGGCAGGCGCCCCCACTGAGAAGGCCCTATCCCTGGGTGTTACCCGCCGGCAATCTCTTACCGGTGGCATCCTGAGAAGACCCTCCCTGTGGGAGCGCACTGGACGAAGGGAACTTGATGCCGGCAGCAGGTGTTCCCTCAGATATCCCGGACCCAAGCCATGTAGGGCTTTATAGGTCATCACCAGCACCTTGAATTTCACCCGGAGGGCAACCGGAAGCCAATGCAGCTCGCGGAGTAGAGGTGTTACGTGGGAGTATCGGGAGACCCCCATCACAACTCGCGCGGCCGCATTCTGCACCAGTTGAAGCCTCCGAGTGGTCCTCAAGGGCAGCCCCATGTAGAGAGCGTTTGATGGTCTGGGATATTTTAATATTAATTGTATTAATTTTTATTGTAATTGGGCTACACTATTTAATTCTTTCTTAACTTTTGTATATTGTATTTTTATTGTATTTGCCCTGTACACCGCCTTGAGTCCTTCGGGAGAAGGGCGGTATAGAAATTAAATTATTATTATTATTATTATTATTATTATTATTATTATTATTATTATTATTATTATTATTATTATTATTATTATTATTATTATTATTTACTTTTCCCATTCCTGTGGGAGTGTCTCTTCTAGCAGTTCTACCTTGTTGGGAGAGGACAATATTTCATACCCAGTTCCTCTAATTGTAATTGGGCCCACCTACTGCTGGAGCTTTGTTTTTAATGAGGAAAACAACCGAGCCATTGCAAAACAGAGTAGGGTGAGACCAAGTGGAATGGAGGGAAATTTGCAACTCATTTATCATAGCAACTAGCTGTATTGTTAAGGCTGCATGACATGGATAAATTTTATCCATTGCTAAGCAACTCTTAGAATTTACATGCAAGGAGGGCAGCTTGTTTCAAAGTTGTAGTTACTGTGAAGTTAAAAGCTATTACATTTGCGCTTAGAGTAGCAAACTAAATACTGGATAGGATGAATATTTTATTTCCTTTGGAAAGGGTTTTCATTGCTATTATTGACTGGATCTTAGGCTAGATATTTCTCTCTAACCCATAATTCTGCACTATAACTATATTGCAAATAGAAGCTAATTCTAAAAAAAATATATCCTTCTCTAAAGTCTCCTAGGGTATTCCCAATTGTGGTGAAATTGGGTTTAAAGATTGCATCTCATCTGGTTTATAATCTATATTATATCACCTCACAGTGAAATGACTTTCTTGTTTGAAGGTAAAGATTCCAAAGCAGAAGGAATCAGTCCATCTCCAGTGTCATTGGTCCCAGAGGAAAAAGTTTCTTTTGGCCTCTACGCTCTCTCTGTTTCCTCACTGACAGTGGCAAGGATTAGAAAAGTTTATAACAAATTAGACAGTAAGGCCATAGCCAAGCAGGTAAGCGGAAAACTTTTTTATGTGTAGCTTGTTAGTTTTTGGTATTGACTCAACAAATGTTGTAATACTCAACTTTGACCATCAGCAGACCTCCCGCTTTATTTGATCCACGAGACGGACCAGATTGGCAAGCATCTTTTATGATAGGTTGTGCTTGCATATTGGGTCCACTCATGGATACATCCCAGGTTAGAAGATAATGTGCACAGCTAAAGGTTAACAAAGAACAAATAAGTATTTAGTTCCTGGGTATTATTTATTAAGAAAATTTATATGGCCACCCAACTCACTCTTGGTGGCCCCAGGTGGTTTAAAAAGTGTGTTTTTGTTACCTCTTTTATACTTCGGAGGGACTTACATGAGTTATTGCAGCTAACTTACACTTTGGAGTATACCAGCGGATACTGGCTTTGTAATCTCATATGAGGTACAGGTAATCCTTGACTTGCCCACTTTGTTTAGTGATCGTTTGAAGTTACAATGACCCTGAAAAAAGTGACTTATGACACACACAAATCCCCGTGGCCACATGTACAAAATTTGGGTGCTTGGCAACTGGCATGTATTTATGAAGTTGCGCTGTCCTAGGGTCATTTAATCACCATTTGTAGCCTTCCTAGCTGGCTTCCGACAAGCAAAGTCAATGGGACAAGCTAGATTTGCTTAACAACTACAGTGATTCTCTTAACAACCATCTTTCTTAGCGATAGAAGGTTTGGGCTCAGTTGTGGTTGTAAGTCAAGGACTATCTATAAATGTTTCTATGATAGAGATGCATAATGGGAGCTGATCCAAGGCAAATGGCTTATGAATGGACCAGAGAGAGAAAGAGAGGCTTTCTAAGAGAGGCTGAGAAAATTAAGCAGCCTATTTAAAGGCTGTGTACCAAAAAAAGAGAAATTGTTGATTATTTGCTTCTCCATAACGCATTCTACTTGATGCTACATCCTCTCACAGCTTTTAGAAATGAATGATTCCCACTAACTGTGCTTTTGGATTTGAGAGTTAGAAGCTTGGCCTAAGTCAGGGGTAGGCAACCTTGGTTCTTTTATGACTCGTGGACTTCAATTCCCAGAATTCCTGAGACAGCCATGGCTCAGCATGGAAACCTGGCTGGCTCAGGAATTCTGGGAGTTGAAGTCCACGAGTCATAAAAGAACCAAGGTTGCCTACCCCTGGCCTAAGCGATGACAAGTGTCCACAAAAGTGTTTATCTTCAAGCCGGGAAAATTAAAGATGTTTGCGAAACTGTTTCTGATATTGACCAACTAGAAAAAAAACATTTCTTCCCTTTTACAAGGAAACTGTTCCTTTCTACTATTCTTATGTTTGTGTTAATCCCAGAATCATACCAAACCTTTCTTTTCTTAGGCTTGAGGAATTTGTTTTTCTGTCAATCTGTGAAAATGCTCAAAGTATATTGTTCCTATAAACTCTGTCTAAACAAAGGTGTTTTTTTTGTCATTAACTCATTAGTTAGCTATTTCATCTCATGAAAATGCCACTCCAGTAAAACTGCTCCACAATTCAGGAGGACATTTAAATGGACCTGCGCGTACCATTGGTGCAGCTTTGATAGGATATCTGGGTGAGAAAACATTGAAATAAAATTATACGTGTTTTGCATGGTGATTACTCAAGTATGTAATGCTTCTGTCTGTTACATTAAAAATTACTCTTGAATATCAATCAATTAAGGAGGGCTCATTCAGTTGCCAAAAATTAAATATCAGCCAGCAGTGTGCGGCACCTGCCAAAAAAGCCAACACAGTTCTAAGTTGCATTAAGAGAGGGATAGAATCAAGATCACGTGAAGTGTTAATACCACTTTATAATGTCATGGTAAGACCACACTTCGAATACTGCGTCCAGTTTTGGTCGCCACAATGTAAAAAAGATGTTGAGACTCTAGAAAGAGTGCAGAGAAGAGCAAGAAAGATGATTAGGGAATTGGGGGCTAAAACATGTAAAGAACAGTTGCTGGAATTGGGTATATCTAGTTCAGTGAAAAGAAGGATTAGGGGTGACATGATAGCAGTGTTCCAATATCTCAGGGAGGGAGGGAGGGAGGGAGTCAAGCTATTTTCCAAAGCACCTGAAGGCAGGACAAGAAGCAAAGGATGGAAACTAATCTAGGAGAGAAGCAACCTGAACTAAGGAGAAATTTCTTGACAGTTAAAATAATTAGTCATTGGAACAACTTGCCTCCAGAAGTTGTGAATGCTCCAACAATGAAATTTTTAAGAAGAGGTTGAACAACCATTGGTCTGAAATGGTACAGGGTTTCCTGCCTGAGCAGGGAGTTGGACTAGAAGACCTCCAAGGTCCCTTCCAACTCTGCTATTCTATTCTATTCTATTCTATTCTATTCTATTCTATTCTATTCTATTCTATTCTATTCTATTCTATTCTATTCTATTCTATTCTATTCTATTCTATTCTATTCTATTCTATTCTACCCTACCCTACCCTACCCTACCCTACCCTACCCTACCCAGTCCTGATCCCAAATCTAAACAGATAGTCATCATTTAGCAACATATCTTGTACAGCAAACATTCACAGTTAAAAGGTGATTAAAAATTTACTTTGCAATCACAATCCTCACATTGACAACCTTTCTAGGTCTAAAGCAAAGGAAAGCTGAAGTAAGATTGTAAGCACAGTCACATTTTTACTTCACTTAACAACCAAGTTGCTGATCCCAATTGGGATCGCTTTCCCACTCCTGGAGTAATCACGTTGCTTGAGATGTGTAGAAAACAACTTACACTCTTGCAATACCTTCCTCTCTGGTTTCTCTGCTCTATAGAGGAAATGGTCAGGCAAAAGTGAGATTTTACAGAAATTGCTTGCTTTTTTTTTCTCCCCTCCCATTCACACAGAATGGAAAGATTAGAGAGGAGAGAATGCAAAAGCATACTATAAACAATAGTTTTCAGCTCTGAGCTTCGGTTGCAAATACATTGATTTCAGTATAAGAGCAAACAGTTTAATCTCTTGCAATCCTTTTCTCTCCAAGCATACTATAAACAATAGTTCTCATCTCTGAGCTTTGGTTGCAAATACATTGATTTCAGTATAAGAGCAAACAGTTTAATCGCTTGCAATCCTTTTCTCTCCAAGCATACTATAAACAATAGTTCTCATCTCTGAGCTTTGGTTGCAAATACATTGATTTCAGTATAAGATCAAACAGCTTAATCTCTTGCAATCCTTTTCTCTCCAGTGTCTCTATTATGCAACGGCAGAAAAAAGAAATAGCTCAGATATAGGACAATGTGTATTTATTGTAAGGCAATCACACAACTGAGGTGCTGCAAAAGTTGTAAATGAGCTGTAAAGGGTTTTTTTTTCTTTTAGCACTGGATAACTTGGGCAATCATTTAATCTCTTTTTAATGTTTGTATTTAGTATTTTATTCTGCCCTGTGAACCGCCCTGAGTCCTCAGGGAGAAGGGCGGTATACAAATATTATTAAATTAAATTAAATTAAATTAAATAACGTCTAACCATTGAATGGTCAGTAAGCAAGGAGGATAAGTTAATTTTTCAACTTATCGTAATTGGGTTTTTAATCAGAGTTATAGGGGTTTTAGATTTTAATTAAGGAAAATTTAAACTATTTTAATTGTTATTAATTTTTGTATTGTAATGTTGTTTTAATTGCCTTGTGAACCGCCCTGGGTCCTATGGGAGAAGGGCAGTATATAAGTTAAATAAATAAATAAATAAATAAATAAATAAATAAATAAATAAATAAATAAATAAATAAATAGCTCCTTTTGTTTGCTGCGTAGAAGAACCTCAAAACATGAGTTAGAGTCTGAATACATGTACACAAAATTTTGAACTGATTATTTGGCTTTATTCTCCATTGTTGGCAACCTGTACAGGATCAGCAGTGTAACTCAGAATCGGATATGATACATTTTTTTCCACTTACTATTTTTAAATAAGGCAAGATAAAGGAAATTGGAACATTCACTATTTGTTTATTTTTGAAGTAATACCTAAGTTGATGATTATGTTGTAAAACTGATGGCAATTGTTTTTATTTTATTTTGCCACCTCCATGTAGGGGTAAGAACATTTGTCCCTAAGCCTGTTGCAACTACGCTGCAGTACATTGGTGGAGCTGCTGCTATTTTGGGCCTAGTAGCCATGGCATCGGACGTAGAAGGACTTTATGCTGCTGTGAAGGCCCTTGTTTGTGTGGTCAAGAGCAATCCTCTCGCTAGCAAAGAAATGGAAAGAATCAAAGGGTATCAGGTGTGTGTAAAGAGAAACAAAACTGCTTATGTGGATCACATTTGGGTGAAATTCATTGCATTTCATCTTAGAATCAGATGCACATGCTAGGTTTGGAAGAGTGGGAAAAGAATTAAGTTAGGATATTAAATTTAGCAGCTGGTACAGTAAAGTGTACAGTGGGCTAGAACACACAGTTATAGTTGATTGGCTGGAGAGGGCTGGCTCATGCAGGGGGCAATCTACACCAGGGGTTCCCGACCATGGATCGGCACCAGGCCGTGGCATGCCAGAAACCGAGCCGTGCAAACAAGTGAAACCCCATCTGCGGGATGCAGGCAGCACACGAAACCAGGCCCCCTCCAGTCCGTGGAAAAACCTGTCTCCACGGAACCGATCCCTTGTGTCCAAAAGATTGGCGGCCGCTGATCTACACCACGATTGGCTGCTGCGGGTATAAAGGGGGAGTTTGCCTTTTTCCCTCCTGCGTGTTCTGTATGCTGTTTGGATTTACCTCATGATGTTCCCGTGATCCTGGCTCTCTCGTCTGCTGTAAATATAAATGTTAAATACACTTATTTCTATAAAACTACAAGTTTGTGTCAGGGTCTCTGACTTCATTTGGACAGTTGCTGCGCAAATTCCCTGGCAAATGCTGTTGGAAAATTTCAAGCAGTGACAGCACGACGCCATCCATGGCTTTACAGTTTAGGCAGCACAACATGGTCAGCTGTTAGCTCAGCAGAGACGCTTAGTGTTTGCCAGATTGAAAGGAAGAACTGGTAGGATCCTGAAGAGAAGCAAATGGGAGGCTTTGTTGCTAGGACGATCAAGGGCACTGCACCATCTGTGTCCATTGAAGGACATTTATTGGAGGTGGTTTTACTTATATAATTGATTTAAAATGTAACATTTCATTTGGGTACATGGCAAAAGCCTCTCCTGCAAAATGGGAATGTTTTTCCATCGTAAGAAAAGGTTTATTGTTCTAATCAAAAGCGAGATACCATCACCTACAGTGATCCAGCAGTATGGATTTGCATGAGCTTCAGCTTCTGAAGTGAGGTTGGCAGGATGAGGGGTTCCCCCCCCCCAATGAACTGAGAATTTAATTGACATCATCAGATTGCTGCATTAGCCTGGCTGCGTCGGTTCTTAATTTGTCTTCCCAAAAGTTAAAAATACAAGAACAATCATTCTTACTTTTAAATTATAAATTTGCTGTCAGAATAAAGTGTAAATATATAAATACTTAATGGCATAATATGCCATTATAATGATATGCACATGATACTAGTACATAATATAAAAATGATTTTGTTTTAAGAATACAAAGAAAAAAAAGGATATATACGTATAAACTGAAGGCAAACCTTACTTCTTTACTATAGCCAAGCAGGCAAGCTGAAAACGTATTTAGGTGCAGGTGACTAGATTTGGTACTGACTCAACAAATGTTATGCTACTCAACTCTGACCATCAGTAGACCTCACACATTATTTGATACAAGAGAGAGTCCAGATCAGCAAGCATCATTTATGATAGGTTGTGCTTCTGTATGGGGTACACACATGGATGCATCCCAGGTGTGAAGATAATGTGCTTATCTAAGGGTTTAACAAAAATTTGTATTTTGTTCCTAAAGAATGGGTCCTCATTTTACCGACTTTGGAAGGATGGAAGACTGAGCCAATCTTGAGCCGGTCATATATAAAGTTTTTTATAAAAACGGAGTGCAAACCCTACTCCTTTACTAACACTGATGATGTTACCTAGTTTGGGTAATGAAACATCTGCAAGAGAACACCAAGAACCCCTCATAAGACAGCTTCGCTGTGTGACTGTTTTTCTGTGCTAGAATGAAGTGAATGTTTGTCTGTAAAATGCTTTGAGATTGCAGAATTCAGAAATGTTGGGCTTCAGCATCTCTATGTGGTTTCCTCTTGTTCCAGTTGTTGGCCATGCTGTTAAAGAAGAAACGTTGTCTTTTGAACAGCCACATTCTACATCTGACCTTTTCTTTAGTGGGAACTGTGGATAGTGGCCATGAAACATCCATTATTCCAAATTCAACTGCTTTTCAGGATCTGCTTTGTGATTTTGAGGTACTTAGAATATTACTTGAACGCTAGCAATAAAAGATTAGTTTGCAAATCTGCAGTAATAGCGTTGCTCGAAAGGGGGGAAGAAGCATTTTCTTGCTTCACATGCCATGTGGTATACAGGTAGTCCTCGTTTTACAACAGTTTGTTTGGTGACCGTCCAAGGTTACAGTTGCACTGGAAAAAGTGACTTAGGACGATTTTTCACACTTCCATCGTCATGTGATCAAAATTCAGATGCTTGGCAACTGACTCATATTTGTGATAGTTGCAATGTTCCAGGATCACACCATCCTCTTTTGTGATATTCTGACAAGCAAAGTCAAGGGGGAAGCCAGATTCACTTAACAACGATGTTACTAACTTAATAACTGCAATGATTTACTTTTTTTTAAATCCCATTTATATCCCTCCCTTCTCCGAAGACTCAGGGCGGCTTACAATTTAAAGCACAAATCAACGTGCTTAGCAATAGCCTTCATTCTATGTATATGCCTGCTTATTAGGGCTTTCACACACCCCCAAGCGGCATTATTACAAAGTCAGCTTAATTGCCTCCAACAATCTGGCTCCTCATTTTACCTACCTCGGAAGGATGGAAGGCTGAGTCAACCTTGAGCCTGGTGGGATGCAAACCTGCACTAATTGCAGGCAGCTGGTGTTACTTAAGGAGGCATTAGCCCACTGCTCCACCAAGGCTCTTCTTAACAACTTAACAACTATGGCAGGAAAGCTCGTAAAATGGGGCAAAACTCATTTAACAACCATGTCAGCAACAAAAATTTTGAGCTCAATTGTCATAAGTCGAGGACCACCTGTATTGTGCAGCTGTACTGCAAATAAACATTGATTCATCTTGTTGGCCAATTTTAATGTGAACTATTGAAATAGATTATAAGTAGTCATCATTCTGGTGCTTTCCAGATATGCAGGGACTACATTTCTCATCTCCTCCATTCTAGCTGAGGAATATGAGATTTATAGCTAAAGCATATCAGGAGAACAACATTAAATTAGGAAGGCTGCAGTATTGTGGACTAATGCTTTGTTCTAAAAAGAATATACAACTGGAAATAAATTTGTTGACTTCATTGAAAATTATTAGATATGACCAGAGATGTGATTATATCTACCATAATAACTTTTCTATAAACTATTCATTGAGGAGACGCAACATGCAAATCTTTGGACTTGAAATAGAAAATTGATTATAATATTCATAGGTTTGGCTTGTGTTATATTCAGAGCCAATCAAAATAAACATAAATCAGTTTTGTTTTCTTAGACCAGTGAGCAGCCCTGACCTGGAAATTTCTTTGACAAAGGAAAACTGTGAATTAGTGAACTGTTATTTAGAATGTATTTTTTTCTACAGAACAAATGACATAAAGTTAATCAAGAAAATTGTCTGTGATTTTGCTAATCTAGAATGAAGATGAAGTATTAGTCAGGCTCAATTCCTGATGGATATACTTAAGGGAAATATTTTGGTAGCGGTATTATGTGCTAAATTAACAGCATGTAAGAATTAGAAATATTTTTTGCATTTCAGGTTTGGCTTCATGCCCCCTACGAACTTCATCTTTCGTTATTTGAACATTTCATCGAACTTCTTACTGAGTCTAGGTAACATTGATAAGTATTGTTTCATAAATAGTCTTAAGAAAATTAACACTCCAGTTTTTTTCCCTCCATCAGAATTCACAGAAAACTTTGCTTGGTGCCCCTGTTTAATGCTCTTATACAACTTGATTAAAATTCCCTGTTGTGTTTTGTTTTTGAGGTGATGAAGGAATAGGAAGGACATCTTATCTCATGATAAAATATGTAGGTTAAAGCTACACAGTTGTTTGGATTAAATCACCAATTGAAATTTTACAGCGTAGAGGAGCATAATGCTTTTAATTTAGTTGCAATCTTAGGAAAAACAAAATTGTTTTAAGGTATTGTAGACAGGTGTTATGTTTGCATTTTAAATACAGAGCACTGCATAGGTATAATTACATACATCTTTACACACACACACAAACACACACACACTAAATATACGGTTCTGCAGGAAATAGAGCTCCTTCTTTTGAAGATCTCATTCAAATAATGCTAGGTTTTGAAATCAGTTATAGAAACTACAAATATATGGACAAAACAAGGGCTTTCTTGATGCTCAGAAGTGACGTTCAGAGGTGGGGCATAGAAGAGATAACCAACATTTGACTTTAATTATGTTAGGAGCCTATGTAAAATAGGTAACCAAAAAGGTATCAACAAATCAAAAATGTTTGGATATAATAATTGGGGTAATTAAGTAAATAAATACAGGTATTTTTGCATTAAGTAGTACAATATGATAGTGGTGCAGATTTCTGAAATGAAATATGTACTAATTGATACTTGGATATGATTGCCTCTAGAAAAATAATTTGTAATGCGAGTTGTAGTATAAGAAGCTTATCATTATCGGTGAGAATGGAAATTGTTTTCTTATTTATTACATTGTTCTTTCTCTTACAGTGAAGCATCAAAAAATGCAAAGCTGATGAGGGAATTCCAACTAATCCCAAAACTCTTGTTGACACTTCGAGATATGTGTTTATCACAGCCAACCATTGCCGCCATTAGCAATGTCCTAAGTTATTTGCTTCAGGGGTTCCCTAGCAGCAATGACCTACTCAGGTACCATTGAGATTCACTATGGATTTTCTCCCCACGGAAATTCGAGAGTAGCCTGATATCTCTGAGGGCACATTTCTCTAGGCCCGCATAGAAATGTATGAGATTTTTGTATGAGGGCAGAAAATGTTCAAAACAGGGCCAGAATCTATTGATTAATAGCTATAGGAATCTTACTACAGGTAGTCCTCAACTTAAAACAGTTCATTTAGTGGCTGTTTGAAGTTACAACAGCACTAAAAACAGTGACTTATGACCATTTTTCATACTTATGACCCTTGCAGCATCTTCATGATCATGTGATCAAAATTCAGATGCCTGGCAACTGACTCATACTTATGACGGTTGCAGTATCCCAGGATCATGTAATCACCTTTTGCTACCTTCTGCAAGCAAAGTCAATGGGGAGGCCAGATTCGGTTAACAGCCTTGTTACTAACTTATCAGCTGCAGTTATTCACTTAACAATGGTGGCAAGAAAGGTCGTAAAATAGGGCAAAACTCACTTAACAAGTGTCTCTCTTAGCAACAAAAATGTTGGGCTCAGTTGTGGTCATAAGTCGAGGAGTATCTGTATAAAGTTTTGTAACGCTTGGAAAATGTAATATTTTGCGTGTTCCAAAACCCATGTCAGTTCCAAAATGATAATCCCATAGTTTTATCTTCAAATATATAATCTATTTGAAATATATAATTTACTATTTTGATATAATAATTGTGCATTATCACATGTGTCTTGGCCTTTACGCATCACCTTTCCCAACCAAGTTGCATTCTGAGGTCTCAACCCTAAAACCTCAGGCAGTACATGCAGGAGTTTCAGTAGTCTGAGGAAGGTTGGATTGGTATTATATTAGACCAAGGCAATGTTAATTCTAAATAAGCTGTCACGAGAATCTAGGTCAGGGGTGTCAAACTGCCGGCCTGTGGGCCGGATGCATCATCAGGAAACCGTGCCCACTCCATTGCCGGCAATGGAGAAAAAGCTCGGCTACGTTGCACAATGATGTCACGCGACGTCGCGAGTTTGACATGTCTGATCTAGGTTTTTTGAACCAATTGCCCCTTAGTGTTGCTTTCCCTGTGCAGCTGATGTTAACAACAAGCAAAATTAAACTCCACCTGTCATACAAGTGCCTGCCATTTCCCCGCTTCTGTTTTCCAAGGTTTGGACAGTTCATCGCTTCTACTTTGCCTACATTTGCAGTCTGTGAGAAATTTGTAGTCATGGAGATGAACAACGAAGAGAAGCTTGACACTGGTAACTAGTTCCAGGTTCAAGGGCAAGAGTGCAGGAGAAGTTGAGATGTTATTTTTGCATTAGCATTTAAAGTGTGTGGGTTTCTTTTCAAGCTCATGCATGCCATTCTCCGGTGTGCATTGAGGCTGGAATTACAGTCATAAGGTGTGCTAGTTGCTAAGCGGGTACCATGTGAATGTACCCTATATTACAAACCTTTTCACACCAGTCAAAATTTATACTAAGTCCAAAAATGTTGTAATACTAAAAGACTATTTACAGCTTAACTTGCTTAGATGTACATTGGTAGATTAGCTTACAGTTATTTTCTGCAGCTTGTCCATATAAATTACAATAAATATGTTATAATGTGTGTATAATTCCAAAAGGAATGTGTTAGTGATTTTTTTCTTTTTATCTTTCTTAATCTATAATTGTTTCATCTTGTAATCTTTAAAATTTAGAGCATTTTCAGCTCAAGGAACATTTCCTGTGCAATAAAATTGGGGAAGTATTTCTTAGCTAGATTTGTTATGTGTTAATGTCCACTGACAGTTTTAGAAAATAAATCTCTGCATGGGTATTTAAAATTGTGTGCTTCAAAGCAATAATTTGCCTTTTAGGAACTGAGGAAGATTTTGGTGGACTTGTTTCTGCAAATCTTATTCTTCTGAGAAACAGATTGCTGGATATCCTGCTGAAGCTTATGTACACATCTAAAGAAAAAACAAGTGTCAATTTACAGTGAGTAAATATTTTTTGGATAGATGTAATTGTAACAAAATCCAGGATGTTTCTAATTTTGTATCAACAGACATTAACAAATCTATGTGAGCAACATCATATAGCACTACTGTGCACATACTGAAATGGAGCAAAATTGAAAGACTGAAATGGAGATCTTATTAACCCCCTTTTTTACCCTGAAAAAATTGCTTGCTGTTCTTTGAGCTTGCTGGTTTCGAAGACATTTCATGACCACACTAAGTAACATCATCAGTGCTAGAGGGCAGTGGATCGGCTCTTACATACTAATGGCTTGTCCATCACTGTTGGTGGGAGTGTTCTTGGTGGTTACTTCACTAGTCCAGTGTTTACTGTTAGCTTGTTTGTCTACACTGATATTTCCTCGGATGGGCTATTGTTTACTTCTTCATTGTTGGAATAGAATAGAGTAGAGTAGAGTAGAGGAGTAGAATAGAATAGAATAGAATAGAATAGAATAGAATAGAATAGAATAGAATAGAATATATGGAATAGAATAGAATAGAATAGAATAGAATAGAATAGAATAGAATATATGGAATGGAATGGAATAGAATAGAATATATGGAATGGAATGGAATGGAATAGAATAGAATAGAATAGAATATATGGAATAGAATAGAATAGAATAGAATAGAATAGAATAGAATAGAATAGAATAGAATAAAATAGAATATATGGAATGGAATGGAATAGAATAGAATATATGGAATGGAATGGAATAGAATAGAATATATGGAATAGAATAGAATAGAATAGAATAGAATAGAATAGAATAGAATAGAATAGAATAGAATAGAATAGAATAGAATAGAATAGAATAGAATAGAATATATGGAATGGAATGGAATGGAATAGAATATATGGAATAGAATAGAATAGAATAGAATAGAATAGAATAGAATAGAATAGAATAGAATAGAATAGAATAGAATAGAATAATAGAATAGAATAGAGCTGGAAGGGACCTTGGAGGTCTTCTAGTCCAGCCCCCTGCTCAAGCAGGAGAACCTGTACTTAGTATTTGCTAATTCTGTGGATTCCCCTTAGGGCTTGTGAAGAGCTGGTCCGAACCCTGGGCTTTGATTGGATTGTACTATTTATGGAAGACCATCTGCATCCAGCTACAGTGACTGCAGCCATGAGAATTCTGGTAGTTTTGCTGAGCAACCCAACTATCCTCATCAAGTTCAAAGAAGGTCTGAGTGGTGGAGGCTGGCTGGAACAGACTGATTCTGTATTGACTAATAAGATTGGAACCGTGCTTGGTATGAATGCCCACAAGTTACCGTGTTATCAAATACAGTACAGGTAGTCCTTAATTTACAACAGTTCATTTAGTGACCAATCAAAGTTACAACAGCACTGAAAAAAGTGACTTATAACCATTTTTCACACTTAGGACTTGCAGTATCCCCGTGATCACATGATCAAAATTTAGACGCTTGGAAACTGGCCTGTATTTATGTTGGTTGCAGTGTCCCAGGGTCAGGTGACCCCCATTTGCAACCTTCTGACAAGCAAAAGTCAGTGGGGGAAGCCAGATTCACTTAACAGCCGTGATACTAACTTAATAACTGCAGGGATTCACTTAAGAACTGTGGCAAGAAAGGTTGTAAAACGAGGTAAAACTCAACATACTGTATTGCTCGGCAGTGGAAATTTTGGGCTCAATTGTGGCTGTTAAAGTCAAGGACTACCTGTATAATAGAACTTGGACTAATCCATCAGGCTGAACAGTTTAAAAAAAAGTTTTTTTATAAAGGAAATTGCCATTTTAACTATGTACGTAACAAAAGGTTGTATCAGAATTTAGAGGTTTGGGGTCATTTTGTTTTTCTAGGGTGAATATTGTGGCCATTATAAAGTTGATCTGACATTGGGAGGGTCATTTCTGACATATAGCATATTCCCAAATTGGAGATGGCTCCTGAACCGGTAAACTGAAGGCGCGTACACAGAAAACTCTATGGCTAGATGAGCCAGCCTAAGAGATACCTTATGCCTAGTTTCCATTTCTTTAGATAATATCTGTGGACAATTTCATGAATGCACAATTATTGATCAGTGTGTCTTAGAAAAAGCTAACTAAGCCACAACCTCTTTAACTGGCCTGTTTATATCCCATTTTCATCTAAAGAACATAAAACATAACTTTGTTCAGAGACTAGTTTATAACATTGTCAAATACAGTGTGTGTTGTTACAATCTCCCTTGTTAATTTAATGGTAGAATGCCAAGGGAAAAAGAACTAAGCCAGAATGCTAATCCATTATGTTTACATATTTGAGTAAGGGGTGACATATGTTCATTTACATGCAAGGGTTCCCCTTTAAGGCCATCCCAAATGATCTAATTAAGCTGATGTTATTGAACATCTGCTTGGGAGCAGGGACGACAGTTGCTGCTGTGATGTAAGAATTGGACCAAAATGGATTATACAGGGAATCCTAAAATGACAGTCTTCAAAGTTAGCATTGCTTCCTTGTTATTGTTCTAATAATGTGGATGTGCCTGATGAGCAATGCTGTAAACATCAGCTGCTAAGAGCATGTTCTGTAGAATTTTGAAGATATAAAGAGTTTTTGGCATAAAGGAAATATTTTTAATCAGAAACAAAAAATATTATAGAATCAGCATGGATATTTCTAATATACTGTTGAGCAAAGCCATTTTTTTCCATTAATACCTTTGTTTATTGAGAATTAATAGACATCACTAGCAGAGCTGAGATAGTGCACTTCTAAGGATTTATTGCTAAAATCTGCTCTGAAATTAAGATGAAATTGGCTTATATTCAAGTACTTAAAGTTTCTGAAAATATAATTCCATGACTGTTTTTTTAAAAGTGCTATTTCATTCATTCATGAGTTTTTGCAAACAACAATAATTTAGTATTTGTTTTTTCTTTCTATACAAGGGGTAGGCAACCTTGGCTCTTTTATGACTCAGGAATGCTGGCTCAGGAATTCTGGGAGTTGAAGTCCACGAGTCATAAAAGAGCCAAGGTTGCCTACCCCTGTTCTATACTAACCTGTTTGGGATCTTTGAAAACTCCAAATTAAGAATATAGATATGTTTTCTTTTAGAAGTGAAAGGGAATAAGAAAATATTTATTTGGGAGTGAAATGAAGAATTGTTTAATTGTATAATGGTTGTGCTGGGCAATACCATTTGAATGCCTGGGCAATTCCATTTGTTTCAATGGGCTTACATAGCAAAAAAGGCTCAGTTTACATAATGAAGGATGAAGCATATTAGTAAGCTTCACCCTTAAAATTGTTGACTCTTTAGGCCAGCAATCTCCAAACTTGACAACTTTAAGACTGATGGACTTCAACTCCCAGAATTCCTCAACCCGTTTGGAGACCCCTGCTTTAGGCCAAGGTTTTGACTTGTTTTGAGTATTTTTCCCTTATATGGCCTAGCACTCTTCCTAATTTCAAACATCCAGTTGAATAAAAATAACATTGAGAAAAATTGTTCTGTGAACAGCCATTTATTCACCATACTGAGTGTGACATTCAACTTGTTTTTCCAATAAGTGTTGATATTACATATCTAACTTTTCTTCTTTTATTTTCTGCTTAGGTTTTAATGTTGGCAGGAGTGCTGGTGGCCGATCAACGGTCAGGGAAATCAATCGAGACGCTTGTCATTTCCCAGGGTTCCCAGTCCTTCAGTCATTTCTTCCTAAGCACACAAATGTGCCTGCGTTGTATTTCCTTCTCATGGCACTTTTCCTGCAGCAGCCAGTCACTGAACTGCCTGAAAATCTGCAACTCAGCACGCCGTTCCCCATCAGTCGGTGCAACCAGGGTGGCCAGGTAGGAACTATGTACCAAAATACCTACTGGAGTCAGTGAGAAGACTGGTAAAAGTGAACATTCAAATAAACTTTGTGTTCCACTGAACTGAATTGAGCTGAACTTCCTGCCAGCTTCCAATGAGCAAAGTCAATGGGGAAGCCAGCAGAAGGTTGCAAGTCGGACAACTTTGAAGTAGGTTGATGGGCTGGTAACTTGCTGCTGCCACGTGAAGGAGGATACATGGGTGGTTGCAGTTGGCATGAGGGCAATTTTGGGCCTGGAGGTGGTTGTCAGTTCAGGGGAAAGGTGCGACTGGCCAGTGAGATGCAAGCATGGGTGGGGCCAGAAATGGGGAGGCTTGCGATTGTCTCTGTCGGCTTCCCCATTGACTTTGGGAAGCCAGCAGGAAAAGTCACAAATGGCAATCATATGACTGCAGGGCACCGCAACCATTGCAAGTGCAATTGGTTGTTAAGCAGCCAGATTGCAATCAAGTGACTACACGTGGTGGCCAACACTTCAAAGACCAGTCAAAAGCACCACTTGTTCTGCATCATTTCAATTTCAAGTGGCCACTGAACAAAGTGGTAGCTAAGCAAGGATTACCTGTATATACTTTTATTAAATATATATATACACACACACACACACACACACACACACACACACACACACACACACACGCGTGTGTGTGTGTGTGAAATGTTAAGCATTCAGAAGGGTATGGCTGACTGATGAGAACAAATAAGTTTGAAATGATCATATCGGTCTCCCTTTATTCTTTGTTAGCAAGCCAAAAAATTTACATATATATATGTAAATTCACACACACACACACACACACACACCTATATATCTATATATCTATATATACTGCTCAAAAAAAATAAAGGGAACACTTAAACAACACAATGTACTGTATTTAATAGTAGGATGTCTTATCTTGTGTTCCCTTTATTTTTTTGAGCAGTATATATATATAAATAAAATTTGACTCCAGGCTTCAAAGTTCATATAATTTTTTATGTAAATCTGCTACAAGAAACGTAAAAACATCTCTGTCACATGCAAGAATTAAGAGGGAAACATTGTATCACTCTTTAAAAGGAAGCATTACTGAAGGATGACCAGGAATTGTTTGGTAAATGGCACTAGGGAGTCTGAATATCAACTGGTGTTTGTTTGCTTTTCAAATTGAAGAGTAATTGTAGCATGCCTCTTAATGGATTTTTGTACCTCTTTTGTGAAAATTGCTTATTCTTTGCAGATATCTATATAAATCTTCCGCAATCTTTAGACAGATACAGTATGTGTGCTTCCTTAATGAACTGCCTTTTTTGGGGGGTGGGGGTGGGGGGGTGGGAGTATCTATGTTAAAACATACTTGAATAAATAAGATATGATGACCTCCAAGGTCCCTTCCAACTACTTCTTCTTCTTCTTCTTCTTCTTCTTCTTCTTCTTCTTCTTCTTCTTCTTCTTCTTCTTCTTCTTATTATTATTATTATTATTATTATTATTATTATTATTATTATTATTATTGTTACTATTACTATTACTATTATTATTATGAATTGCTTAATAAAAATTGGTACAGGTTCTGGTGGATTAAGTAAGCATCTCTCATTGGTTGAGTTATACAAATAACTCTAAAGTACCGAGCAGGAGAACGGCAAGCTTTGCATTGGAATAATTTATAGATTGCTTATAAATGAACATAAAATAATGTATTTGCATTTTTTTTCTCCTCCTCTGCTGAAGTTTGACTTAGATTCAATTTGGACATTCATATTTGGTGTTCCTGCATCAAGTGGCACCGTGGTTGCTTCAATTCACAGTGTTTGCACAGAAGCTGCATTTTTACTGCTGGGAATGCTTAGGAGCATGCTAAATTCAGTAAGTATAGCATTTCTCTGAATACCCATGAGAAATTGAGTTGTTTCACCTGTTCATTTTATCATTTTGTTCGTAAAACACTTAAGAAAGGATTACTTGAAATTCTGAGGTAGAAACTTTTACAAATGAATGTTTAAAAAAATCTTCATTTTGAATTCTAACAATATTATATCTTACTTATTGTAGTATTTTATGCCAGGGTGTCCACAACTTCAAGACCTGTGGACTTCAACTCCCAGAATTCCCCCAGCTAGTATGGGGAATTAAAGCATGGCTGAGATGAAGTCCACAAGTCTTAAAGTTGGACACCTCTGTTTTAGGCAATAAGTAAAAACAAAGAGAGTGTCGTATGTTAAAAGTATTGGTCTAGGATAGAGGAGAAAATAAGGTTCAAGTTTACCTTCAGACTTGCATTGATTTTCTTTCTCTCATCCAACCTGACTCACAAGGAAATCTCTTTAAGTTGATTTTTTTTGCTCCTGGATAGATGGATGGATGGGCAGACAGATGTAAATACAAGTGGTTCCCCTTTCTTTTTTAAAAAAAAACACACCACCACTTAAAAGAAATGATTGTTTTGCCGCCCCAAGTGTTTCCTTGATTTCATATGTGTTTAGTATTAATAATTAAATATGTTGATATGGTCAAGGAATTATTTATTTTATTTATTAAATTTATGGGCCACCCATCCTGCCACAGGCGTTAATTAATCAATAGCATTACTGCACTGTATTACATTATTAATAATTAACTTTTATGAGACATTTTCTTTAAACGACATAAGCATATGACATCACAGTCTATCAGATTAAATTTCCACAGTCTACCAAACTAGAGCACTGCTTGACAAAGCCAACATTAGTAAGTGTTTTGCTGGGAATTACAAAGATGGTGTTGCAAAATAGAAGCAGCTTTGTGCTTGGAGAAGTGATGCATATTATGAAAAAGGTAATTCTTTCTTGTCCAATAAATAATGCTGTACAAACTAACAAGAAACTAGTTTGGTGTAGTAGTTAAGGTGCTGGCCTTGAAATCAGGAGGATAAAAATCTAAAACAACCAAAAAAATTGTTTATCCATCCATCCCTATGTAGTGGAACGATATTGTTGGCTCTGCACTTTGAATGAAGATGGAAGTTACCAGATGGCCTTGATCCAAGCTAATTTTCTTTATAATGTACCCCACAATTAATAAAACAAGTGATGCCACATATTAATATATGTCTGTCTGTCTCCCCCCCCCCCCACCCATTCTATAGTTAATAATACGTAGGGTCAATTCCTGAATAAATTTTACTATTAGAGATGCAACTCTAGTAAGTACGGTCGTGTCTTCACTAATGCAGTTCTGCTTTAGATAATGCACGACATTGTTATTTTACATTATTTCGTCTAATATTTCTAATGTTTTCTTGCACTGCAGCCTTGGCAGTCAGAGGAAGAAGGCTCTTGGCTTCGTGAATATCCAGTCACCTTGATGCAGTTCTTTCGATACTTATATCACAATGTTCCAGATTTAGCTTCGATGTGGATGAGCCCAGATTTTCTTTGTGCCCTGGCAGCTACTGTGTTCCCTTTCAATATTCGGCCGTATTCAGAAATGGTAGGAAACAAAAGAATCCCTTCAAAAGAAACAAACAAACAAAAAATCCAACCCCCAAACCTTCAATTATTTGGTATCTATTATCTGGAAAATGAATTGAGTATTTAGTTAGCAAACATAAATAGAATTGAATAGAAAGATTCATCAGCGGGGAAATTGCAGAGAGCTGCCTCTGCTGTAAGTGCCAGCTGATTATTCATGCAAAGATGATTTTTAATTTTTGAAACTTGCCTAATGTTATAGGTGCCTAAAATCCGATTCAGCACAAAAGTCTTACATGAGGAAAAACTTGACATTTTGGCAAGCTGAAGCCAGCTAGAGAGTATTATACGTGTTTGTGTTCAAGAGGCTAAAGGGGAGAAGAACATTATTTTCGCTGCTGTTAGGGAGCCTTCGAGAGCTTTGCAAAATCTCATACACGGATTAATACCGTCAGATTCAAGAGGCTTTATAACTCTCACAAGGGAATTAACACTTGACAGGACTTTAACCTTTAGAGTCTACACAGCCTTGAGAGTGAAGCTTTAAGCCACAGACCGTCAAGTGTTTTTTTGCACCGTGTGGACAACAGCCGCTAAACATTCTTTGCGGATAATTATACTGCTTTCATTATGTTCTTTCCAGAATCTTCTTAGCTTGTAATTAGGAATTTAATCTGCTTATTATCATGCATAAATTTTGTTTAATAGAATAGTTTCCTTGGGTAGCCTTCTACTAAGTCTCTTTCTGTCTGTATCATATTCTCAGCCGGCACCTTTCTAGATACATGGTTTTTATGATAGCAAATTTCCCAAAGCTCAAATTAGAGTCACTCTACCCTGTTTCATGTCTCTGTATGGAAGGAGGAAGGAAGGACAGAGCAGTTGTCTAAATCATTTGTGACAATAGACAGCTTGTAGGCCTTCTTAGCACCATCTGCTGTTCTAGGCTCATTGACAAAGGGGTGGCTTTATGCTGTATCATTTATTTGACCACAGGATGTCTCTGTCTTCCAAGAATTTATTTACTTTCATTGCAGTAAATAAATTAACGACTGCCTTAATTTGCACGTTTAGGGGCAATTGTAATACAGGTAGTCTTTGACTCACAACTGGGACCAGAATTTCCATTGCTATGCAATTGTTGTTAGCTGTGAAGTCGTGTCCGACCCATCGTGACCCTATGGACAACGTTCCTCCAGACCTTCCTGTCCTCTACCATCTTCTGGAGTCCATTTAAGTTCATGCCTACTGCTTCAGTGACTCCATTCAGCCAACTCATTCTCTGTCGTCCCCTTCTTCTCTTGCCCTCAATCTTTCCCAGCATGAGGCTCTTCTCCAGTGAGTCCTTCCTTCTCATTAGGTGGCCAAAGTATTTGAGTTTTAGCTTCAGGATCTGGCCTTCTAAAGAACAGTCAGGGTTGATCTCCTCTAGGACTGACCGGTTTGATCGCCTTGCAGTCCAAGGGACTCTCAGGAGTCTTCTCCAGCACCATAGTTCAAAGGCCTCAATTCTTTGGCCCTCAGCCTTTTTTATGGTCCAGCTTTCACTGCCATACATTGCAATTGCTATGCAAAGCAGTTGTTAACTGAATTGTGCTTTTTTGTTTTTTTCAACTTTCCAACAGTTTGGAATTCTCATGTCCATCCTTCAAGTATTTTTGCAGGGTTGTCTCTGTTTAACTTCCAAGATTCACCTAGATTAGTTAGGAGCTACTACAGATGGCCCTCAATTTACAACCACAATTGAGCCCAAAATTTCCTTTGCTAAGAGAGACAGTTGTTAAGTGAGTTTTGCCCCATTTTACGACTTCTTCCCTCAGTTGTTAAGTGAATCAGTGCAGTTGTTAAGTTAGTAACACAGTTGTTTGTAAGAAGCTGTGGCCTTCCTGTCTCTTGCGTAACAGGAGAACAACCCCAAAAACGAGTTGCCCAAAGAATTAAGGATATAGAAGCACAAAATGATATGGCTATCCTTGGTAAGGTGGGTAACTTGAAATGGCTGAGTAAATACAAACGTACTTTTCAAGTAGACACTTATTTGAAGTTACAACTGCCAAAACATCTTAGGGAGATATTTACACGAGTGAGATTCGAACAGCTTGACACAATGGTCAGATATGGGAGATTTCATGCTATACCCTACAATGAGCGTCTCTGCATTTGCGGAGCGGCAGAGGTAGAGGACCTGGCTCACATCCTATTTGACTGTTGTCTGTATAAGAGGGTGAGAGACAGGTATCTTGGTCTATATACCAAACGAATGACCCATTGGGATCCCCATATCAAAATAACTTACCTTATGTCCGGCCAGAACTTGAAAATAACATTTAACGTAGCACAGTACTTAAACAAAATGGTCCAGTTGAGATCTGCATATGTGGGGCTGATTGGGGTAGATTGCAAGGGCGATTTCAAAATATAATTTTATCATATTTTATCTATTATCTTAAATTATTGTACACTCTTACAATTTCATTTTAGATTGTATTTTATTCCCATTTCATTTTAAATTGTATTTTATTCTAATTCCATTTTAAATTGTATTTTATCAAATTCCATTTTAAATTGCTTTTATCAAATTGTAGTAACAATTTGTTGCTGAAACTTTGCACTTTGATATGGCCCATGGGCTAATCAATAAAGACTTATTATTATTAACGCAGTTGTTAAGTGAATCTGGCTTCCCCCATTGACTTTGCTTGTCAGAAAGTCATAAAAGGGGATTGCATGGCCCGGGGACACTGCAACCGTCATAGATGTGAGTCAGTTGCCAAGCGTTTGAATTTTGATCTCATGATCACGGGGATGCTGCAGTGGTCACAAGTGTACTATAACTTCAAACAGTCACTAGACAAATGGTTGTAAGTCGAGGGCTCTTGAGATGCTAAAATAAATAACTCCAGTCCATCTCACACTGTTGTCCAAAATTAACAACTGATACACAGACAACTGATTTCTTTTTCAAAAATAGGTTACTGATTTGGACGACGATGCCGGATCTCCAGCCGAAGAGTTCAAAGCGTTTGCCTCTGATACGGGGATGAACCGGAGCCAATCAGAGTATTGCAACGTAGGGTCTAAGACTTTTTTAACCAACCATCCTGCAAAGAAGTTTGTGTTTGACTTTATGCGTGTGCTGATAATAGATAATCTCTGCCTTACACCTGCAAGCAAACAAACTCCTTTAATAGATCTTCTTCTGGAGGTAATTTTAGTATTTTTATCGCGGTTCCTTAAAGCAAAAAGTCACACTGGATATGTTTAGTGTTCTATTGCTAGTTAATGGGCATCGCATAACACAGTGGTTCTCAACCTGTGGTGTACGGACGCCTGGGGGGGGCAATGTTATCACATGGGTTCTGCAAAGGCTACAAGGAATGTTATGATTTAAATCTTGAGTTAAGTCTTTTGGGGGGGGTGTCCGTGGCCGTGGTCCGGGGCCACAAAATGTATTTAAAGGGGGTCCGTGGTAAAGAAAAGGTTGAGAACCACTGATATATCAGAATAATTTTGAGAGTCATTACCTTGCAGTGCTTTGCACCTTAAGAAGGCTAGTTGGTTTTACTCCATCTTCTCAGAAAGATTTTTATGCCAAATTCCTAAGGGCAGTCCTATTTGTATATCTCATCTCTGCTTTTCTAAGCTATCTTCTGGTTAGGAAAAAAAGGGGTGGTGGTGGTGGGACTTTTTAGAGAAATCATTTTTCCATGTTTGTCAACTTGTCTACCTCCTTTAACTCATTCAGGCGGGAAGCCGCTCAGAAAAGCGAAAGACACAATTGGGGTGAGAATAATGTGCCAAAGAATCTTCCCCCTTGCTCTTTGTCCCAATACCTACTTATTAGGGAAAGGTTTACAGAAAGAAACCAGAAAAATACATAAATGTTATGGGAGGGGGAAGGCCATATTTAACTAAGGAAGATAGAAGTTCAGAAATAGATGCCGCAAGGAAGGTATCTTTCATTGCACAGTTACAGTGGTCATTGGGCTGTTGGCCGCAAGAATGCGAAGGAGCCCTGCACAAAACAAAGACGTTGGTTGTGTACTCCCAGAACTGTTACATAGGCATAAGGGCAATATAAATCAAACAAGACTGGAATGTAGCATCTGATAATACAGTGGGATGACCTTATTGTGATCTGAGCCAGTGCCTTTAAACCCGCATTTCTATAAAGGCTCCAAGCCCCTTCTCTTTTACTGATGCTAGTACCTTCTAATACAGACATGTCAAACACAAGGCCCGGGGGCCAGATCCGGCCCGCGAAGTGGTTTCATGCGGCCCACAAAGCCATCCTGGAAACAGTGAGGGAACGGCCCCCACTGCCTTGGCCCTGGCCCAGAGACCCTCCTTCTGCCAGAGACCCTCAGATCTGTCCCACTCCTGCCCGGGCCCTATAGGCACCCTTGATGCGAATGATGTAGAGCTGGCCATGCCCACCCAGTAGTCCATATGCACTTTAGCCACACCCACCCAGTAGGCCACGGCCACCCAGGCCACACCCACCCGCCCCCCTGAGGGCAACCGCAATGCTGATGCGGCCCTCAATGAAATTGAGTTTGACACCTCTGTTCTAATATAAGCAATGTGCGTGATCATACTCCTGTAGTATCTTCTTTTATATCAAGGAATGAGCAACGGTCTGGTTTCTGTTATCTATCTCCTTCCCCTTCAAGATCCACAGGCTGTTTTCATTTATCTGCTCTGTCTAATAAACATTTCAGAACCACAAGGAAAGAGAAGAGAATTACCTGCCCTCTATATTGGCAACGGGAAGTGAATTGCATTCTCAAGTGATCTCTGTTCCACTCATTCACTTTGCCTACAGTGGAAGATAATCTGCTGAAAGTTGTTTTAAAGAACTTGCCCTTCCTGTTGATTTAGAGCAGGGGTGAGGAGCTATGGCCCTTTTGTGACTTGTGGAGTTCGGCTCCCAGAATTCCTGAGCCAGCTGTAGTCATAAAAGTCCATAGTTCCCCTCCTCTGATTTAGAGTAATCTGCCCCCACCCATCTCCAAAAAAATAGAGTTGGCATCTCTTAGAAAAATAAAATCAGTTTTATTTTTGTTGCTCAGTAAATATTTTTTTTCTGCATGCAAATACTTTAAAAAGACATATGGGCTTCCCAGTAATTTATACTTGGGGCATTTGTTAATTTCTGAGGGGAAAAATTAATACTAACATGTTAATACTTTAATATTGACCTTTACATTAAATATATTGAATGGAAAGTTTTATTTGCATCAAGTACCAGACAGTACAATATTTAATGCGTCTAACATTTTCCAGAATTCATAGTAACATTTCAGAATAGCTTCCTCTGATGACATCTTATTATCTTTATTTTGTATTTCTAGGCATCTCCAGAAAGATCAACAAGGGCTCAACAAAAAGAATTTCAGACTTATATTTTGGATAGCGTTATGGACCACTTGCTTGCAGCTGATGTTTTACTGGGTAAAGATTTGTTTACATGCTTTTATCTCTAATGCACCTCCTTTAGATCCTCAAAAGAATATAACTGATGAATTGTTGTAAATATAAAATGTTGTTTCTACACATCAGAATGATCCATTAAAACAAAAGCAGTTCTACAAGCTTAAGAATTCTGATACAGCATGATGGTACTGTGTTGTTGTTGTTGTTAGTTGCGAAGTCGTGTCTGACCCATCGCGACCCTATGGACAACGTTCCTCCAGGCCTTCCTGTCCTCTACCATCTTCTGGAGTCCATTTAAGTTCACACCTACTGCTTCAGTGACTCCATTCAGCCAACTCATTCTCTGTCGTCCCCTTCTTCTCTTGCCCTCAACCTTTCCCAGCATTAGGCTCTTCTCCAGTGAGTCCTTCCTTCTCATTAGGTGGCGAAAGTATTTGAGTTTTAGCTTCAGGATCTGGCCTTCTAAAGAACAGTCAGGGTTGATCTCCTCTAGGACTGACCGGTTTGATCGCCTTGCAGTCCAAGGGACTCGCAGGAGTCTTCTCCAGCACCATAGTTCAAAGGCCTCAATTCTTTGGCGCTCAGCCTTTCTTATGGTCCAACTTTCACAGCCATGCATTGCAACTGTGATGGTACTGTGTAATGTATAATTATATTTCTGTGGAGAAATTATTTTCCGGTATTGATGTTAGTTTTATGGAATGCCCTTATATGGTCTGTTCCATGGCAGGTGGAATTGGGGAATTATCATTTTTTTTTGGTAAGTATTCATTTTGGGAATGAAATTCTTCTGCTGTTTTCCTTGTGTAGGTGAGGATGCATCGTTGCCCATCACCAGTGGAGGAAGCTACCAGGTGCTTGTAAACAATGTATTCTATTTCACGCAGCGTGTGGTAGATAAACTTTGGCAAGGGATGTTCAACAAGGAATCCAAGTTACTTATAGACTTCACACTCCAATTAATTGCACAGGTATGCTCACGTGATTTTGTGTTTAAATAAAAAATTACTTTTGCTATGTAGACAGACGATACTTCCTATACTTGTTTCCCTTTAAATATGTCTTTCCAGAAAAACATTTAGTAAAGATGGAAAGATTTATACCCTCTGAAGAGAAACCTTTATGCTTTCCCTTCTCATGTTTCATTGAATCAAAGTTATAGTGGTCTAAGAGCTTTTTCACAACTTGGAAATGATCTCCTCTTCAAACCAATTGTCTCCTCCTAGCTCAGTTGAATTGACACGAGGGGCAACTTCTGTTGTTAAAGTCAGATCTTGTATCTGGCAATCAGATTAGAGCAACCCGGGCAACTATTGCCCATCCTATAAAGCTTCCAAACATTTGTGATTTTCTTTAGTAGATGTGCTGAGGGGGGAAAGTATGTTCTGCAGATCTATCAAAAGCTTCATCCTATTTTAACTTGTTTTTTTCTTTCACAGGAAACAGTGGAAATGCGATTTTGCCAAGACTATTTAATGAATACCTTTAATAACAAGAGGCGGTGTTAGCAATAGTTTAGTCTAATTTCTAAGATGATGGAACTTTCTAATTTAGCAGAGGAAATTACTGCTGAGAATCTGCTTAAAAATACAAATAAAAGTGTACAGTACTGTTAAGATTTCTCTCTTTAAAATGTTTATTTGTGTGTTGTTGTTTTTTTTTTAAGTCAAAAAGAAGATCTCAGGGATTATCCCTGGATGCTATTTATCACTGCCTGAACAGGACCATCTTGTACCAATTCTCAAGGCCACATAAAACGGTTCCCCAGCAAGTTGCTCTTCTTGACTCTCTAAGGATGCTTACGGTCAACCGAACCCTGATCCTAGGCCCTGCAAATCACGACCAAGAATTCATCAGCTGTCTGGCTCATTGCTTGATTAATCTTTATGCAGGAAGGTTAGTGTCCCAGCATGCATGCTCTGCACTTTTGTAGATTTAATGAATGGTTTACTTTGTGTAATCATCAAGATGATCAACATTAAGTTTCTTTTTTTTAAGGCTGTGATTTATAAATCATAGCTCATGTTTCCGATATTTGGGAAGGCAAAGTAGAGCAACCAATTCCTTGCAGAAATAGAGTTTTAATTCTGGAACGGCAACTGGAAGTTAGATATCCACAGTGAAAAGACAATCACAAGCAGATTTGAAGGGCATTTTATATAGTATCAGTCTGGATGCTGTGTCATGTACCAGTTTTTCGTATACCCCCAAATGCTTCAGATACTAGCTTCTACTCCTAAATACTGAAATAATGCAGATATATTGAGTGACAGAACTTCTGATCATCATTTGCCAAAGAAGCACATTCATAATACTTTTTCATCTGCTTCACATATAAACAGCTTAAGAAGAAAGGTGTTAACTTGATACAAACAGTCCTTTCTTGTTGCTTGGAATTTATAACCACCACACCTTTTGCCAATTAAATCTGTCTATTTTCATAATCTGAGGCTGAGTTGTTGTGTATTACTTTCTCTTATGATACACTAGGCATTATTTTGCATGAACATTAAGACCTTGTATGGGAGGCGTTTTAAATAATGAGAACACCCGTCTGTTGGTTGAAGCTGCAGCATTATGAATTTGTACCATCTAATTGACTTTTAATTGACCTTGCTCAAGTGAGAATGAAAAGAGACAGTGTGTTCTAATATTCCATATGCCTTCTTTCCAGAAAACGTGATACAGTGAAGGAAAAAAGTATATGAACCCCTGCTGATTTTGTACATTTGCCCACTGACAGAAATGATCAGCCTATAATTTTAATGGTAGGTTTATTTTAAACAGTGGAGAGACAGAAGAACAACAAAAAAATCCAGAAAACTGCATTTCAGAAAAGTTATAAAGTGATTTGCATTTTGTGGAGTGAAATAAGTATTTGATCCCCTATCAATCAGCAAGATTTCTGGCTTCCTGGTGTCTTTTATACAGGTAACGAGCTGAGATTAGGAGCACTCTCTTAAAGGAGTGCTCCTAATCTCAGCTTGTTACCTGTATAAAAGACACCTGTCCACAGAAGCAATCAATCAGATTCCAAACTCTCCACCATGGCCAAGACCAAAGAGCTGCCCAAGAATGTCAGGGACAAGATTGTAGACCTACCCAAGGCTGGAATGGGCTACAAGATTATAGCCAAGCAGCTTGGTGAGAAGGTGACAACAGTTGGTGCAATTATTTGCAAATGGAAGAAACACAAAATAATTGTCAATCTCCCTCAGTCTGGGGCTCCATGCAAGATCTCTCACCTCATAGAGTTTCAGTGATCATGAGAACGGTGAGGAATCAGCCCAGAACTACACGGGAGAATCTTGTCCATGATCTCAAGGCAGCTGGGACCATAGTCACCAAGAAAACAATTGGTAACACACTACGTCGTGAAGGACTGAAATCCTGCAGCACCCGCAAGATTCCCCTGCTCAAGAAAGCACATGTGTAGGCCCGTCTGAAGTTTGCCAATGAACATCTGAGAACTGGGTGAAAGGGTTGTGGTCAGATGAGACCAAAATCAAGCTCTTTGGCATCAACTCATCTCACCGTGTTAGGAAGAGGAGGAATGCTGCCTGTGGCCCCAAGAACATCATACCCACCATCAAATATGGAGATGGAAACAATATGCTTTGCGGGTGTTTTTCTGCTAAGGGGACAGGACAATTGCACCGCATTAAAGGAATGATAGATGGGGTCATGTACTGTCAAATCTTGAATGAGAACATCCTTCCATCAGCCAGGGCGTTGAAAATGGGTCTTGGATGTGTATTCCAGCATGGCAATGACCCAAAACACATGACCAAGGCAACAAAGGAGTGGCTCAAGAAGAAGCACATTAAGGTCCTGGAGTGGCCTAGCCAGTCTAGACTTTAATCCCATAGAAAATCTGTGGAGGAAGCTGAAGATTTGAGCTGCCAAACCTCAGCCTTGAAACCTTAATGACTTGGAAAGGATCTGCAAAGAGGAGTGGGACAAAATCCCTCTTGAGACGTGTGGAAACCTGGTGGCCAACTACAGGAAACATCTGACCTCTGTGACTGCCAATCAGGGTTTTGCCACCGAGTACTAAGTCATGTTTTGCGAAGGGGTCAAATACTTATTTATTTATTTGTTTGTTTTTATAAACCGCCCTTCTCCCGAGGGACTCGGGGCGGTGTACAGAATAAGGTAGGTATACAGATTACACTCATTAAAATGCAAATCAATTTATAACTTTTTTGAAATGCGTTTTTCTGGATTTTTTTTTGTTCTTCTGTCTCTCTCTGTTAAAATAAACCTACCATTAAAATGATAGACCGATCATTTCTTTGTCAGTGGGCAAGCGTACAAAATCAGCAGGGGATCAAATAATTTTTTCCCTCACTGTACAGGTAATTCCTCACAAGTATTTGGGACCAGAATTCCTGTCCCTAAGCAGCATGGCTGTAAATCTTGATGTTACGTGACCATGCTGCTTAGCAACAGCAGTTCTGGCAGTTCCCCATTGCTACCATTAAGCGAATCACCACTGGTTATTAAGCAAGGACCGGTCACGTGATTACAACTTCCAGCTGGCTTCTTCATTGACTATGCTTGTGGGAACCCAGCAGGGAAGGTTGCAAATCACAATCATGTGTGAGGCTGCAACAGTCAGAAATCCAGGGTGGTTGCCAAGTGCCCAGATTACAGTCATGGGACCATGGGGGCACTGCAACAGCCGGAACTTCTAGGACCACTTGTAAGTACCACTTGTCCAGCACCGTCATAAGTTTGAATCACTGAACAAGTGTTTGTTAACCAAGTACCTACAGTCTTTTTATTAATTTTTATTAAATGTTTTTACAAAACTGAAAGGCAAATACAAAAATATATAAAGAAAAGAAAAAAAAAATTACACATTTTCGCAATCATTTGGACACACTTCATTTTCAAACCAAGGACCCCCTGTTATTTATTTATTTATTTATTTATTTATTTATTTATTTATTTATTTATTTATTTATTTATTAAATTTATGTACCGCCCTATTCCCGTAGGACTCAGGGCGGTTTACAGGGAGAATTAAAATACATAGCATACAAAAATTAAAACAGTTAAAAACTATGATTAAATTACAGTCCCTGAAGTTAACTAAAACCCAATTAAATTAAATTAGTTAAAACCCCTCAGTCTGGGCCAAACAGCTCGAAGAACCAGGTTTTCAAGTCCCGGCGAAATGAGCGAAGGTCGGGGGCAGTCCTGAGTTCCGTGGGAAGTTGGTTCCATATGGCCGGCACACCCACAGAGAACGCCCTTCCCCTGGGAATAACCTGCCGGCATTCCTTAACCAGCGGTACCCTGAGAAGGCCCTCCCTGTGGGAGCGCACAGGACGATGGGAAGTTGATGGCGGCAGCAGGTGTTCCCTTAGATAATCCAGACCCAAGCCATTTAGGGCTTTATAGGTCATTACCAGTACCTTGAATCTCACCCGGAGGGCAACTGGAAGCCAATGCAGCTGACGGAGAAGAGGTGTTACACGGGAGTATCAGGAAACTCCCATAACAACTCGCGCGGCTGCTATGCTAATATCTGTACAGAAAAGCACAAAATGGTCTCTCTTTAACTTTGCCTGCATAATTCCAGTGTTTGGTTTTTTTCTTTCCAGCCTAGGAAACATAGCTTATAATGAAGTATTAGTTCAAGACATATGAACAGTTGCTTCTTTTACCTTTTTAATAACTATAATGTTTTCTGCAGGTGCTAATTCCAGAGCTGGTTTTTTTGGAAGTAATATTACAGATAATTCTGAACCTTTTGTGATGATACATAACAATAATTTGTTCGGTCTGTTTGATCTGGTTAGTAAGCCAGTTTGGCCTATTGGTTAAGGCAGCCAGCTAGAAAATTGGAAACCGTGAGTTCTAGGCCCACCTTAGCCATAAAAGCCAACTGAATGACTTTGGGCCAGTCACTCACTCTCAGCCCAACCCATTTCACAGGGTTGTCATTGTAGGAAAAAGAAGAAGAGTAAGGTGTGTTGGATACGTTCACTGCTTTGATTTTTTTTTTGTAAAAATGATAAAAGAGGGATACAAACGAATACAATAAAATAAATAATCTTTCACTACAGTTTGAAAATAGAACTTCTTCTGTTACTGTAGTAGCCTGTCTCTCCAATGTTGCATATCAATGAACTTATCATTAATGTTATATTTTTAATTCAGCACTTGCCCACACAAGACATTTACTAGGCTGTTGCCTTTTAATAATCCTATGCAGTTCACTATTACAGATTTCTCACTATGAGCTTCTTGAGATATTCAGCAAATGTGATAACTGTGCGTGTATTTATAAATTCAGGAAAACTGTCTATTTATATCAGGACCAGCTCTCCTTCCCCCCCACAGCTTTTCTAAAGCAAATATCCCTGCTTCGCATCTAACCTTATTGGATGGTGTTTACAGCAGCTTAGAGGGCTTTGGTCTGGAAGCAGAGGCCAGAATGACCACATGGCATATCATGATACCTTCTGACGTTGAGCCCGATGGAGTCTACAGTCAAGATGTTGGTGAAGGTAACGAGAGACGCTGAAGCAGTTAGCACGTTAGGCTGAAATACGAGTTAACGTTGCTTGTTGTGCTTCTCCCATTTCCCCATTCTTTCCCTGATCTTTTAGCTACTTGTTAGAGAGTCAGTGGGGAACTATTTTCCAGTGGGCTATGAAGAACGCGTTGGAAATGCTAAGCAGACTTCAGTTCACCAGATTGAAAGTTAGGCTACAAGAGGCCTAGCTGACAGCAAACAGTTTGAGAGTGTAAGATGGGGAAATAAACTGATGATAGGCACATCCACTTTAAATAGACCCTGCTAAGCTGCAGTCAGGAATGCATTAGAATTAGACATAAATCTCTGTCACTCAGTGAAATCTGTAAAAGCAGCAGACAAGCAAAAAGCATCTTGGTGAACAATAACATTTTAGCTGCTGCTAGACACGTGGAAAACTCATTGCTGACAAATTGGCTGGTCAGAGACGTAATTCCGTGCTTAGGATTTTTCTAACAGTGATGCGATCCCTTGAATCCCTACGTGTGGAATGGTGCATTCCCATTATATTTGAGTGGCTGGTGGTTAACCTAAGGAAAAGGTAACCTGTCAAATATTCGAGGACAGGTAGTCCTCGAATTACGACCATTCGTCTAGCGACTGTTCAAAGTTACAGCAACACTGCAAAACATGATTTACACCTGGTCCTCGCACTTACAACTACCGCAGCATCCCCATGGTCACGAGATCAAAATTTGGCTCCTTTGCAACCGGCTTGGTTGCAGTGTCCCAGGGTCACGTGATGCCATTTGTGACCTTCCCAAACAGCTTCCAACAAGCTGCCAGTGATGGGAGCTGGATTCATTGAACAACATGATTCACAAAATAGCTGCAGTGATTCACTTAACAACCATGTCAAAAAAAAGGTTGTAAAATTGGCCACCACTCACTTAACAACCGCCTTGCTTAGCAGTGGAAATTCTGGCTCCAATTGTGGCTGTAAGTCGAGGGCTATCTGTACTAAGCTTTATATGACTCCAAAGTTATCGCTGAAAAAAGGCAGTCCTTTCTATAGGAAACCATTGAGTTAAATCATAAGCTTATAGAAATTGCACGTTACCATCTTTACATTAGTATCTTGCCATAAGATGGCATGGCAAGTCTCTGGCGTTAGAATTGATTGCTTTTCAAAAATACATGATACCACAGATAATTCCATGGATCATGTTGGCACTAATCTCTGCAAATTGTATAGCATTAATGCTAAACTACTGTTTAGATATTATGTTTAACTCTCAGCAGTTTTTCAGTGTCATGGTTCTGATCGTTGATCATAAATTTGTTGTGTTCACATATATATAGGTCGCCAACTCCTCCTTAAAGCTGTAAATCGTGTGTGGACAGAATTGATCTACAGCAAGAAGCAGGTCTTGGAGGAGGCTTTCAAAGTATCCCTTCCAGTCAATGACAGAGGCCATGTGGATATTGCAGTTGCAAAGTCTCTTATTGAAGAAGCCAGTTTAAAATGTTGGCAGAATCATTTAGGTAAGAGCAAAGGAAAAGATCCAATGTTCCGATTTAGAACTTAGGATATAATGTGCTCTATGAAATGATGTTCAAAATGTTTTGAACTTAAAGCATTTTATTCTTGAAATGCCTCCAGAATATTCTGAACAGCCCATTTAGATTTTGAAACAATGACTTTGAACTTGAAATTGAGTGCTTTGAATTCAACATTTTTTTCAAATCAAACACACTCATAGTTCTAAGCGGCCCCCAGCTCAACATTCTCCACGCCTGCTGATTTAACATTTTGAGAACATGGGTGAAATAGCTGGTGGAATTATTGAATTATTGAAACAAAACTTCAAGATCTATTTGCTTATATTTGGGACTCATATTTGGGTCTTATAAGGGAGTAGATCCCTGAGGTTTTATGGAAACAAAACTTCATTGGAAGCTTTGCAAAGTCCTAATACTTTGTAGAAGGACATTATAGTCTAGATTATATTAGATTGTAATGATATATGGTAAAGGTATATGGGGAGTTGTAAAATAGAACTTGCATTTTGATCAACTGTTTTATCTTCTAGCTCACGAAAAGAAGTGCATCAGTAGAGGAGAAGCTTTGATTCCAGCAACTCAATCAAAGCTATCTCGAGTCAGCAGTGGTTTTGGCCTCTCCAAGCTAACTGGATCAAGAAGAAATAGAAAAGAAAGTGGACTTAGTAAACATAATCTATCCACGCAGGTATCTTACAGAATCAAAAGGCAAAGCAAGTTCAAAATTAAACTAAATTGTTGCCTCTTACTCATTTAGCAACTTGTTCTGTGTTTTAACATCACTTAATAACTTTTTCATTTTCCTTCAGTGTATTCTGATGATATCTAGGACTGGCAATTTATAATCCTTCACATATTTTTATCTCAGTCATCTCAGACTATTGTTCTTGGTGGCTGTGGCTGATGAGAACTGGAGTCTGCTGGCATCTGAGGAGCTATTCTCTTCATTCTTGCCTTAATAAAGAAGTGAGGAACTATGTTCCTTTTATGTCTTGTGGACTCCAACTCCCAGAATTCCTGAGCCAGCATGTCTAGCTCGGGAATTCTGGGAGTTGAAGTCCACAAGTCATAAAAGGGCCATAGTTCCCCACCCCTGCCTTAGAATGACAATCTAAATGTCATGAACTTGGATGACAATGCTGTTTTTCCATTCTAGGTGTTTACATAAATCACCAATTCTGCACTGCAGAGTCCACTGAAATAAAATAAATGAGTTTTTTTCCATTAAGTCAATTGAATAGGAATAAGTAGTCTTTATATGGCAGAAATTAACAATCTGTTTGCCAAATTTCCATGAAAAAGTAACAATCCTTTGTTGTTATTTTTCAATACTATTCTTTATATTTTCAAGAAAGGACCTACTTCTGTCTACAATAATATTTGTATTCTTACCATTAGGAGATTTCTCAGTGGATGTTTACTCACATTGCTGTGGTTAGAGACTTGGTAGACATGCAGTATAAAGAATATCAAGAGGTAAGTGAAATTAATAGGCCTTTTAATCAATATCTGCCCTTCTCATTCTTCTGAACTGAGGCAAGACATATAGCCCTAGCATGCATTTTATGTAGAATGATACGCTGCATACAAATCTAATCCCAAAAGTGCTCTTTCAAAAGGCAACTAGACTTTCTTTGTTTTGCTTGAAGACATTTTGCTTCTCATCCAAGAAGCTTCTTCAGCTTCTTCTGAACAACTGAAGAAGAAGCTTCTTTCAGTTCTGAAAAAAAGCACCTTTGGGACAACCTGGATAACTGAGAATCTCCACAGATGTTTTCAAATCTAATAGTAAAGGCTACTTCAAGAATAGATCCTAGTGTCAAGGTTCCGGTAGAGAAGACCAAACAAATCAGAACTCCCAAGGCTTGAAACTTCCTCAAAGAACATGTTTATTGGTTACATAGCATCAGCACAGTCAAAAGTTAAACCAAGTCTGAAGTCCCTTCCAAAATGAAACAATATTACAAAGATGAACTTCCCACCCCAATGCCATGCAATCAGCTACCTTCTCTAACAGAATAGCTTGGCGGGCTTTCTAACTAAATACTCACACACACACACCCAACTGACAGGAATGACCTTGGTTCCCATGGGACAGCAAAATGTTTAGACTAGTAAAAATTCTCCGCACCCCCTCCCATTCTTGTGGCAACCTAGAATAAGGAAAATGGCTGCAGCCAGGTTCGTTGTAGAGTTGACACCTAGCTTTGATTTTTAACTCCATGGGTAAAGTGAGTGAGGTTTTTTTTTAAAGGTTCAAGCAGGGAAATGTGATTTGTTCATTTGTTTGTTTGCCTTAAGTCACGAGAGGTTTGCAGTAGAATTACTGTAGTAGAAGATGGCTTGTGATAAAATGGCAGCTAACCTCTCCTTCCTTCTTCTAGCGCCAGCAAAATGCCTTGAAGTATGTGACAGAAGAATGGTCTCAAATTGAATATGAGTTGTTACGGGAGAGAGGATTGTGGGGCCCTCCCATTGGTTCTCACCTGGACAAATGGATGCTGGAAATGACAGAAGGGCCATGTCGGATGAGGAAGAAGATGGTGCGAAATGACATGTTTTACGTGCAATATCCTTACATGCCAGATACTGAACACGAGACCAATTTGCTGGTAAGTGCAAATGCATGAGAAAAACCTGTTTGTAGATTGGAACAGTCGTTAAAGCACTATTTGATTGCTTGTATTGTTGAACTTTCATCACAATGACTGTCATTATTGGCCATTAATATTCATTGCCTGTGGATTTATCAACGTTTGCTGGGAGTGCATTGCTGTTGGGCTATTGATACATGTTGATTTATCTCTAGAAGATAGTCACAATAGCTGCCTAAACCACAATAGCTTTATGGGGTTTTTTTTCCTCCAGTATCTTCTTCTAGAATTTGGTTGTTTAATGTTTTGGCATAGCTAAAGTGAAGTCATCTATGTATTGCTCCTTGTTGGTTGCAGGCCAGATCTATATATGTATGATGCCTCAAGACAGAAAGATGCTTTGTGATTTCCTTGTATTTATAGTCGTAAGCAGCCAGCAAAAATATGAAATTAGATTACCATACAGGATTGATCATTTACATTTAACTTGCTAGATTAAAAGGTTCAGCAGGTAGAACTGGCCCGATAAAAAAGTACGTAGGAAGGTGATAATTCATTTTTGGACATTACAAGCATAGCGTTTAATAATCTGTTGTACTTGCAGACTGAAGATTGAAAGTATTAATTGTATTAGTTGAGAGTTGGTAAAATGCTACATAGATAGTCCTCGACTTATGACTATAACTGAGCCCAAACTTTCTGTTGCTAGGCAAGTTAAGTGAGTTTTACCCCATTTTATGCTCGCTCTTGGCACAGTTGTTAAATGAATCACCGCAGTTGTTACGTTAGTAGTACAGTTAAGTGAATCCAGCTTCCCTATTGATTTTGCTTGTCAAAAGGTCACAAAAAGTGATCACATGACCTGGGACACTGCAATTGTCATAAATATGAGTCAGTTACCAAGCGTCTGAATTTAGATTACATGACCACGGGGATGCTGTAACGGTAGTAAGTGTGAAAATCTGTCAAGTCATTTTTTTCAGTGCTGTTATAACTTCGGTCACTTAGCGAACTGTTTTAAGTCGAGGACTACCTACGGTATATGTGCAGTTCTTTCCTAAATTATTGATTCAGATCATATATCCATTTGCAGTTAAGTAGAGTTTAACCTCAGTTCTAACTATTTTTAATGGATCAGATGCTGAAGGGTCATTTCCCCGCCCCCCGCCTTGCAATCCATGATACAGATAAAAGAAATGTTCAGTCTAGTATTTTGAAGGTTTGACCAAAATAGGTTCTGATAGTTTTAGCCAAGTGAACGTGCCATCATCACGCCAGAATTCTTATCTTAGTGTGATTTTATTTTCCCCTCATGTTTTTATATTTAATGCCCTGTTTTCAGTTTGACTTCTCAAGTAAGGCTCCGGAGACATCCGATGATGCCACTCCTCAAAAGGTAAAAAAAGAAAAAGATATCCATGGGTAGCCAAGTGGATAGAAATCTCTTTGCATGTTAGGCAATCGTAACAAAACTTCCATGGTTGGCTTTTGTGCTTTCTCAGTAATTCTGTTGTTGTAAGATTAATGATCCACAGTAAATGCACTTAAGGGGCTGTTGCTGTGTTCTCTTCACATCTTGATTTTATGCAACGTTTCTCAACCTCAGCAACTTTAGAATGCACGGACTTCAACTCCATACATATTGGCTAGAGAATTCTGGAAGTTGGGAGTGCCAACGTGCTGATTGGGGATTCTGGGAATTGCAGTCAATCCATGCTGGCTGGGGGAATTCTGGGAGTTAAGAGTTCATACATGCTGGCTGGGGAATTCTGGGAGTTGAAATCCACACATCTTAAAAGTTTCTAAGTATGGGAAATGCTGATCTAATATGATGTCTCTAACTCTTTCTGTCTATGCTACACACTAATGGGTTTGAGGTTGTATGGTAATATTATTTTCCTAATAGTTTCTAATTCCAAATCTAACTGATTATCTGAAAGTCCTATTTAGCTTTCAGTTGGCTGTCACCATTATGCCTTTAGACTGCCAGGAGATTCTGTGCATCCAGCTGGATTTTCTTGAGATCCTCTTCATCTTTTAATTTAAATATTTTAAGAAACCTGCACGATACCGGAGAGCTATAAGCTGTGACAGCAAAGAATATTACATGCGCTTGGCTTCTGGAAATCCAGCTGTCTTTCAAGATGCCATTGAAGAGAGTTCTGAAGGGGAAGCTACACAACAAGAGCCCGAGCATGGCGAAGATACTATCGCAAAAGTTAAAGGTTGTGTTTTATTTTCTGTTCCCCCCCTTCAGACCCTGATGTCTATTTAGCAAGCTAAAACTATCAATGACACATTTCTGTTTTGGGGAGATAATTAATAGCAAATAGCACTTAGGCTTATATACCGCTTGACAGTGCTTTACAGCCCTCTCTAAGCGGTTTACAGAGTCAGCCTCTTGCCCCCCAACAATCTGGGTCCTCATTTTACTGACTTCGGAAGGATGGAAGGCTGAGTCAACCTTGAGCCGGTCAGGATCGAACTGCCAAACTGCTGGCAGTCAGCAGAAGTACATAATGCATTCTCACCACGGCGCCACCAGGCTCAATAACGAACTATTGTTTTATACAAACAGGCAAAAAAAATGCATCATTTTTTAGCCAAATCCCAACAGTAAAACTACCAAAGCAAAGAATCTCTAAGACTACACCCCCAACACTGACAGGGCAAGCCAGTGGGATATAAACTGAGAACAAACCCTACTCATTTACGAGCACGGATGATGTTGCCTAATTTGGATAATGAAACATTTGCAAGAAGTTCGGCCAAGTTCAGAGAGCATCAAGGACCCCTCATTTCAATCCTGAGCTACAAATATTCTCCTCTATTGAATCATTTTTACATTTCTAATTTAGGGCCAAGTTGAATTTTTTTTAGCTGAAACATTTTTCTTTAATATGTGATCAGTATCCAAAGGCAGTCATGGTATTTTATTAAGAATAGGATCGTCTTAATTCGTAAAGAGCCATAAAATGCTGCAAAGGTAGTTGCATTCTTTTTTTTTTTTACTTTCATTCTATCCTTTCTTTTTTGTTTATATGGATGGACAAATCTACTGCTTGCCAAGGCCAAATTTCTAAACCTTTCCCATCCAGCTGTAGCTTTTACTGTATCACAAGGTTCATGTGTGAACCAGTCAGTTCACATTTTTATCTTACTTTCCCTTATGGCGCTCAAGATCTGACACCCTCATCTTATACCCAGAGCAGGCTTCTTCAGTAGCTTAAGAGGACAGATTGTGATTTGCCAAGCTCATTTATTAAGTATCATAGCTAAGCAACACAATGGAACTATTGGCTGCCTTTGACCAAATAGCTCTTAGCTTTTATTGGATCAGCTGCTGGTTGCACTGACCTTTTGTCTTCTGATGGAGATGATTTTTGTTTTACAGGCATGGCCATAAATCGGAAAAGTGCAGTAAAAGAGACATTTATTTCAGTTGACTTTGTCAGGACCCACCCCAAACCACGTCTTAGGAAGACAGAACTCTTGGAGTCAAATCTAGTCCAAAAAGAATCTTTACTATGACATGCTTGGTTGTAGGAATACAAGACAGGACTTAATATTGTCCCACGAACTAAATCCTTATAAAGAGTTCCCAGTTTAACCCCCCTTAACTCCATTTGGTCAGTCCCCCATCATTTACCTCGTATCATCCCTCTCATGGGAAAAAGGAACTTAGGACCTTTTATGTTTATTGCTCTCTTCCGTGACACAAGCCAGATGCTAGCCCCCCCTTTTGTTTCCCCAGTTCAAAAGGCTTCTCTTTTCCTTTGAAATGCCTAATACCGGTTCAATACACATCCATTCCCTCCTCTTCGGGAGATGGCAGAATCCATGGAATAATGTTTGAAACATACATTTATGAATATGATATAAATGGATTCTGACAGACTTGCTGATTTGCAGCTCTGCTCAGTTACAGTACAAAGCTCATTGACTTTATAAACATGTGGTTGATGCCTTTTGTTATACAATGCAGGTCTTGTTAAGCCACCCTTAAAGCGATCCCGTTCTGCACCTGATGGGGGTGATGAGGAGAACCAGGAGCAACTCCAGGATCAGATAGCTGAGAACAGCTCAATAGATGAAGAGGAAAAAACTGATAACGCAACTTTGCTTCGACTGCTTGAAGAAGGAGAGAAGGTACATAATGTTGACATCTGTTCTATATATCACAAGATCTTCTTTCTGAATATAGCAATAGCACTTTATATACTGCTCCATAGTGCCTCACAGAAATCTCTGAGCAATTTACAATGTCAGCATATTTCCCCCAACAATCTGAGTCCTCATTTTACAGACTTCAGAAGAACGGAAGGCTGAGTCAACCTTGAACCCCGTCAGGATCAAACTCCAGGCGGTGGACAGAGTTTGCCTGCAATTCTGTGTTCTAACACTGCCCCACCAGGGCTCTTATTACATATTATATAATTATATATAATTCCACTAGATTCCTTTCAGAAAATTGGATATCCGCTTTCAGATTAACATGGACTTAAGTGAGATCTTACAAAAGGAAGAATCTTTTTTACCAAGTTGTCCTGTTAATTGAGACAGAATGTTCCACAGGAAATCCTGTTACAACTGTGAATACTAATGAATACTAATTCCCTAGGGATTGATTTAATCTCCAGTTAAGCTTTTCCTTTTACTTGTTTGCCATAAGAATAATTAAACTTATTCTTGAGACACAATATTAAATTGGGTGTCAGTGGTTCACTGAAGTTTAAGCTCATCTTTGTATAAATATAAATATATTTATATCAAAGTTGTCTAGCAAGTTGATGGAAAATAATGACCAGATTTCCAGAGAACTGCTGAGCATGCTTTGTATATATAGACATGCATAAAGCTAGAGATGATGGATTTAAATATTTTAAATAAAATGTATTGTTGATGTACTTCAAATATAACATTACTAATAAGATTTGTAACAAATTAGTTTTGATTTTGTAGAACTAATTGCTCCATATTTTATTTTATTGGAAGTAAAATAATAATATTAAATCATCTCTTTCAAGGTAGCCAGTTTACCCAAGATTGTCATATTTTTAATAGCTTGGTATATTTTGTTCTGTTTGGATAGATTGCTAAAATAGTGTCATTTACAGTTTTAATCCATCAGGTGTATCTGTGTAGGCATTTTACACAATTTGTTATAAAAAAATATTTTGAATATTTTGATGCAGCACTGAATTATATTTTTAAATTATGTTTTCATATTCAGTTATTACTAGCCTTTATACACTACATTTTTACTATCTTTTTTCCTTACCATATATTTGAAATCCAAGTTAGTGGTAACCGGCTAGGAAGGTCACAAATGGTGATTACATGATTCTAGGATAGGGTAACTATCATAAATATACCACTCTTTTGCCAAATGCCCAAATTTTAATCATGTGACAATGGGGATGCTGCAACAATGGTAAGTGTGAAAACTGGTCATAAGTCACTTTTTTCAGTGCCGTTGTAACTTTGAACGGTCACTAAACGAAAGATTGTAAATTGAGGGCTATCTCTATTCATTATACTTGAAGCTAAATGCTCAGAGGATTCTTCTTCCTTGAAACTTCATCCTGAATTAAAGCGATTTTTTTCCAAAACCAAACATGAAAAAAGTAAGATTATAACATTTTATCTGCTCTTGATTAAATAACGGGTCTTATTACAGATACAACACATGTATCGTTGTGCCCGGGTTCAAGGACTGGACACCAGTGAAGGACTTCTTCTCTTTGGAAAAGAGCACTTTTATGTGATTGATGGATTCACCATGACTGCTACACGGGAAATACGGGACATTGAGACCCTGCCTCCAAAGTGAGTTACAGTAGTGGACAGTGCAAGAGAAAAATGTTGTTGTTGTTGTTGTTAGTTGCGAAGTCGTGTCCGACCCATTGCGACCCCATGGACAACATTCCTCCAGGCCTTTCTGTCCTCTACCATATTCTGGAGCATTTAAGCTCACGCTTACTGCTTCAGTGTCTCCATCCAGCCACCTCATTCTCTGTCGCCCCCTTCTTCTCTTGTCCTCAACCTTTCCCAGCATCAGACTCTTCTCTAGTGAGTCCTTACTTCTCATTAGGTGGCCAAAGTATTGGAGTTTTAGCTTCAGGATCTGGCCTTCTAAAGGGCAGCCAAGGTTGATCTCCTCTAGGACTGACCGGTTTGATCGCCTTGCAGTCCAAGGGACTTGCAGGAGTCTTCTCCAGCACCAGAGTTCAAAGGCCTCAATTCTTTGGTGCTCAGCCTTTCTTATGGTCCAACTTTCACAGCCATACATTGCAACTGGGAAAACCATGGCCTTGACTATACGCACTTTTGTTGGCAGGGTGATGTCTCTGCTTTTTAGTATAGAAAAATGTTAGATATGTGAAAATTTATATATAAAAATGTACCAAAACTGCTCCTAATTCCAGTCATGGTACGATGAGATAAATAATGGGGAAAATATGATGAGAAAGAACATTGAAACGAAATGAAGAAAGTAAGATCTACTGAACATCGTTCGAGATTGACAATTTCACTTATACCCTCCATCTTACTTTCTCACTTTCTACAGTATGCACGAGCCCATTATACCCCGAGGCGCAAGACAAGGTCCAAGTCAGCTCAAAAGGACATGCAGTATATTTGCCTATGAAGATATCAAAGAAGTGCATAAGAGAAGATACTTGTTGCAGGTGGATATGCAGGACTATGTTTGTTTGATATGTGATCCCTAAAACAATCCTGTGTGTTTAATGGGGAATAATATTTTATAGATAGGACTGCATATAGTTCTTTTTCTTTTTCTTTGTTTCATTCAAGCAAAGAGGAAGCCTGCAAATTCATTTCCTGGCTGAATAAAAAAAGTCAGCTGCTTGGAACACATTTTTAAAAGGTGTTTTCTATTACAGCCAATTGCTGTTGAAGTATTCTCAGGTGATGGACGCAACTACCTGCTGGCTTTTCAAAAAGGAGTGAGAAATAAAGTCTATCAAAGGTACTATAAATTGTTTCTCAGTTGAATATCTGCAGCTAACGCGTAGTGGGTGATAATATGAAAGTGTAACATTTGTTTAGCTAACCAAGTTCTCTTGTTTAGCCTCTCTTACAGTTTTTTTAACAATTAAGATCTTGCGATCAAGACATTGATACACTATGTGCAATAAGACAAGTGTGTATAACCCAGTACAGTCAACCTGTTGTCATGGGCTACAACTATGGTGGCGAACCTATGGCACGCGTGCCACAGGTGGCACACAGAGCCCTCTCTGGGGGCACGGACCCCACCGCCCCAGTCCTAGGCCTTCAGCTGGGTTTTATAAATCGTTTTCGCTTTAGGCCTCTGCTGCCATGTACAAAAAAAAAAGATCTCGCAAAGTTGAAATTGATTGATTGAACTTTTTAGTCCCACCCAGTCTGCCATTACACTGCAGCCACGCCCACCTGGGCCACACCCACCCGACACCCGACGATACATAAGTGGGTTTTGGGTTGCAGTTTGGGCACTCGGTCTCTAAAAGGTTTGCCATCACTGGACTACAATATAAGTGTCTCTTCCAAAACAGATTTCTCCTATAGAAAAACTGAACTTTCTGGAGAGTCAAAGAAGAGTGCAGAAATATTAAATAAGATTTCCTCTTTGTTAAAAATAAGACTTTTGTTTGAATTTGCACTGAATAGTGCATATTTTCCTTCATTAAGCATTTGTTAAGTAAATTTGTACAGACAGTCCTCGACTTACAATCGCAATTGAACCCCAAATTTCTGTTGTTAAGTGAGACATTTAAGTACGTTTTGCCCCATTTTACAACCTTTCCTGCCACAATTGTTAAGTGAATCACTGCAGTTGTTAAGTTAGTAACAGCGAATCTGGCTTCCCCATTGACTTTGTTTGCCAAAGGTTGAAAAAGGTGGATCATATGATCTTGGGACACAGCAATGGTCATAAATACAAACCAGTTGCCAAACATTTTGATCACATAATTATGGGGGATGCTACAAAAGTGGTAACTGTGAAAAATGACCATAAATCAATTTTTTCAGTGCTCTTGTAACTGAATAGTCAGTAAATGAACTCTTGTAAGTTGAGGACTACCTGTATTAAAAATGGAAACAATGATTCTTTGTTGCTACTGAATTGCTGTCCAATTCTAACTGAATATATAGTTTGCTAATTGCATTGTTTTCTTAATTTTAAACAGGTTTTTGGCTGTAGTTCCATCTTTAACTGACAGCTCAGAATCAGTCTCTGGACAACGACCTAATACCAGCGTAGAACAAGGGTAATCATTTACACTGACTGCTTCTGTGTTACACAACTCGAATCTCAGTTTATAAGCAAATCTTACAACACATTGGCTAGAGTTAAAAAAAAGTATTCAGTTAAATTATAATTTTCTATTTTTCATCCAAACCAGAAACTAGTATCAGTAGATTATTGAAGCATTTGTCAGTTTATTAAGTCAAAATATAATGGTTTCAACACTGATGTTATTATGACTCAATTTTAAAATGTGATATGTAAGAACAAATTGCTGAATTTCACTGTCCTTATCTAACACATATTGTTCTAAGCACATGTTAATAAAGCAAATTTTGAGATTTTTTTTTAAAAAAACAAATGTTCATAAAGTACTAATTAGTGGATTCCTTTCTTATATTATTCATTTCCCAGAAAATGGGACAAATTTTTCTTAAATATTCACCAGATCAAATGCTCTGTTTACTGGCTATATCTAGATACTGGTCATTTCCTATGAGCTTATAGCATGTCGTCTCCAATAGTTTGTTTAAAATAGATAAAACTGAGGTTTTCCCAAGATCAGCCAGTGAGATTTGAAATTTGAACCAGGGATTAGAGATTTTTCCCCTATCTCAATATCATACTACATCTAAATAAAATTATTCAGACCAATTCTGAATAAAATTATTTGAAACCCAAAACCATTCTGGACTTGAATGGTATCCTGTAAAATTAAGCCTTTGAATTAATTAAAATGTAAGGGACGCGGTTGCTCAGTGGGTTAGGACGCTAAGCTTGTCAATCAGAAGGTCGGCAGTTTGGCGGGTTGAATCCTAAGTGCTGCGTAACAGAGCGAGCACCTATTACTCGTCCCAGCTTCTGCCAACCTAGCAGTTCGAAAGCACGTAAAAATGCAAGTAGAAAAATAGGGACCACTACGGTGAGAAGGTAACAGCGTTCCGTGCGCCTTTGGCGTCTAGTTATGCCGGCCACATGACCACGGAGGCGTCCTCGGACAAGTGCTGGTTCTTCGGCTTTGAAACGGAGATGAGCACCGGCCCCTAGAGTCGGAAACGACTAGCACGCATGTGCGGGGGAACTTTTACCTTTTTATTAATTAAAATAAATACGTTTGTTCCTTGCCATTTTTGTACTATTGGATTTTTAATTCTGTTAATTCAGTGGGTTAACTTTTCCTCATTAGATCTGGCTTGCTGAGCACTCTTGTAGGGGAGAAATCTGTTACACAAAGATGGGAGGTAAGCATAAATAAGTTTTATTTAAATTTTACATTGAGGTGAAACAGAATATTGAAAATGTAATCTTGGAGTTTTATTTTCATGTTATGTAAAGGAGTAGACAAATTTATATTTTGAAATTTTGTAATTGACAAATGAACTCAAATGCTGGTATCTCTCTTCTCTCTCGCTCCCCCTCCCCCCCTCTCTGTCGCTCAAGAGAGGTGAAATCAGTAACTTCCAATACCTGATGCACTTAAACACTTTGGCGGGTCGATCCTATAATGACCTTATGCAGTATCCTGTCTTTCCATGGATCCTTGCTGACTATGATTCAGAGGTAAATGCAGACTCCAACGGAAAACAAGAGTAACTTCCATTGACTTAAAATGTGATGTTGGTTCTTAATTGATGAGTCTTCACTGTTGAAATTCACTGAATTATTAATGTTAAATAATAAAGTTGGTGGTTATAGTCATAATTGTGTTGTCAATATTGCTAGTGAATTAATTATCGATTCGTAGTGAGATTTTGAACTTAGAAGTGTTAGGGGTCCAACAGTAATAATGGTGCATGTCAGAGTATTACTGTAAATCCAAGATGGATTTGTCTAGCCCAGGAGTAGGCAACCTTGACTCTTTTATGACTCGTGGACTTCAAGTCCCAGAATTCCTGAGCCAGCACTGGCTCAGGAATTCTAGGAGTTGAAGTCCACGAGTCATAAAAGAGCCAAGGTTGCCTACCCCTGGGTTAGCCTATCAAATATGGTTGGAATCTTCCTCTAATTAAAGGGCCTTTGCTAATCCTTAGATGGCTTTCATTTCCTCCTCTTTTCAAGGAATTGGATCTTAGCAACCCAAAGACATTTAGAAACTTGGCCAAGCCAATGGGGGCCCAGACTGATGAGAGATTAGCTCAATATAAAAAGCGCTACAAAGACTGGGAAGATCCTAACGGTGAGTTCTTGGCCTAGGAATTTGTTAGCTGTGTGAATTTGTCTATACAGGTAGTCCTCGACTTAACAACAATTTGTTTAGTGACCATTTGAAGTTACAAGGACACTGAAAAAACTGACTTGTGACCATTTTTCACACTTACAACCATTGCAGCGTCCCCATGATCCGTGACCAACATTCCAACACTTGGCAACTGACTCGTATTTATGACGGTTGCAGTGTCCTGGGATCACGTGATCACCTTTTGCGACCTTCTGACAAGCAAAGTCAGTGGGGAAAGCCCTTTTCACTTAACAACCATGTAGCTAACTTAACAACTGCAGTGACTTACTTAACAACTGGGGCAAGAAAAGTCATAAAACTCACTTAACAAATGTCTCACATAACATCAGAAATGTTGGGCTCAATTGTGGTTGTAAGTCGAGGACTACCTGTATATACACATGTTTATTTTTTTTAAAAAAACCAATATATTATCTTCAGTATTTTATGAATTGTGCTAATTTATATCTAAATAGCAGGTATTACATTAATATTTCAAACAGATAGCAAATTGTTCTAGCTAATGAACTTAGCTTTTGGAATTTTGACTCACGTCATGGACATCATAAAAAAAGTGGCTGTGATTAGATTGTGGTTCTGTAAAAAAGAACAGCCAGTTCCTCACTGAGCTATTAAGCAAATTTGAAACAAACCAAAATCCTGTTACTTTGCATTTACCAAGTATTTATTTCAATGAAAGATAAGCTTTGTGTGAAGTAACTTCTGCAGCTGTGCTTCAAATTAAAGCTTTAATCTGATAACTGCTAAGGTCCTTGTGGGAATAAATATGGGTATTAGTTCTCGGATATTTCTTCACTTAGAACTTCTTTTTTTTCAAGCTAGACAACTTTTAAGCTATGTAGACGTCACATCTCCAAACCCTTGCTAGATAGGGAATTCTGGGAGTTGAAGTCCAAATATCTTAAATTTGTCAAGATTGAAAAACACTGATTTAGAAGCATTTCTAGTCAATTCTCTCCAAATTAATGTTTTTTAAAAAAATAATAGAAAATAGTTTTTAAAAAGAATCCCAGTATCCTAAATTTGTTTCAGGATGAGCCTTTGGATTCACATGCGAACCAAAAAAAAAAAAACCCCTCAGGATTTAGGATAACCTACTTACCAGGATAACTCTTCATTCTCTATGCCATAGATACGCTTCCATTATGTATTAAATCAAGAGATAAATGAATTAATAGAACTAAAACTGGAATGATCTATTACTTATAAGCTGCATCTACCCCAGTTTATGTTTTGTGACAGAACCCAGTTGACATGGGACATTGAAACAGTAGAAAGATAAAATAAAGGATATGTTTTCTAAACCAAGGGTCTCCAACCGTGGCAACTTTACAACTTGTGGACTTCAACTCCCAGAATTCCTCAGCCAGCCAAGCTGGCTGAGGAATTCTGGGAATTGAAGTCCACAAAGTTGCCAAGGTTGGGGACCTCTGTTCTAAACCGTAAGAGCATTATTTTAATCTTAACTATGCTGTAACCTATTTTTGTCTTATGTTAATTAAAAAGCTATACAATTTCCATTTGGTTTCATAACATTTTATCTGGTTTAAGTTCTTCTGGGAATCAAACCTAGTAAGTCTTTCTAATGAGATAGGGAATATGAATGTAGTCTTTAGGGATGCTGCTTGCAGCACCATTGAAGAACCTCTGAACTGGATTACTTTGATATATTACCTTGCCCTCCCCCAAAATTTTCTAACCTTATTCATTCACCGAAGCTCGTAAAACGGTCATTTTCATCTGTCATTCCATTCATGCTTTTATGATATTGTTTTCTTTCAGGTGAAACCCCGGCCTATCATTATGGCACTCACTATTCATCGGCAATGATAGTAGCTTCATATCTTGTCCGGATGGAACCTTTCACTCAGATATTTTTAAGACTACAGGTAAAATGTATACCTCCCTTCTGTGTTTTCGAGTGCTTGATTTGCAGCATAATTCTGCATAATTAAGTCTCCATCAGTGCCTGCTCCATGTAGCCATTTGTCACTCTTAAACCTGATAGGTATTTATTGCACTAGTTATACTTATATATCATGCCAGAAAGTTATGAGTTATGTGTGCAGCCACACCGTGTGTATGAATTGGTTTTTAGATGCAAATTAATCCTGCAACCTTTGGAGTAAATCTCTCTCTCATTTTCTAGACTTACAATGACAGTTGAGCCCAAAGTGTCTGTTGCTAAGCGAGATATTTGTTAAGTGAGTTTTGCCCCATTTTACGACCTTTCTTGCTGCCGTTGTTAAGTGAATCACTGCAGTTGTTAAGTTAGTAACACAATTCCTCGTTGTTGTGTGGTTTTTTTTTAGAAGGTCGCAAAAGGGTGACTACAGGAGCCCAGGTCATTGCTGCCATTACAAATATGAGCGGCTAAATTGTGATCACGTGACCATGAGGATGCTGCAGTGGTCATGAGCATGAAAAATGGTCATAACTCACTTTTTTTTAGTGCCATTGTAACTTCAGATGGTCCCTAAATGAACTGTTGTAAGTTAAGGACCAGCTATATAAAGAGACGGGTGCCATAATGATGAAAATGTGGGCATTTATGATATTAAATCATCATTATCTTAATCAGAGTTAGCTGCATAAGATAAAAACATTAGCCCCCTCCTGGATGAGGCCAAGCCCCCACCCCACCCACCCCTCTCAGTCTACCAATCTGCCTTGCACAGTGGCCAAGCAGATACGTTTGGAATAATTCCCAGGTAGAACATAGAAATGCTCTCTTTTTCCATTTGTCTCTCTGCAACTGGCAGCTGAAATAACAGGTGGTCCTCAACTTATGAGCACAATTGAGCCCAAACTTTCTTTTGCTCAGCAGGACAGTTGTTAAGTCATCCATGCCCCATTTTTTGATCTTTTTGCCATAGTTACTAAGCGAATCACTGAAGTTGTTAAGCGAATCACATCGTCGTTAAGCAGATCTGTCTTTCCCCATTGATTTTTCTCATCAGAAGCTCCCTAAGAGGGTTCCAAATAACAATCCCAGGACCAGGCTGTCCTGCAACCATCATAAATGCATGCCAGTTGCCAAGCACCCAACATTGGATCCCGTGACTGTGGGGATGCTGCAGTGGTCATTAAGTGTGAAAACTGATCATAAATCACTTTTTTAAGTACTGTCGTAACTTTGAACAGTCATTAAACGAAAGATTGTTAGTCAAGGAGTACCTGGACTATCCCTGTTCAAAAAGTGACATTGAATCCCAAAATGAATAGTCCTTGATGGATCTCTTTTCAAAACGATTGGTTTTTTTTTAATGTTTTGAAGTACAGCTATTTACTTATAAATCATAATGGCTGTATTAACGTAGCACTAGAGAAGTGAATGTTATGTGATTTATTTTGCTAGTGGTGAATATATTATTGAATTAGTTTTCTTCCCTCTGTTTTTGTTCTCTAAAGTTTTGCTGGCCACTGAATACATATTATTGATCGAACTTTAGCTAGGCCAGGGGTAGGCAACCTTGGCTTTTTTATGACTCGTGGACTTCAACTCCCAGAATTTCTGAGCCAGCATGGCTCAGCTTGGAAACCTCTCCCTTTCCCCTCAGCATGGCTGGCTCAGGAATTCTGGGAGTTGAAGTCCACGAGTCATGAAAGAGCCAAGGTTGCCTACCCCTGAGCTAGGCTCGCCTGCTGCTCTGATCCTCGACTTATATGGGAGGAGAAGAAAGATGGCTGTTATTTTTATTATTATTATTTATTTCAAAGTTATAATGAAGATATCCTTTTCCTTCCCTAGGGTGGTCACTTTGACTTGGCCGACAGAATGTTTCACAGCGTTCGGGAAGCCTGGTACTCTGCATCCAAGCACAATATGGCGGATGTCAAGGAACTCATCCCAGAATTCTTCTACCTCCCAGAGTTGTTGCTTAATTCTAACAACTTTGATCTAGGTGAAAAAAACCTTAATTTTCAGTTACAGGTAGTCCTCAACTTACGTTCCCAACTGGAACCAGAATTTTCCCTGAGATAAGCAAGATGGTTCTTTAATGAGTCCTGCCCAATTTTTGCAACGCTTTTTAACCACGGTTGTTAAGTGAATTATTGCAGTCATTAAGTGAATCTCACAGTCGTTAATCAAACCCAGCTTCCCTCAATGACTGCTTGTGGAAAGATCAAAAATGGTGATCACATAAACCCAGGACACTGGAAACCTTTGTAAATTCACGCCAGTAGCCAGACACCTGAATTTTAATCAGACAATTGTGGAGATATAGCAATAGTGATAAATGTGAGGAGCAGTCATAAGTTACTTTTTTCATTGTAATTTCAAATGGTGAATAAATGATTGGTCGTACGTTTGAGGACTGCCGGTATATTCTTTAGGGATTGTGGTGAAAAAAACATAACTAATAATAGTAAGTAACTGTGAGAGGGACCGTGGAGTCATAGTGGACCACCACTTGACAATGAGCCAGCAGTGTGCAGCAGCAACAGCCAAAAAAGCTAATACAATCTTAGGTTGTATAAACAGAGGCATAGAATCAAGATCACATGAAGTATTAGTACCGCTTTATAAAACCGTAGTACGACCACACCTGGAATACTGCAGCCAATTTTGGTCACCATACCACAAAAAAGATGTTAAGAGTTTGGGAAAAATTCAGAGAAGAGCAACTAAGATGATCAAAGGCCTGGAGACTAAAACATACGAAGAACGGCTGCAGGACTTGGGTTTGGCTAGTCTAAAGAAAAGAAGAAATAGGGGAGACATGATAGCAATATTCCAGTATCTGAGGGGCTGCCACGAAGAAGAGGGGGGTCACGTTATTCACCAAAGCACCAGAGGGAAGGACAAGAAACAATGGTTGGAAACTGATCAAAGAGAGAAGCAATCTGGAATTAAGGAGAAACTTCCTGACAGCGAGGACAATTAACCAATGGAACAACCTGCCTCCAGAAATTGTGGGTGCTCCATCACTGGAGATTTTAAGAAGAGACCAGACAATCACTTGTCTGAGATGGTATAGGTTCTCCTGCTTCAGCAGGGGGCTGGACTAGAAGACCTCCAAGGTCCCTTCCAGCTTCTCTTCTCTTCTCTTCTTTTCTCTTCTCTTTTCTTCTCTTCTCTTCTCTTCTCTTCTCTTCTCTTCTCTTCTCTTCTCTTCTCTTCTCTTCTCTTCTCTTCTCTTCCTATTCCTATTCTATAAAGCTGATTTATAACGTGGCTGGTAAACAGGGATATTGTCAGCTTCACTAGGAAGAACAAGACCAAACACTAACTTCCACAGGAAAACCAGAACAACGCTTCATTCAGATTGGTTATAGTAACAGAATCTTCCAAATCTAACTGAGCAATAGTTTTCCTCGTTCTTAAACTCCAGTGTATCAGAGAGTCATTTTCCTTGAACCACTTCCAACTGCAGTTTGTTTTCCAGTACTTAAAAAAATACTTCAGTTCTCCCCCCCACCTTTCCTAGGTAATAGTTCTTGCATATTTCTATAGATTTACTTGGAAGGATCAGAGTTATATTGTTTAGATCAGCCGTCCCTAACCTTCCTGTTTTGCTGACCCGGCGGGTGGGGTGGGGGGCAAGATGGGATGGTTCAGTGCAAGTGGTAGGTGCACGTGAAGTTCCATTTGCACAAGTGGCAGGTGCCCGTGCTCACCACTTGTGCAAGCACAGCTGCTATGCGCGCTCGCTCACCACTCGCGCAGCCCAGTTCTGAACAGAGTGCAGCCCACTAGTGGGCCCCAGCCCAGGAGTTGGGGACCCTTGGTTTAGATAGAGGTGTGCAAAAAACTAGACCAGGAACTCTTTGTGGTACATTTATGACTGGTTTGCAACAAATCACCTAATAAGGTCATGACAATAGTTTAACAATAGGAACCAACTACTAAAGTTTTTTTTTAAGTAAAAATAGCTTGGAAGTAACTAGAAAGGGGTTGAGAGCTTAATACAGTTTCTCCCAAATAAGAACAAATCCTTAATCTTTGACTTAACTTGAAAGCACCATATTCTTTAATGGTGTATTTTCTTTGTACTAAGCGCTAGGTGTTGGATCTTGACATTCTGAAAAGAAAAGAAAACATATTTATTTTTATTTATTTTAATCCCATTTATATCCCGCCCTTCTTCGAAGACTCATGGCGGCTTACAATCTAAGCACAAATTAAATGTGCTTAGCAATCAAGGCCTGCCTACCAGTATTGGTTTCAAAAAGTAAAATTGGCATTTTGTGCTCCTCTTTTGTAGATAGAATGTTATCTCCCAAGGAGGCGAGCAAGTACAATGAATTACGCAGTAATGCAGATATATATTTTTGCTTCACAGGTTGCAAACAGAATGGCACCAAACTTGGAGATGTAATCCTTCCTCCGTGGGCAAAAGGGGATCCCCGTGAATTCATTAGAGTACATCGGGAGGTATTACAACTTTCTGTTTTGAAAACAAGAGAGAGAAATTTTAAAAAGAATAGGCAGACACACTGGCTTTCATCCAATATTTGAATTGTTTTGTAATAAATTGAGAGAGACAGTTTGGTGTAGTGGTTAAAGAGCTGGCTTAGAAACAAGAGACTATGTGTTGTAGACTGTGTTCCCGCCTTAGGCACGAAAGTTGACTTGGTGACTTTGGACCAATTACTATGAGTTTTAGTCCTGCTGTAAGCACAGAAGCCAGCTGGGTGACTTTGGGCCAATTACCAGGAGACGGTGAGTTCTAGTCCCGCCTTAGACATCTAAGCCAGCTGGGTAACTTTGGTCCAATCACCAGGAGACTATGAGTTCCAGCCCCGCCTTAGCCATGAAAGCCACCTGGGTGACTTTGGGCCAATCCCTCTCTCAGGCCAGCTCTCACCTCACGGAGTTCTTGTGAGGGAACTAGAAGGAGGAAGAAATATATATATATATATCTTACATATATTCATTGCCTTGAGTTGCTTATAAAGTAATAAAAGAGGGATAGAAATCTAATAAATATTCCAGCTTAAATTTTTGCTCAGATGAAATATGGAATGAATTACTCTCTTTTCTGGAAAAACAATCCTTGGGTGCAGGCAAGTCGCCCTGTTTCTTTAACTCTTAACTCTCACTCATCCATGGTAAATAGAACAGGCTGTCTCTATTTAACCTCCACATTCTAAATTGCAGGCTTTGGAGTGTGATTTTGTGAGTGCACATCTACACGAATGGATTGACTTAATTTTTGGCTACAAACAGCAAGGGCCAGCTGCAGTAGAAGCTGTCAATGTGTTCCATCATCTCTTCTATGAGGGGCAGGTGGACATCTACAACATCAATGATCCATTGAAAGAAACAGCTACCATTGGATTCATTAATAATTTTGGGCAGATACCTAAACAGGTAGTATTTTTTTGAAAGAATTGATTTTTAACTCACAGTTTGGGAGATCTGTAAGTCTTTTATGTTTTCCCCAACCCGCTGCCTTCTAGATAACTTGGGATTTTGGTAACTATAGCAACTCCAGGCTCTGTCGCTTTAGGAGTACCAATAAAGGAGAATATTTGTAGCTCAGGGTCCTTGTTGATCTCTGAGCTTGGTTGTTTTGTTGCAGACGCTTCATTATCCAAACGAGGTAACATCAGTGCTAGTAAGGGGACATCTACAGTGCTAATTAGACATATAAAGGTAAAGGTTCCCCCACACATGCGTGCTAGTCGTTTCCGACTCTAGGGGCTGGTGCTCATCTCCGTTTCAAAGCCGAAGAGCCAGCGCTTGCCCGAGGACGTCTCCCTGGTCATGTGGCCGGCATGACTAGACGCCAAAGGCGCACGGAACGCTGTTACCTTCCCACCGTAGTGGTCCCTATTTTTCTACTTGCATTTTTATGTGCTTTCAAATTGCTAGGTTGGCAGAAGCTGGGACGAGTAACAGGCGCTCGCTCTGTTACGCGGCACTCGGGATTCAACCCGCCAAACTGCCGACCTTCAGATCGACAAGCTCAGCGTCCTAACCCACTGAGCCACCGCGTCCCCCTATATGTCTTATTAGATGTACATGTTATGCAAAAGATACAAAAGAGAACAAAAAGGCCAACACACCTCACCACCCCCAATCAGCACCCTGTTGAGCATAGATTAACACCAAATTAACATCACACCAATAATCAAATAAACAATACCCCAATCAAGGAACTGCCAGACAGGCCAACAGTAAACAGCCCAACTAAAGACACTCTTAAGACCATCCCCATCAACATTGGCAGGGCAAGCCACTAGAGAGCAAACCCTACTAGCACTGATGATGTTACCTAGTTTGGGTAATGAAAACAACCCAGCTCAGAGAGCACCAAAGACCCCTCAACTTTAGGAATTTCTAGAAATTTACAACCAAAATTCTTCAGAAAAGCCTTCATTCAGCTGGAAGATTGTTGCATTGCACAGCTCCAAGGGAAGAAGAAATTTGAATCTCCTAGCTGTGTTTATTATAATTTTATGTTGAAGCATTTATTCTCAGATAGTTTGGCTCAACCGTTAACTCATGATACTGCAAATGGGCCATATTCTTGAATCCAGTAGTGGCGGATACTTGATTAGAAACATCACTGCATGGTGATACAACCAGGTTAAAGGTTGACGGCAAGGAAAAAGCAAGGAAACCCAGACATCAGTTGCCCCCCCCCCCAAATAGCCAGGAATCCAGTCTCCCTCAAAATGTTGATAACCCAACCAAAATTAGTTCTCACAGAATGATACCATGTGATATTAGGATGTGCCTGTTTCTTATGCCTTCTGTTACTGTATGCACAGTAGCCAAATATTTCAAACAGAGTCTTCTTGTTCTTCCTCGCAGAAATAAGGGGGAATTGATAAGTTGTTTTTAGGCAGGAAAAAAGAGAAGTTAAATAAAAGCATGTACTTGCACACAAAAAAAAGAGTTGTGACGCTGACATGTTTTGGACGGCATTTCTGCAAATTAGGCAATTTTGCTGCAAATCTGTCTAATCGTGGTATTTAAGCTTGCAGTGTTCTCTTTCCTATAATTGCAGTTATTTAAGAAACCTCACCCACCAAAACGAGTGAGAAGCAGAATCAATGGAGAAATAAGCGGAATTTCCATTCCCCCTGGCATTACAAATGACAAGATTTTTTTCCACCATTTAGACAACCTGAAGCCTTCTCTTGCACCAGTAAAAGGTGAACATGATCCTTTTCCTTACTCTTGATTTATTTCAACAGTATTCATAGTCTGCTTTGCCTGTTCCTTCTCCCACAGTTACATTTATCAGTGGAGGTACCTGGCCTTCCATTTCAAATTCAAATATTTACTTACTGATTTCATAGATGGATGTAATCCATTTTAGAAACCAACTTTATAATGTATACACTACTGATGATTGATTATGCTTTGTGCTATTTTGTTTGCGGAGTGTTTTTTTTGAGGAATTTAGAACATGGGATGCATCATTCAAAGCTTTGTCTTCAGTTATTTTGTTTATTGTTTTTATCCACTGTTGGTTTTAAAATAATCCCTGTCCCTCATCTCCATAAACGCCTCCAACACCTGGTATCTTTTTCACCACTCATAATATTGAAGCGAAACTTGATTCTTAAGCCAGAGTACTGAGAGGAGGACAACGAATTTCTGTACCGTACTCAAGCGCTTGGTATATTTGGAAAGTTCCCTTTTCAGTTGCTGATAGTTGTAAAATAGTTATTTTATATTTTAAAAATAATTGAGATAACTGAAAATATAAAAAGTCTTATCAGGAATAAAATTTAAATTTATGTGAACTGTTCAGGCATTTTATGCAGGTAGTTTTCAACTTACGACCGTGACCGACCCCAGAATTACGGTCATTAAGGGGCTCACCGGTTGTCATGTGACCGGACCTGATTTTACAACATAGTTTGCAGCAGTTGCTTATTCAGTGAGCATTTGGCAGACAGTGGAAGCAAATGTCAAAAAGAAACTGTCAAAAAAAAACCAACATTGAAAATTACAATCATTTGACCACGGGACACTGCAGACAGTCATAAAGTTGAGCCTGTTGCCAAGCACTGAAAATGTGATCACGTGATAACTTCAAAATCGGGTCAAATGAAGCCTTTGTCCTGAATGTCGTAAGTTGAGGACTACTTGTATGTCCCTAGTACGGCTTTCTTCAAATCTCATTACAAAAGCGCTTTTTATGAAAAGATAAAAAATGTGAATCCTGATTATCTCTTGTTTTTCTTTAAAACAGAACTCAAGGAGCTTATAGGGCAAATAGTATGCACAGACAAAGGAATTTTGGCTGTTGAAATGAATAAACTTCTCCTTCCACCCACCTGGAATAAAACTTTGGCTTGGGGATATGCGGATCTTAGCTGTAGGTTAGGAGCCTATGAATCTGATAAGGTTTGTATCTCTCTGGCTTATGTACTGGGTAGTTGAATTATTTGGGTCAAATACAACATCTCAATCGTGGGGCTCGGTAAAACTATGTATTTAACATAATAAATATGTACAGTTGTCCTATTCTGCCTATTTGACATAGCAACTGGTCTGGCCTTGCCTTTTACCATCATCGGCAAATAAAACTCACAGTTGTTCACTTCCAAAAGAGTAGAGCTAAGCGCTTTTTCAAGAGATGGCACTTCCATCATTTCAATCACTCGTAACCCATTTTAGGGAGGGGAGTTAAAATGTTTCCTGTTAATCAGGATTACAATCAGAGTCGGGTTTGGTAAATTTTACTTTCACTAGTAAAATAATTTTACTTTTTAGAATGTTACTTTTGTCTCTTTAGAATGTTATTTTTTGATCTCATAGCCAGGAAAAATGGGATATATAAATTATGGTTAAACATAGAAACAAAAAGGTGGTTCCTAAACCCCACTTTCAAATTGAGTTTCTTAGTTGTATGAGGTTTTAAAAATTCATTGCTACCATCCCTGTGCTCTTCTGGGGGGAAAAAAAGAGAGAGAGAAGCATGTCTTTGATTCCAAAATCATAAAGTGGAAAATGTATTATTATGCCTCCCTTGACTGTCTTATCAGAATTAGTCTTGGTTCTTTCAACCGCTCCTTCCTAACCAGTGTCTTCAAATTATTATTTATACTAACACCGTTATAGAACGGTACTGACAGAACAGCATATTTGTAGCTCAGTGATGAATTGTGGGTTCTTTGGTGCTGTCTGTTCTGTTCCAGCCTACGACTGGCCCTGTTTGTGTGTCAGGGACAACCCCTTTTTCCTTTTTAAGTCAATAGGCTGGAAAAACCCAACCCAAGTTTATTTACAGTTCAAACAAAAAAGCAACAGAATATTTCCTTCAGTAAATAAATCAAAATATCAAACAAGAGTCAACAGACGAGTTAAACAGAAGTATCAAGAACAAACCAGGACTGTCTTCAAACGATTGCCTTCAGCAACCAGCCCCGCCCACACCTTCCCCTTTTATTATCAGTCCCAAAGCGTGGCTTCTCACTGCCTTCTCCTCCTCTCACTGAGTTGCCTCATTGATTTGCTCTGCTCTGCTTTGCTCTGCTGGATTGCCTTCTGCTTCTAGCGTCTTTGAACAGATTCATCTGTAACTCTTCTGAGTCCGACACCTCAGCTGAGCCTCATGAGGAACATGACTGGAGGGGCCAGGCTGAGAGTCCTGCAGTGCATCAGAACCTCCCTCTGACACCAAAGGCTCTCCAAACCCCTCCTCCTCCTCCTCAGATTCATCGGGCTCAGCTGCTGGGAGCACAGGCTGACACTGAATCACAGCACTGTCTAAGCTTGGTCGTTTTCTTGCAGATGTTTCATTACCAAACTAGATAACATCATAGGAATGTCATGAAATGTCTTCAAGAAAACAGTCAACCTAAGAGTACACCAAGAAAAACACACACACACACCCCTCCCCAGTGATAGAATATTTGGGATGGGATGTCCTGAAAGCTAATGCATCCTTTTTAATTTTTTTAGGCAGTGACTGTTTATGAATGCTTATCAGAATGGGGACAGGTTCTGTGTGCCATCTGCCCAAACCCCAAACTGGTCATTACTGGGGGCACCAGTACCGTTGTCTGTGTATGGGAGATGGGCACCTCCAAGGAAAAGGCTAAAATGCTGACCCTCAAGCAGGTAAATTAAAATTCTGCATAAAATCTTGAATGGTCTTCCAGAAAACTTCTACAGAGTATTATTGCCAAATTACGCAACTAAATATTTTAGTATGAAAAACTCTTCAGGGCTGTCACCATTTTGGAAAACACTTGCCAGTTTCCTCATTTTTCTAAATACAGAAAGCATTCCTCCAGGTAGTGTATTGCCCTCTTCTACAGTTGCAGGAAAGTTACCTGAAATCTATAAAAACACTGTAAAAATCTAGCCTAATTGGACAATTTTGATGAACCAAAATCTTCACCGTCTAGTTCTAAACTGAAAGGGAGGGTTTGGGCAACCGTGGCTCTTTCATGACTCGTGGACTTCAACTCCCAGAATTCCTGAGCCAGCCATGCTGAGGGGAAAGGGAGAGTTTCCAAGCTGAACCATGCTGGCTCAGGAATTCTGGGAGTTGAAGTCCATGAGTCATGAAAGAGCCAAGGTTGCCTACCCCTGGTTTGGGCCTTTTTTTCCTGTCTGTTGTTGGCAGAGACAGATTGAGGAAGTTTTTTTCCCTTTGCTGAAGGAAGGAAATGACTGAAAAACATTCCACTTATATCGGTCTAAGATGTCTATGGAGATTGTCAGTCATCCAGGTCATGGTTGTCCCAAAGATGTTTCCCCCCCCCCAAAAGGCAACAAGATCCTCTTGGGTTTTGTTTGAAAATGCTTAAGAACTGAAGGAGCTTCTTGGATTAGAAGTGAAACATTTTCAAACAAAAACTAAGAAAGTCCAGTTGTCTTTTGGAAAAAGCACCTTTGGGACATCTGTCTAAGATACACATCTCTGCGTCAAATGTTCAAGTCTAAATTATATACGCTCAGGTCTGCCCCTTGCTTATCCTGACAAGGTACGCAGTAGATATCTTAGATTGCATCTCCTTTAAGCCCCAGATGGTCATAAAAAACAATGGATCCAAAATTTCTGGTAAGCCATAGATTGTGTACTACTAAAAACTAGGAAGATGAAAATATTGTATGTGGTGTCTGTTAAATTCTTGGATCATGTTGTTGCTTTGACACAGCTCACCAAGTTTTAGATTTTTTTTTGCAGGCACTGTTCTAGGCTCACTATCCCCATCGCAATAGCACTTAGATTTATATGCCACTTCACAGTGCTTAACATCCCTCTCTAAACCATTTAGAGTCAGACTCTTGCCTCCAACAATCTGGGTCCTGAGTTTACCGACCTCGGAAAGATGGAAGGCTAAGTCAATCTTGAGCCCCGTCAGGATCAAACTCCAAGCTACGAGCAGAGTTTGCCTGCAATATTGAATTCTAACCACCACCATGGGTTTCTTCCTACAGCTTTAATTTTATCTTCTAATTTATCTTCTATATTCTATTAACCATACATTTCCAAGCATTGTTTTCCATGTTTCCGAAGAAATAACTGTTTGCAAGTTGTGTAAGTTGCAAAGTGTGTCTTGATTTTGACTTTCGTTCTCTTTTTGCTTTAAATTTAGGCACTTCTTGGCCATACTGAGACGGTCACGTGTTTAACAGCTTCCCTGGCCTATCACATCATTGTGAGTGGGTCATGTGACCGCACCTGCATCATCTGGGATTTGAATAAACTTTCCTTTATAACACAACTTCGGGGTCACAGGGCTCCTGTTTCAGCCCTCGGCATCAATGAACTGACGGTATGAGTAAACCCATGCCTAATAAACTGAGCAGATGAGGCTTTATAATGTGTTTTGCGGATAGTCCTTGATTTACAACCGTTTGTTTAGTGACCGGTCAGAGTTACGACGACACCGGAAAAGGTGACTTAGGACCACTTTTCACACTTAATGACCATTGCCGCATCAAAATTCATTCAATCAGTATTCAAACGCTTGGCAATTGACTCACATTTATGACAGTGGCAGTGACCTGGGGTCATGTGGTCACCTTGTGTGACGTAACAAACAACATCAATGAGGAAGCCAGATTCACTTAACAATTGTGTTACTAACTTAACAACTATTTAACAACGGTGGCAAGAAAGGTCGTAAAATGGGGGCAAAACTCACTGAACAAATGTCTCACTTAGCAACAGATATTTTGGGCTGAATTGTCAAGAAAATGCTCTGCCTTCAATGAGGTTTACTCCAAAAGTTGCGGGATTAATTTGCATCTAAAAACAAATTTGCTCACAATGTGGCCACACACATATGTCATAACCTTCTGGCCTGATACTTAAATATAACAAGCACAGTAAATACCTGTCAGATTTAAGAGTGACAAATAGCTACATGGAACAATGCACTGATGGAGACTTAATTATGCACGGACACATAATCAAAATTTGGATGCTTGGCAACTGGTTCATCTTTATGACAGCTGCAGCGTCCCAGGGTCATGTGATCACCTTTTGCAACCTCCTGGCAAGCAAAGTCAATGGGGGAGCCGGATTCAGTTAAGAAAAATGTTACTTTCTGAACAGCTGCAGAGATTCTGTTAACGACCGTGGCAAGAAAGATCGTAAAATGGGGCAAAACTCACTTAACATCTTGCTTAGCCGTTGAAATATTGGGTTCAGTTATAGTCGTAAGTCGAGGACTACCTGTATTCCTTCTAATAGATTTCAGACAAACATTGCGCTGCATGTCCACGCAATGTTTATTTTATTTTTATTTTAATTCCATTTATATCCCGCCCTTCTCCGAAGACTCAGGGCGGCTTACAAGCTTAGCAGTAGCCTTCATTCTATGTATATGCCTGCTTATTAGGGCTTTCACACCCACCCCAAGCGGCATTATTACAAAGTCAGCTTACCGTATATACTTGAGTATAAGCCGAATTTTTCAGCCCACTTTTTGGGCTGAAAAATTCCACTTCGGCTTATACTCCAGTCAACAAAAAAAACTTACCGAGGACTTGTGCGCGGCCGAGGCTTTGGTGCTTCCGGGATCGCCCGCACCTCTCCCAAGCCACCGCCGTCCGAGACCTGCCGAAGTTTGGGGAGGTTTGGGGAGGTGCGCGCGCACCTCCCCAAACTCCGCGCCTTGCCTGCCTGCTTCTTTCCGCAGCGGAAAGAAGCAGGCAGGCAGGGCGCGGAGGAACGGAGACTTGCCGACGTTTGGGGAGGTTTGGGCGCCTCCCCAAACCTCGGCAGGTCTCCGTTCCTCCGCGCAGACCTGCCGACGTTTGGGGAGGTTTGGGCGCCTCCCCAAACCTCCCCAAACCTCGGCAGGTCTCCGTTCCTCCTGCCGACCTTTGGGGAGGTTTGGGCGCCTCCCCAAACCTCCCCAAACCTCGGCAGGTCTCCGTTCCTCCTGCCGACCTTTGGGGAGGTTTGGGCGCCTCCCCAAACCTCGGCAGGTCTCCGTTCCTCCGCGCAGACCTGCCGACGTTTGGGAAGGTTTGGGCGCCTCCCCAAACCTCCCCAGGTCTCCGTTCCTGTTTGGGGAGGTTTGGGCGCCTCCCCAAACCTCCCCAAACCTCGGCAGGTCTCCGTTCCTCCGCGCAGACCTGCCGACCTTTGGGGAGGTTTGGGCGCCTCCCCAAACGTCCCCAAACCTCGGCAGGTCTCCGTTCCTGTTTGGGGAGCTTTGGGCGCCTCCCCAAACCTCCCCAAACCTCGGCAGGTCTCCGTTCCTCCGCGCAGACCTGCCGACCTTTGGGGAGGTTTGGGCGCCTCCCCAAACCTCCCCAAACCTCGGCAGGTCTCCGTTCCTGTTTGGGGAGGTTTGGGCGCCTCCCCAAACCTCCCCAAACCTCGGCAGGTCTCCGTTCCTCCACGCAGACCTGCCGACCTTTGGGGAGGTTTGGGCGCCTCCCCAAACGTCCCCAAACCTCGGCAGGTCTCCGTTCCTGTTTGGGGAGGTTTGGGCGCCTCCCCAAACGTCCCCAAACCTCGGCAGGTCTCCGTTCCTCCGCGCAGACCTGCCGACCTTTGGGGAGGTTTGGGCGCCTCCCCAAACGTCCCCAAACCTCGGCAGGTCTCCGTTCCTGTTTGGGGAGGTTTGGGCGCCTCCCCAAACCTCCCCAAACCTCGGCAGGTCTCCGTTCCTGTTTGGGGAGGTTTGGGCGCCTCCCCAAACCTCCCCAAACCTCGGCAGGTCTCCGTTCCTCCGCGCAGACCTGCCGACCTTTGGGGAGGTTTGGGCGCCTCCCCAAACCTCCCCAAACCTCGGCAGGTCTCCGTTCCTGTTTGGGGAGGTTTGGGCGCCTCCCCAAACGTCCCCAAACCTCGGCAGGTCTCCGTTCCTCCGCGCAGACCTGCCGACCTTTGGGGAGGTTTGGGCGCCTCCCCAAACGTCCCCAAACCTCGGCAGGTCTCCGTTCCTGTTTGGGGAGGTTTGGGCGCCTCCCCAAACGTCCCCAAACCTCGGCAGGTCTCCGTTCCTGTTTGGGGAGGTTTGGGCGCCTCCCCAAACCTCCCCAAACCTCGGCAGGTCTCCGTTCCTCCGCGCAGACCTGCCGACCTTTGGGGAGGTTTGGGCGCCTCCCCAAACCTCCCCAAACCTCGGCAGGTCTCCGTTCCTGTTTGGGGAGGTTTGGGCGCCTCCCCAAACGTCCCCAAACCTCGGCAGGTCTCCGTTCCTCCGCGCAGACCTGCCGACCTTTGGGGAGGTTTGGGCGCCTCCCCAAACGTCCCCAAACCTCGGCAGGTCTCCGTTCCTGTTTGGGGAGGTTTGGGCGCCTCCCCAAACGTCCCCAAACCTCGGCAGGTCTCCGTTCCTGTTTGGGGAGGTTTGGGCGCCTCCCCAAATGTCCCCAATAATCGGCAGGTCTCCGTTCCTCCGCGCAGACCTGCCGACCTTTGGGGAGGTTTGGGCGCCTCCCCAAACCTCCCCAAACCTCGGCAGGTCTCCGTTCCTGTTTGGGGAGGTTTGGGCGCCTCCCCAAACGTCCCCAAACCTCGGCAGGTCTCCGTTCCTCCGCGCAGACCTGCCGACCTTTGGGGAGGTTTGGGCGCCTCCCCAAACGTCCCCAAACCTCGGCAGGTCTCCGTTCCTCCGCGCAGACCTGCCGACCTTTGGGGAGGTTTGGGCGCCTCCCCAAACGTCCCCAAACCTCGGCAGGTCTCCGTTCCTGTTTGGGGAGGTTTGGGCGCCTCCCCAAACCTCCTCAAACCTCGGCAGGTCTCCGTTCCTCCGTGCAGACCTGCCGACCTTTGGGGAGGTTTGGGCGCCTCCCCAAACGTCCCCAAACCTCGGCAGGTCTCCGTTCCTGTTTGGGGAGGTTTGGGCGCCTCCCCAAACGTCCCCAAACCTCGGCAGGTCTCCGTTCCTCCGCGCAGACCTGCCGACCTTTGGGGAGGTTTGGGCGCCTCCCCAAACGTCCCCAAACCTCGGCAGGTCTCCGTTCCTGTTTGGGGAGGTTTGGGCGCCTCCCCAAACCTCCCCAAAGCTCGGCAGGTCTCCGTTCCTGTTTGGGGAGGTTTGGGCGCCTCCCCAAACCTCGGCAGGTCTCCGTTCCTCCGCGCAGACCTGCCGACCTTTGGGGAGGTTTGGGCGCCTCCCCAAACCTCCCCAAACCTCGGCAGGTCTCCGTTCCTGTTTGGGGAGGTTTGGGCGCCTCCCCAAACGTCCCCAAACCTCGGCAGGTCTCCGTTCCTCCGCGCAGACCTGCCGACCTTTGGGGAGGTTTGGGCGCCTCCCCAAACGTCCCCAAACCTCGGCAGGTCTCCGTTCCTGTTTGGGGAGGTTTGGGCGCCTCCCCAAACCTCCCCAAACCTCGGCAGGTCTCCGTTCCTGTTTGGGGAGGTTTGGGCGCCTCCCCAAACCTCCCCAAACCTCGGCAGGTCTCCGTTCCTCCGCGCAGACCTGCCGACCTTTGGGGAGGTTTGGGCGCCTCCCCAAACCTCCCCAAACCTCGGCAGGTCTCCGTTCCTGTTTGGGGAGGTTTGGGCGCCTCCCCAAACGTCCCCAAACCTCGGCAGGTCTCCGTTCCTCCGCGCAGACCTGCCGACCTTTGGGGAGGTTTGGGCGCCTCCCCAAACGTCCCCAAACCTCGGCAGGTCTCCGTTCCTGTTTGGGGAGGTTTGGGCGCCTCCCCAAACGTCCCCAAACCTCGGCAGGTCTCCGTTCCTCCGCGCAGACCTGCCGACCTTTGGGGAGGTTTGGGCGCCTCCCCAAACCTCCCCAAACCTCGGCAGGTCTCCGTTCCTGTTTGGGGAGGTTTGGGCGCCTCCCCAAACGTCCCCAAACCTCGGCAGGTCTCCGTTCCTCCGCGCAGACCTGCCGACCTTTGGGGAGGTTTGGGCGCCTCCCCAAACGTCCCCAAACCTCGGCAGGTCTCCGTTCCTGTTTGGGGAGGTTTGGGCGCCTCCCCAAACCTCCCCAAACCTCGGCAGGTCTCCGTTCCTCCGTGCAGACCTGCCGACCTTTGGGGAGGTTTGGGCGCCTCCCCAAACGTCCCCAAACCTCGGCAGGTCTCCGTTCCTGTTTGGGGAGGTTTGGGCGCCTCCCCAAACGTCCCCAAACCTCGGCAGGTCTCCGTTCCTCCGCGCAGACCTGCCGACCTTTGGGGAGGTTTGGGCGCCTCCCCAAACGTCCCCAAACCTCGGCAGGTCTCCGTTCCTGTTTGGGGAGGTTTGGGCGCCTCCCCAAACGTCCCCAAACCTCGGCAGGTCTCCGTTCCTGTTTGGGGAGGTTTGGGCGCCTCCCCAAACCTCCCCAAACCTCGGCAGGTCTCCGTTCCTCCGCGCAGACCTGCCGACCTTTGGGGAGGTTTGGGCGCCTCCCCAAACCTCCCCAAACCTCGGCAGGTCTCCGTTCCTGTTTGGGGAGGTTTGGGCGCCTCCCCAAACGTCCCCAAACCTCGGCAGGTCTCCGTTCCTCCGCGCAGACCTGCCGACCTTTGGGGAGGTTTGGGCGCCTCCCCAAACGTCCCCAAACCTCGGCAGGTCTCCGTTCCTGTTTGGGGAGGTTTGGGCGCCTCCCCAAACCTCCCCAAACCTCGGCAGGTCTCCGTTCCTCCGCGCAGACCTGCCGACCTTTGGGGAGGTTTGGGCGCCTCCCCAAACCTCCCCAAACCTCGGCAGGTCTCCGTTCTTCCTGCCGACCTTTGGGGAGGTTTGGGCGCCTCCCCAAACCTCCCCAAACCTCGGCAGGTCTGCGCGGAGGAACGGAGACCTGCCGAGGTTTGGGGAGGTTTGGGGAGGCGCCCAAACCTCCCCAAACAGGAACGGAGACCTGCCGAGGTTTGGGGAGGTTTGGGGAGGCGCCCAAACCTCCCCAAAGGTCGGCAGGTCTGCGCGGAGGAACGGAGACCTGCCGAGGTTTGGGGACGTTTGGGGAGGCGCCCAAACCTCCCCAAAGGTCGGCAGGAGGAACGGAGACCTGCCGAGGTTTGGGGAGGCGCCCAAACCTCCCCAAAGGTCGGCAGGAGGAACGGAGACCTGCCGAGGTTTGGGGAGGTTTGGGGAGGCGCCCAAACCTCCCCAAAGGTCGGCAGGAGGAACGGAGACCTGCCGAGGTTTGGGGAGGTTTGGGGAGGCGCCCAAACCTCCCCAAAGGTCGGCAGGAGGAACGGAGACCTGCAGAGGTTTGGGGAGGTTTGGGGAGGCGCCCAAACCTCCCCAAAGGTCGGCAGGAGGAACGGAGACCTGCCGAGGTTTGGGGAGGTTTGGGGAGGCGCCCAAACCTCCCCAAAGGTCGGCAGGAGGAACGGAGACCTGCCGAGGTTTGGGGAGGCGCCCAAACCTCCCCAAAGGTCGGCAGGTCTGCGCGGAGGAACGGAGACCTGCCGAGGTTTGGGGAGGCGCCCAAACCTCCCCAAAGGTCGGCAGGAGGAACGGAGACCTGCCGAGGTTTGGGGAGGTTTGGGGAGGCGCCCAAACCTCCCCAAAGGTCGGCAGGAGGAACGGAGACCTGCCGACGAGCCGCGGCCACACAGGGTATTCCTGTGTATTCAGGCTTGCAAAATGGCGGATCGAGCCTCTGCTGGCGGCAGAGGCTTGCAGAACGGCGGATCGGCTTATACTCGAGTCAATAACTTTTTCCAGTTTTTGGGGGTGAAATTGGGGGTCTCGGCTTATACTCGAGTCGGCTTATACTCAAGTATATACGGTAATTGCCCCCAACAATCTGGGTCCTCATTTTACCTACCTCGGAAGGATGGAAGGCTGAGTCAACCTTGAGCCTGGTGGGACTCGAACCTGCACTAATTGCAGGCAGCTGGTGTTACTTAAGTAGGCATTAGCCCACTGCTCCACTAAGGCTCTTATAATTATGCCTGTAGTGAATTATTTATTCATAAAACTCTTTATGCCCATCTGTATTTGCCTTGCCATTATGCAAGACAAAGTATCTTACACGGGTCCTCAGTTGTTTCCCAGCAAAAATTAACTGGGTTTGAAGCTACTTAGTTTCACGTACCATTTTAATATCAGTAAGTGAACTCAAAAGCAAAGATCAGCTGTACTTGCCAACTAGTGACCAGAACAGAGATATGGAGAAAAAAGATACTCACTTGTATCTTTCTTGCCATGTTTTTAAAGTTGATGCACATTTACATTATGTCTAGGGAGTCTCCAGGCCTTTAATCATCTTGGTAGCTCTTCTTTGCACTTTTGCCAAAGTCTCAACATCCTTTTTTTTAATGTGGGGACCAAAACTGGATGCGGTATTCCAGGTGTGGCTTTACTAAGGCTTTACAAAGCGGTACTAATACTGAGATGTTTTCCTCCTCTTTTAGGGTGATATTGTATCCTGTGCTGGGACTTACATTCATGTCTGGAGCATTAACGGCAACCCCATTGTGAGTGTGAACACTTTCACTGGACGCAGTCAGCAGATCCTCTGTTGCTGCATGTCAGAAATGAATGAATGGGATACTCAGAATGTGATTGTGACTGGACATTCGGATGGAGTCGTCCGAGTAAGTACCTGTAGTAATGGAGCAAATTATGTCCCCTCCCTTTTTTTTTTAACCTTCGTACGATTTGAATAATTCATCCTACATGTATATCTTGAAGACCATCTTTATTTTGACTGGTGGTTGTGCATATTAATGGGAGAAACCAAAAAATAAACTTAATTCTTAATTTTGAACTATTATTTTAAATTCGTATCATGAAGTAACTTTCTAGGATTTCCCATTGCATTGCTGCCATTTCTGTAAATTTTCTTAATGTTATAATGGTTCTATTCATTACTCCCAAGTTCTTTTCGGTTAGATATTTTTATGAGAATGGAGTTGAGTTTAATTTAAATGTTAGGAGCCTTGGTGGCTCGGTGGTTAAAGTGCAATATTGCAGGCAAACTCTGGCCACAGTCTAAAGTTCAATCCTGATGGGGCTCATGGTTGACTCAGCCGTCCATCCTTCCGAGGTCGGGAAAATGAGGGCCCAGATTGTTGGGGGCAAGATGCAAATAATGTTGACATTGTAAACCACCCAGAGAGGGGTGTAAAGTGCTATGGGGTGGTATATAAGTCTAAGTGCTATTACTATTGCTATTAAATGTTCAAAATGTTAATCCTTATATTTTGATGAACCATGATTTGCTCTAATACAGGGGTAGGCAACCTCGGCTCTTTTATGACTCATGGACTTCAACTCCCAGAATTCCTGAGTCAGCTATGCTAACTCTGGTAGTTGAAGTCCATGAGTCATAAAAGAGCTGAGGTTGCCTACCCCTGCTCTAGTACATAGGTAGAAAGAAAGTTAAGCCAATGTAAAAATAATATATGTCAAAGGATGTTATACATTGTTTATTTGTCATCCTAGTTTTGGCGGATGGAGTTTCTACAGGTGCCGGAAACTCCTGCTCCTGAACCTGTGGAGATGCTTGAAATGCAGGAAGACTGTCCAGATCCACAAATAGGTGCTTGATTTTACATTCTAAATTATCATTCTTTTTCCCCCCACTGTGAAGTACAGGTAGTCCTCGACTTACAACTGGTTTGCTCAATGACTGTCTGAAATAACAACAGTACTGAACTAAGGGGCATAAGAATCCTTCCCAAATCCCAACCATTGCAGTGCCCCTGAGGTCACGTGACAAAAAGCAGCAGCACATCCACTCTTATGGCCGTAGGACTGCCCCACTAATGGCTGCTACTGGGGGAACTGGGATTGCAGACGTTGATGAGGAGATCACGTGGGCACCTAGCTCAAAGACTGCCACAATTTAGAGCCCGTTGTGATCTCCGTTGGGGTCGTAACTTGAGGACTACCTGTGTAATGATGTATGATCAGCAGATTGTGGTTTAAGAAAGTGGCATATCTGGATTTAGAACGAGTGAAAGTTTTAGGACAAAGGTGGAATGGAATTTTCAGATGCTTGAAAGCCACTTCTCACACACGAAGAGGGTATCCACTGGATGGCACTCTGAGCTGCTGCAAATCAACCAGGGAGAAAATGCCATTATTTTCTTCCTTTGTGAATCATACTAAGAGACACAATCGCTGTCAGGTTCCTGCCATCTTAACATGCTAATAATACAGGCCAACATAGACTTTAAAAAATAACATGCAAATAAATTATATATATTTTTAAAAAATGAAATTTCATTTGTTCTGTAAAGCAGTGATTGTGGGGCTGAAGAAGAAAATTATGCAAGAGTAGTGTTGTTGTTAAAAGGGAGTCCCGGCAGATTTTACTCCACTAGTTGTAGCTGGCCTTGGGGCCAGCATGATATCATGGAGCACTGTTACCTTCCCATCACCATGATACCTATTTACATTTACATGCTTTCGAACTGCTAGGGTGGCAGGAGCTGGAGCAAGTAACAGGAGCTCCCTCCATTATGCGGGGCTCGGCGCTCGAACCTGGGCTGTCGGTTTTCCAGATGATGATGTGATTCCTCGCCAGCTAGTGGATCCGGCAGCTGAGTCTGAAGAATCAGATGAGGAGGAGGAGGGGCCTGGAGTGACATCAGAGTCAGAGGAAGGCTCTGAGGGACTCCAAGACTTACAGCCTGATCCCTCTACTCGCACTTAGGCTGAGACACAGCTATGCTGGGAGTCTGAGTTGGACAGTGATGAAGCACAGCTGGGAAATATTCAGGATGCACGAAAGTGCAGGCAAGAGGAGCGAGTAGGACAGAGGAATGCAATGGGGTGGCTCCAAAGGCAAAGGAGAAAGCATTAGGAAGCCACGCCTTGGCTGAATAATAAAAGGGGTTGGTTTTTTCTTGCGGTTCCTGCCTGCTTGTTGGAAGAGGGGTTTCCCCTTGTGAGCGTAACAAGGATTCACGTAGGCTGGGACAGAACAGATGACAAGCTCAGCTCTTTAACCACTGAGCCGTCACACCGCCCTCGTGTTGTTATTAAAGCGTTGATTTTTGCCTTCCAAATAGAAGGGCAAGAAGGTCCCGACGAAGATAGCAGCGATTCAGAAGCAGAGGACCAAGCCCCTGACCCGGAGGCCAAGCTGCCCGAGAGCCAGCCCCAGCAGGCCCCTGTCAGACACAGACCTCGCTCATCCTCAGCTCGAGCAGCGGCTGCATGGTCAGTAGAAACCAGCTCTGAAGACTCAAGGCGTTGGTCTGACCATCTAAGCCTGGATGAAAAAGATGGCTTCATTTTTGTGAACTATTCCGATGGACAAACCAAGGGATACTCGCATACTCCAGCAAACCATTCAAACGCTAACCCGGGGGAATTGCGGCATTACATCAAGCTCAAACCAGGTATCAAATACGGAATTAGATGTGATGTGGATGCCAGGGGGGGCGGAGACTACCTTATCTGGCAGCCTAATGATAGGGGATTAGGAAGGAGTTACAGTGGAGACGGGCGGTTGTCTGGATTCGGTAGTTTACAGGTCAATTTTTTGCAAGCTTGAGCAGTCACCGGAATGTCGCAGCCTTTCTTTTAGGAAAAGGAGGGATTCTTAAATGCATTCAAATGTCTGCCTTGATCCAGGATAGTTGTCGAAGAAAACAGAACGGCTCCTGCAAGCTAAGTGGGGACTACCCGTCTCACAAACGCCTGCTCTAAGTTGGAAAAAGCCACAGGGGTTGACCTGGAATTTGAGTCCTGGCAACTGGACTTCTTTTTCTTTTGGGTTTGAAAAGTTGTGCTGCTTGTCCAAGTCGCTTCTTCAGGCTGAAGCAGCAAAAAAAAAAAAGAAAAAAGTTTCAAACCAAAAAGACAGGAAATTCAGTTGCCACAGATCAGCTTCCAGGCAACCCCACCTGGATGACTGATAATGTTCGTCAACATTGGTGTGTAGAGCACCGGTGTCAAATTTGCCGCGTCATGTGGCGTCTCACGAAGTAGCGCGAGACTTTTTTTTTTGCATTGCCGGAGTTGGGGTGGGCGCGGCCTCCGCATGAGGCAACCGCCACACGGGCCGGCAGTTTGGCACCCCTGGTGTAGAGAGTTTGGGTTCTTTTTCTTTCCACCCATGTTAGGAATTGGTAACCTTTTCTCTCTCTTAGCCCTGTGGCACACTCTGAAAAAGGTCCAGCTGTTCCAAGGCCAGGAGATTTACACACCCCTGTTTACAATCCAGTGTTAATTTTTCTGTCTTGAGGAAGTCATGGATCAGAAGTTTTTCTCCTTTGTCATGCTTCCATGTATGCTTACCTTATATGTGTCTATTTTTAGGCTACAGATGGGAGAGGCAGCTAGTGTTCAGAAGCAAATTAACCATGCACACCGCCTTTGATCGCAAGGACAATGCACACCCTGCAGAAATTACAGCCCTGGCCATTTCCAAGTAAGTAAGAGGCTGTCCTCTCTTTAATGTCTTGTGCGTAATTCTCCTGAATGCAGCCGGAGGCTTGGTAGTGCATTGAGGCTGCAGATCACCCGAAGCAAAATAGGAAAAAAAAAAAAGATCTGCTGTGATCTGGCTGAAAATGGCATGAAATTGATTCATCATAAAAAAGACTACTAGCTGAGATAGTTAAGCCAGCTAGTTCTGAGAACACAAGGGTGACCATCTCACTGGCTCCCTACTTGCAGGCTGACAATATGGGTAGTCCTCAACTTACAACAGTTCAGTGACCGTTTGAAGTTACAACGGCACTGGGAAAAAGTGACTTTATAACCGTTTTTCACACTTACAATTGTTGCAGCATTACTGCGGTCATGTGATCAAAATTCAGAGGCTTGGGAACTGACTCGCATTTATGACCGTTGTTAGTGTCCCAGAGTCATGTGATCCCCTTTTGCCACCTTCTGACAAGCAAAGTCAGTGGGAAAACCAGATTCACTCAACAACCTTGTTGCTAATTTAACAACTGCAGTGATTCACCTAATAACTCTGGCAGGTGGTAACATAGAGCAAAACTCACTTAACAAATGTCTCAGCAACAAAAATGTTCAGCTCAATTATGATCGTAAGTCGAGGACTGCCTGTATTTGCTTGGCTGATGTAAGAGGCATCAAAAGGAAGTGAGGCCTCAAAATGTTAATAAAATAGCAAAGGCCCATTTCGCTGAAAACTGTCCTTCAGGGGCTCTGAAAGAATTTTAGAAATAAAATATGCATGTAGGTAGTCCTCACGATCACAACTGGGACCGGAGCTTCCATTTGCTAAGCAAGGCAGTTGTTAAGTCAGTCTCACCCAATGTTACAACCTTCTTTGCAAATGGTTGTTCAGCAAAATACTGGCAGCTGTTAAGTGAATCACAGGGCCGTTAAGAAAATCCAGCTTCCCCCCCCCCCCATTGATTTTGTTTGTGATAAGCTCTCTGTGAAAGTCATAAATGGTGATCGCACGACTCTGGGACCGTTGTAAATAAATGCACTCAGATTTTGATCCCATGACCAAAGAAATGTTCATTAAATTGGGCATTTCTCACTTAACGACCATATTGCTTAGCGACAGAAGTTTCAGCTCCAATTGTAGTCGTAAGTCAAGTACTGCCTGTAGCGGAGAGATGACATAAGATAGGCCTGGTTTCTTTTTTGGCCTGCTGGATTGCACTCTCCTCTTTGGCCAGACGTTTTTTGACTGAAAGCTAATAGGTATTCCTTTCTCCCAGGGATCACAGCAGGATCCTCGTAGGGGACAGCCGAGGCCGAGTGTTCAGCTGGTCTGTGAGTGATCAACCGGGTCGCTCTGCGGCAGACCACTGGGTGAAAGATGAGGGAGGGGACAGTTGCTCCAGCTGCTCCGTCCGGTTTTCTCTTACGGAAAGGCGTCACCATTGCAGGAACTGTGGACAACTCTTCTGTCAGAAGTAAGGAAAAGCTTCTTCCGATGCTCCACTTCTCTGTAACCAAACGATTCTTGGTTAAGCCTCGTCTCCAGGGACCTTTCTGGAAAATTAGCTTCATTAGGTCTAGGAAAAAAAATTAGGCTGTGTATTCTTTCCATTTAAAAAAAAGAAGAAGAGAGGATTCATGGCCCTTTTTACTTCACTTATGAATAAAGGAGGATATTTCTAGCTCAGGATCGAAATTTATTTATTTATTTATTATTGGGACTTATATGCCGCCCTATCTCCTGAAGGATAGGGGTCCTTGCCGCTCTGAGCTTTGTTGCTTTCCTTGCAGACGTTTCACTACCCAAACTAGGTAACATCGTCGGCGCTAGTCCTGTTGATGTTTACTAGTTTGGGTAATGAAATGGCGGCCAGAAAGCAGCCGAGCTCGGAGAGCTCCAAGGATCCCTTATTTCAATCCTGAGCTGCAAATATTCTCCTTACTTCACGTTATCCTACAGAAGCTGGCCTAAACTGCTTGCCAGCTCAGTATTTTATTTATGTAGATTTATATTTCACATTTCTGGACCACCCGTCTCCCTCAGAGAGGCAGTGTACGGTACAGTATCAAGACTATATAAAACAGTATATGAGTATACATTTTAAAAGATTGTAAGTTTACAGGAAATTTCAAAGAGGCAGGATAATGTTGGAGGAGGCAATTTAATTAACCCTGGGTAAAAATTGGCTGATGAAGGACGAGAGAGGGCTCTTACAGCACCAACCAGCCCTGTGACTGCATATTCCTTTGGGCTCCCCACACAAGGCTGCAAGGCCATGTTTTGACCTCCTTTCGGAAGGCCAGCAGAGTGGGGGCCCACTTCATCTGCAGGAGAAGGGTATCCCCTAGGGTTGGGGCGGCAAATATTCTTCCCCCTTCCAAGTCGATAGCCTTCTAAGAACAGGGTTTCTCCAAACTTGGCAAGTTTAAGACATGTGGACTTCCAACTTCCAGAGTCCCCCAGCCCTGCAGACTTGGGGATTCTGGGAGTTGAAGTCCACAAGTCTTAAAAAATATGAAGTTTGGAGACCTCCATCTTAGAACGTAGATGGGACCACCTTACAACTCCCATTTCACAGCCCTAATCCTGTTACTGCCACCCAGGGCTTTCTTTTTTGTCATAGAACACCCAGAACGGAGTTCTGGCACCTTTTTGGGATGGAACTGTCAAGTTTCCGACCTATGGGCTTTTCAAGGTACTCTGAGGCATTGTTTACCTTAAAAGTCCTTTATTTAGCCTAATACACCGGCAAATGCTTCCTCAAAGGAAGCTGGAATCTGAAATCTCCGCCCCCTTGCACAATATATTAAATACAATTCCCCACCTTTCTAATTTTGTCATTAATCATATTCTCCAATTGATTTAAAGAATTGGTTTCCCTTCCCTTCCGCCAAGTTCTTATCTTCTTTAATTTCAGATAGCCTGGAGGTACAATCCTCCTCCTCCCTTCTCCCAGCCTTAACCGTTTCTCTTAAAGCAATACACAAGTTTAACATATGAAATAGCTGCTTCTTCATCTCTTGTCAAGCAAGAACATTTGATGTTAGCAGCGTTGACAGGAACCTTGTAGGGTAGACAGGGTGGGTTGTATGACCAGTGTGAGTTCCGGCACCTTTTTCTTTTACAAAAAAAGCACTGCTGCTACCAATCTTATCCTCCACTCCTCCGGACCTCATCCTACCCCAGCTACCCCCTTACAACTGGATGAGTCCCAGAGCTTCTCAGCCTCGTGCTACACCTCCGGCCTCAATTCCCCCATACCAGTTGCAGCATCACCAAGAAGAACCTGCCCCACTACGTCTCGCTTTCGTCTTGCCACCTCCTGTCCTTCCACCCTACAAACAATGTAATAACATGCGTGTAAATATTTCATTAACTTTTTAAGCTGGTGCCCTCCACTTTTTTTTTAAAAAAAACAACTTTTATATATGCTCCATTTTTGTTTTTGTTTTTTTGGGGGGCAGGGGGAAGGAGCCTCCAACATAATGGGCTCCTTTCCCCCCAAAAAAAGACGAAAGGAGCCTCTGACATATTCTCCAAAGCAATTAGGGAAGGCAGGACAAAAAACTATGGTTGAAAGCTGACCAAAGAGAGAGGCAACCTGGAATTAAGGAGACACTTCCTAGCAGTGGAACAGAAATTGCCTTCAGAAATCGTGGGCGCTCCGTCACTCAAGGTGTTTTTAAGAAGAGACTGGACAACCATTTGTCTGAAATGGCGTAGCGCCTCTTGCTCGAGCAGTGGGTTGGACAAGAAGACCTCCAAGGTCCCTTCCAACTCCATTATTCTATGTTCTATAGCTGTGATGGCGAACCTATGGCACGCGTGCCACAGGTGGCACGCAGATCCCTCTCCGTGGGCACGCCCCAGTCCTGTGCCTTCAGCTGGGTTTTATAAAACCTTTTCGCTTTAGGCCTCTGCCGCCGCGTGCAAAACAAAAAAAAGGTTCAATCAAACGGTAACACCCCGGGTAACACCCAGGGGTAGGGCCTTCTCAGTGGGGGCGCCTGCCCTCTGGAACCAGCTGCCAGTGGAGCTGAGGACTGCCCCCGACCTCCGTTCATTCCACCGGGGCCTGAAGACCTGGCTCTTCGAGCTCTCTGGCCCAGGATGAGGATTAATTTATTTTAATTGGGGTTTTATTTGTACAGGGATAAATTTAATCTTTTTTAAACTGGTTTTAACTTTTGTATTTTTGGTTTTTAATTCCCTGTAAACCGCCCTGAGTCCTCCAGGAAAGGGCGGTATATAAATGTAATAAAATAAATAAATAAATAAATAAATAAATAAATAAATAAATAAATAAATAAACAATTTCCACTTCTCGCAGGAAAAAAAAGTTCTCGCAAAGTTGGAATTGATTGATTGAACTTTTTAGTTCCACCCAGTCTGCCGTTACTACCGCAACCACGCCCACCCAATGGGCCACACCTACCCAGCACCCGACAATACATAAGTGGGTTTTGGGTTGCAGTTTGGGCACTCGGTCTCTAAAAGGTTCGCCATCACTGTTCTATAGCATTCAAAGGCTGGTGTGTATCTTCCACCCCCACCCCTAGATACAAGTTGTGTAGCACAACTGACCCTGCTTTACAAGGACAAGAGTTTTGCACTGAATAGGAATCTGATGTTGAACAAGGAATGGGAAGAGAAACCGGTCTTAACCCTGCTTTTCTTCCTCCTCCAGATGCAGCCGTTTTCAGTCCGAAATCAAGCGGTTGAAAATCTCTTCCCCCGTTCGGGTTTGCCAAAACTGTTATTATAATTTGCAGCACGAGCGAGGCCCGGAGGAGGGATCCTGGAATTAACGTCGCCGTGCAGAGAAAGAAGCTCAGATCGTCTTCATATTGCAGGGCCAGCAAGAACTCAGCCGACCGGAATTAATGACAGGAATGAGCAGCCCGTTCAAAGAGGTTGCAGCGTTTGCCATTCCTGTGTCCTCTTCCTACGAAAGGACTACAAGCAAAAGGGATCATTAATTATTTTGTGGGTACCTTTGCAGAGATGGAAGCCAGAAACATCAGCTAGGATCTGGCGGGAAGTGCATAATTACCCCAACTGCATCAAGGACCCTCAAACCCCTTCCATCTTCTCCTCTAAGAAGGGACCTCATTAAGCATCTTCTCGTTCCATCTTGATTTTGTAGTTAGTCACCTTATTTGGGTTGCCAGAAGCAGAAGGCTTTTTAGGAAAAAAAATAGTTGTAAATTTGCCTTCTTCGCGAGCCAACTGTGGATATTGTAAATAGAGAAAATGGCCTTTTTATCAAAATACGAACTGAACTGCCTGTTACATGGGACTTCAGACCACTATACTTTGCATTTCTTCTTTAGCTCATCTATTTAAACATGATTTTTTTTAAAAAAAAAATGAAAAGAAAAAGCATCAAGAGGCATTATCTGGGTTTTTTTTTCCCTTTACTATTCCAACTGCATGATTTTTCAGTTACTCTCATGATCTTAACTTAAGCCAAGCAGTTTTGAAGATTGGGGTGGGGGAATCATCTTTTTGTTTGGGGGCATAGGACTTCAAACATTTTATTCTAAACTGTAAGATAACCAAAAACAGCCCCATTTTTGTTGCATTTTTAATACATCTATTTAGAATCTGTCTTCATGTTTAAATAAGGTCTGTTTTTATACAATGTGGGCCTTGCTGCCTGCTCATTCTTTGCCATTGTAAGTAATCAGCTAATCCCAATAGGTCTAAGGCAAGTCTTACTTAAAACACTAGTAAATGGCTTGCATGAAAATTAGATTTAATACTTTTTGTTTTGTTTCCAAAGAAAACAACGGACCATTGTTTTTCTCTTAGGTGTTTTTGTTTTGCAAAATGGACTTGGAAACTTTGTCCTTACAACTGGGCAATGCTTAGAGGGGTCCCAGTGAGTTGCAAAATTAAATTCAGACTTACTCCTTTACTTAGGAGTTGAACCTGTTGTTGCACCCAGTTTCATCATTCATTGGTTCACTCAGAGGACATAAATTCAACTATTTTATATATTAGCATTTGTGGTATAATGGAAAATATACAGATTGGATCCAATCAAACAACATTTCAGTGAAGTGAGGCTTTGAGGTTTAGTTCTTTATTTTCTTCTTTCCCCATGTACTGGTTTTATCCCCTTTCCTTTCCTTTCTTTTCCTTTTTCTTTTCTTTCTTTCATTTTTTCTTTTTTATCCTTAGTTAATGGGTGATGAGATTATTGTTACTGCCTTTTAACTATGGTAAGACAGAAGCAGTAAAAAAAAAGTAACTCAAAAGCAACACGGCACATCATGAAATGGATTTGTTAACACTTGTGATTTGTTAACACTTCAGTCGGGAGGAAAATGAATTTAAAACAATTTGAATAGTTTGTACAGAGCAATTTTCTCTGTCTAAACATCCCTGATTAGAAATTAATGCAGTGATTAGGTTAAGTCTGTATGTTGATGATCTTTTTAATTGTTATGATGGACTGCAAGACTTAGTTGTGGTTGTAATAAATGTGTTTCAGGTCCCTGAAAGAGCCCTTCCACACAAGCACACACGGGTTTAGGAAAGTTGTTTTTCCCACTGGGTGTTTCTGTTATAACCAGCGTTGATCTAATGGCTACTTTGCCTTGCTCAGTGCTGCCAAGTTTGATATCTGCCAAGTTTCTCAAAATTGTTTTAACTACTGAGGTTATGCTGGAGTAACACAGAGTCTGCAGTCATAGGCACAGGGCTGCTTATGTGGTCATTAAACTCAGCCTAACAACAGAAATTTCTAAAGTACAACTATAATGTCCGTTAAAAAAAGAAAACTACGTAGGTTGAAATTCTCTCAAATCACCTTCACTCCACTGAAAATTCTCCCCTCCGCCCAATAAAGAAAAACTAAACTTAAACTTGGAAGTTCTTAATCTGAAGATTGTCTTTTTTTCAGCTTGAGAATTATTTTTTTCAACTCTCAATTAATTCCTCCAAATAAAATTCCAAGCACTGGATGGCATTAACATCTTAAGACACTAATGCTGGCTCATTAGAAGATACATAGCGGCTTACTGGATTTTGTTGTTGCTTTGTTTTGTTTTTTACTTTCCTAATTTAGAGTACATAGACATATTGTACCGGTGTTATTCTACACTTTTTACATTTGGTGTTCTCAGAGGGTTAGGGTGACTTTACTCCTGTGTGGCAGTGTTGGTTAAATGTGTATGCTTGTATTTAAAGTTCAGCGTGCTGAACAAGTTAGCTACTTGATTGGGGATGAAGTCTTCCAGATTTCTACCCTTTTTTATCTACTCCAAGGGCAACTGCAAAGTTGCATCCTGTTGATGAGCGAGGGGAATGTGGGGGTTCCTCTGCACCAAGGAACGGTGTGGCGCCATCCATTCCTACCTTGAAGCCCCTTCAAGTCCCGCTGGAATAAATGGATACTGAGCAATACAATTCTTTGGTGTAGCGAAGCCTCGATAGCTCCTGTCAGAATGCTTTTTTTCCCCCTCCCATCAGAACGTTCTAGCCCAATTCAGCATCTTGAAGCTGCGTGGACTTCAGTTCCCAGAATTCCATAGCTGGGGAATTCTGAAAGTTGAAGTCCACACACCTTGACGATGCTGAGATTGGATTGAGCAACTCTGGTCTCGACACAAAACAGCGGCTCTAGTTTTTTCCCCACCAGTTGCAATTTGCTAGTTGTGACTGAACGTTGGTTGAGCAGCAGCCAAATTGCCCTTTGCACTGTCAAGCAGCTCCCCTCATCCTCCTTCCCTCCTTTGATGTGGTTCTCCCTGAAAGTGTCCATACACTCTTTCTTTGTGATGTGTGACTGTAGTGTTCATGCTTAAGAAGGTCAGAGTGGCAGCCCCATCCGTCATCTGCCAGTCCAAGAGCAAAAGACTTTTTAGAGACATTATTTTGCACTTTCTTATGTATAAAAATTAGTAGGAACTTTTTTTTGTTTGCTTTGTTCAAGACTCCTTTGGTTTTGGTAAATGAACTGTGTATAAAAAAAATATTTATGCAGTTAAAACTGTTTTTAGAAAATATTTTTAATTTCAGCAAGTTTGGTTACTTGTTGCATGACTTAACACAACTGACTTTTTGTGTCAGTATAATGTATATTTTTTGTCCTGTTATTAATTTGTAAGCCTTGGGGTAAATGGCCATTTATTTGTACAGCAACAGGAGGAAATTGAAGATAACTGGCTAGGACTGGAGGGGTGGACTTTTGTACTATATTGAAGAATCCAATATCTGTTTTTGGTGGTTATGTAAAAGGCCTGAAGAATTACTATCTAGTGTGCAATCTGTGGTATCTGAATGTTTTATTGTATATTTGTCTCCAATGCAAAAAGGTAGAGTAACACAAATACAATACATGATTAAATGCAATAGTTCAGGTACCTTTTCTGTTTTTCATTTCAAATAAATACTATTTACCACCAAGTTTTTCTGTCCAGATCTCTTTGAAAAATTGTATAACCAGCTTTTGAAACATGTGTTTTATAACTACTGGATAAGGAGCATGCACCAAGAATTCTGTTTCCAGCCAAGTCAAACTCAACCCACCCCAAAATCAAAGTAACTCCCAAGTGTTTATCCAGTGCAAACTAAGAAGTTAATACAAAGCACTTACGGTAACTGTTTTGATCCGAGTTGCTGCAGTGATTAAGCATATAGGACTGTTTAGTTTGGAATGAAAAGTGAGTTTTCCAGAAGCTTGCAGCATTCAAATAATAAAAACCATGGTTTTTAAGATGCTAAAGTTTATATATTGTGCTATAGTAGCACTAAAAGGAAGCAAGAAATGTAAAGAACTGGGAAGTTTTTACCATCCGTATGATAGTCCTCTTAACCTGCACCTGTGCTTGACGTCCCTTCCAAATCTGCTGTATTTCAAAAAATATAAGACATAAAACTATGAAATGGAATCACAGTAGGATTCCAATTAACTAGAAACTAGGGAGATCCATTATCTAAAACATACTCATCTATGAAGCAAACAAGTTGAAGCCTCCCGGTGTGGCTTAATTGCTCTCAGAAAATAATAGGTTTTGTGGGTAGAGGCATCTCTCTTATAAGCCCTGCAGCTTTGTAACCATGGGCAACTCAATTAGAGGCTAGGAAATGATACATAACTTTTCCTAAGTTGCTTACCTCACAAGCAAATGAACAAAACACTATGCAAGGTAAAAAAAATGACTTGGTTGCCTGGTTAAGTAAGTTCCTGACACACAGGTCCACGTGTCATCATAGTACACGGAATAAATTTTCATTTGCTTTGAAACGGTCCTCAATATCCGCAAGCAGCATTTTTTTTTCTTTTAGGAAGTTTTGGATCAAGGAGTAAACCTGTTTTTCCTAAGTGGCTAAAGGGAATTTAGCTGATTTATTTTTTTGTAGATTTTTTTTTTACTTCTGTGCATTTCAATCAAGTTCTAGAATAAATGAGTCATGTTGCATTAAGCCCCCTTCTTAGTAAGAGTTAAAAACACTAAAAACTCTAGAAAATCAGGCCTGGATTGGCAGAAGGTTGAATTGGATTGGTAGTTTGTGCTTCTTAACTTTTAGAGGAGCATGTTGCTTAAATTAGACTAGTGGTGGCGAACCTATGGCACGCGTGTCAGAGGCAGCACTCAGAGCCCTCTCTGTTGGCACACGTGCCATCACCATCAGCAGCAGGTCCATCAGGCTGCCACCGCCACCCGGAGCAGGAGCCCCACTCAGCACAATGGAGGCAAAGCGGCCGACTCGAGTAGAGGTGGTAGAGCACAGATCACCAACAATTGTTGATTGGTGGACTGGAAGAAAAGGGAGGGGGAAGCATTTTACATGCATGCATGCGTGCATGGGGCCACGAGCGTGCATGCACTACAAATGGGGCAGGGCTAGTGCCTGCATGATACTAGCCCTGCCCCATTCTTGCGTGGTTCAGTGCCTTATATCTGCATCCAGCGGTGCGGCGGTGGCCATTTTTGCGCCTTGCAGCACGGTGGCCCATTTTTGCGCCCCCGCAGAGGCACTCAGAGCTGCCTCCCTGCCCACCCACCCCCCGAGGACACCAGAATGCTGATGCGGTCTTGGCACTTTGTGATAAAGTGGGTTTGGGGTTGCGGCTTGGGCACTCGGTCTCTAAAAGGTTCACCACCACTGAATTAGACCATTACTTCAAAATACCATTTATTTGGGAACATAAGTAAACACAGTAATTGCTAACCAAGTTTATATTGTGTGTTCCTGGCCATTAAATATCAAAACTGGATTCAAAAAAAAATCACGTTTCCATTGATTTATTAGTAACCTAATAGAAGCATCAGTTAGCTGCTTGAGGAATTCAAGCAGAACTTACAAATTAAGTGCAATCTGTAAATACTTTACACACACACAGAAACCTCACAATGCTGTTTTTTTTTCCCCCGCAGAGCTTTATTATCTCCAGCTCAGTTCTACAAAATAGTCAAAACACATCTCAATGTTCAAACATTTACAAGTATGCACAATTTTGCTAAGCAAGTGGAAGTGTTTTACTGAACAAGTGCAAATTAAAGGCAGATATAAGCGAAGAGTTTCCTTTGGATTACACTGTTAGAATAGAGGTTGCTGAAAACCACTATTGTATATAACGGAAAGGAAAACCTAAAGCAGAGTTGTATTCTTAAAAAGACATCCAGTACACATTCTAATTCAGCCAATACAATTCGGACATTTTCCAGTTGCTTTCACTAAACTAAACCTACAAAGCGAAACTCACTCTTTGTGAATGGCTTATTGGCACTGCTTCTTATATATGTTTGAGTACATATATAAACATCTTTTGAAATATTTTTGTAGCAATTTGTTAGGTTATTCTTACATTGTCACCCAAAAGTGTTTTATTTAAAAGATTATCCTAGACATAGAATGATGCTGAAGCACAACTAACATGATCAGGAAGGCTTTTTCAGTTGAAGGAATAGCAGCATTATACAGTGGTGTCCCTTATTAGTGCAAACAAAGCCGACTGCTTTAATTCATTTGCATTCAGTTGCTTAAATACAAACTAATTTAAATTAAAAAAATATTTAAAACTTACACAAACATTAACCCCCAAATTACAATTTTATATTAAAACTGAACTTTACATATTTTTAGGATTCACCATCAAGATGGAATAAGTAGCATGTTTTCTAAAGAAATTTTTTTTTATTTAAAAGTCTTAATTTTTTTACAGACATACAATGACTAGCGTGTTCAGTGCAAATATTCCTAACTAATCTTTAACCCGATGCCAGCATCTCTGTTATAGGTATGGTCTTTTTCACCCTGCTTTTCTCCTTAAATGGCCAGTTCCACTGGGCTTTATATCCTCTTGGTTAGGGTGAAAGTTGGTAGTATCATTTTAGAAATCTAATGTTTCATCTACGCCTTCTTCCTTCTTCTACCCCCACCTTGCTGAACCTAAAGGAGGGCATGGAATGCCAACCGCGGGATTCATTCTGTGTAATTCCTACCAAACAACTATTTTGTGCCACCTGAAGAAATGGCACCTACCCAGACAGGTTTCAGCTACGAGTAGCTGCAGCCTCATCCCAAAGGCGTAAGCAGTCTCAGCAAATCTGGTGATCTACCTTATAGTGTGACTACAAGGATTGGCTCTTCTACACCAGTATGGCGCCTGACTTTACAACCATCACAATTGAAAAGAAAGAGAAAAAAGAGTGGGTGTAAGGGGACTGAACAATGCACATATTCAGAGAACCCCGGTTCCATACAAATTTCTCGGTACGGCAAATGTGTCTTTGGATGTTCAAGAAAAGAATCTGAACCCAGCCTTAGGGCCTCTTTAGGTTAGCCAAAACCATCTCAGCTGCTGCAAGTACTAGGAGGGCCAAAGACAATGGCTGAAGGAAAAAATCCTGCTTTTATTATAACCTTTTATTATAGCTTTTGCTAATAATGGAGCAATACAGACAGGACAAACGCTACTGCTGCTTCCCTATTACTAAAGACAAGATTACAAGGAATCCCCAGGGTTTAAATATTGGCAATATTCCTCATTTACAGCAGTTTTGGTTGATAACATTTAGTCTGAATCTATTGGATTTTAGCCTTGTCCAGAGTAATCTTACTATTGCTGAAAATCAAACACACAGGCTTCATTATTTTGGAAGTCAAAGACCGATAGTCGATTCCACAAAACCGCTTTGAAAAGGTAAGCCAAACAGGACAAAAACAGGGCTTAAGCTGGTTGCCTTAAAATCCTACCAAAATAAGAAGCCTTGAATGCTCACCGCAAAGAAAATTAAATTCCTCTAGAAGTTATCTTGCCCAATCCAATTAAATGAACTGAGCCGTTGTGCTGCTCCCTTCATTTGCATAGCAAGGAAGTCTGTAAAGGCTTGCAGCCGTAATACCTTAAATCCTATTTAGTCAGTCACATTCATCCCATGGTTTTTGGCTTCCCACTTACTGTTGTTGAATTTAAAAATAAGTTTTTTTGGATTATGACAGGGGTGTCAAACTCAATTTCATTGAGGGCCGCATCAGCATTGCGGTTGCCCTCAGGGGGCCGGGTGGGCATGGCCAGGGTGGGCGTGGCCTACTGGGTGGGCGTGGCTAGAGTGCGTATGGCCTACTGGGTGGGCGTGGCCAGCTCTACATCGTTCTCCTCAAGGGTGCCTATGGGGGCCTGGGCAGGAGTGGGACAGATCTGAGGGTCTCTGGCAAGAGGAGGGTCTCTGGGCCAGGGCCAAGGCAGTGGGGGCCATTCCCTCACTGTTTCCAGGATGGCTTTCGCGGGCCGCATGAAACCACTTCGCGGGCCGGATCCGGCCCCCGGGCCTTGTGTTTGACATGTCTGGATTATGACATGATAAAAAGAAATCGTGCGGAAGAACTAAAGAAGTTAATGAACTCTTTAAAATGTGACAGCTTAGGCAAGGTTCCAGAAAAGTTTGAATGAAACTGAGCACATCTCAGTGCTGTTCTTCAGACAGAGCAGGTGACTTGTGCTTGCAGGTTAAGATGTTGGGAACACAAATCATTCCATAGAAGTAGAAAACCACATTGAACGAAGCCTCTGTGCTTCCTGGAAACATTCTAATTGCCGAAGAGCACTTCTACTGCGCTTACCATAAAAGACACAGAACAATTCAGCTTAACACACCTGAACTTTTTGAGGCACGTTTCTTGGAGCCTAAAAGCTTTGAATGGAACTTGCTTGGGAAAATGCAGGCCACCCCTCAGGTTAACTAGAGCCCTCTAATCCAGTTGAGTATCCAATCGTCACTTCAACTCCCACAGAAAAGATAGCCTAAAAGCTTGTACTCGACTCCTCTCTCCCCAATACATACCCAGTGGTTTTTTTTCTCCTTTTCAATTATTATTACGAACACAGTCAACCTGAGAAACTCAAAAAAGATACAAATTTGCCCCTTTCTCTGCTTTGGCAGGGATGGGGAAAAGGAAGCAATATAGCAAAACAGCTCCTATTGCCATTCGGTTATTACTTAAGTTATATTATCAAATAACTTGAGATACCAACCCTGTACTACAGAATGCCATTCACTGAGCTGGTGCCATTAATGTCATTGCACTAAATGAGGGGGGGGGGTGTTTATATATAAATTGCACACCCTAATTGTTTCTTTAACTTTTATTTACTAGGAGCATGTGCATCGTTGCTCAGAACAGAACAGTTAAGACCAAAGCAAGAAGTCTCATTCCATTAATTCCAAGAATATAAATTATTGCAAAAACATGCAGTTGTTGTTAAAAAGAAACTTAAAAATCTTGCGTGGCATCCTGGGTGTTCACAGTATTCTCCATAAACAGTCATATCTTTGGACACAGGCTGGCTTGATTCCCACACACCTCTCTCGCCACAGAAGCAGAACTGCAGTCCCAGCTGGGCTCCCCTCGGTAGTCCACCGTTCAGTCCTCCTATCCCCTCAAGGATGGCTGGAGGAACCCTTTCTCAATGAGGTGCGATTTCAAAGTTTTATAAATGTTTAATTGCTCCTCTGGCTGGAGTACCAAGAGTTGTTTCAGCAACTTGCTGGGATTCGGACCTCTGGGGATTACATTTAAGAAAGACAACATTTCAATCTGCAGTGCCCCTTTTCTATTTTCTTTCGTTTAATTTGTATATCGATTATAAAAACAATACAGCAATTTTTTTAAAAAAAGAAGAAAACCCCCAAATGCAAAGATGGCAAAACTAGGCAGCAGCAAAACACGCCCCTTCCTCCGATGGATCCATCCCCCTTTCTTGCCAAAGGCCCGATGAAGAATCTGGTCTTCAAAGCCTCCCCAAAGACCAGGAGGATCTTGGGAACCTCATTCCGGAGGGCAGCTGCTGTAAACGCAGAGACTGTGCTTCTGGAGTCCCAAGAGACGGCACTTTTAAATTGAAGAGATCCAGAGCGCAGCAACTCTGTTGGATCAAAGCCACCAGGTAGTTACTAGGATCCCTCAGGCAGCTGACCCCTATGCCACGTAGGGCTTTATAGCCATCAACCAGAATTCTGAGTTGCACCCAGAAGCAACTAGCAGCCTGTGGGGGGGGGGGTTGTCTGGTAAGTGGAGGTGGTAATGCTCTCTGTTCCTGAACACTGCCTGTACTGGTACATTCTGAACCAATTGAACCTTTCGAGTAGTCTTCAAGAATAGCCCCATGTAGAGTGCATTGCAAAATCTAGCTGTGAGGTGGCCTGGGCTTTTCATTCAGTAATTTTTGTTCAACGTTTTTTTTTCCTAAGCAGTGTGCACTGGAAGCAAAATAAGCACTGCAACAGTTTTGCGAGGGACAGAAGCAAAAAAAGGCAAATTTCAACGGATCCTCCTTGCTGAAGATGTGATTTTGCACATGCTGCCTCTTAGCACTTCGTAACCTAGCGGGGCGGGGGGGGGGGGGGAGACAATATGCTAACAGTAAGTCCTGCATTTCATCTGTCAATCTAATCCTTCCTGCTCCTTGTTTATTTGATTGTTAATCTCAGGGTTCTCTTCCTTCCGGCTTTTGTTTTCTAGCATGCGTCCATGAGAGCTCTCCTCTTGACTATACTCCTGGCGAGATAGATAGAATTAGCTGAGCATTAGGCTTTTCTGACTACTTCCTTTCAAGAAGTCTTTCGGTTTAGATTACAAAACTCGCTTTTGTAATCCTTACTTAGGAACACAAAGTGCTTCCTCTAACAACAGCAAGCCTGCTTTCCCATTATAAGTAGCTGGCAGGGAATTCGCCATTAGAGAACTAGAGAATTTGCCATCTAAAGCACAAATGGCTGACTTCTCTTGCATGGCTGACCAAGCACTAATGCAGATGCCGCGTGAGGGGATGCAAGCAGCACTGCTTTGCCATCAGAGCTCCGAATTCCTCGTCTCTGCTCAGATGAAGCCCTAATTCACCGCTGCTTTGCTTCCCTGTTTCAAATGCCATGGGAACAGTGATTTTAGAGGGTAAGGAAGATAACAAGTGGGACCCAGGAGTTTTACAACAATTCATTTAGTGACCGTTCAAAGTTACAACGGCGCTGAAAAAAGGGACTGACCGGTTTTTCACACTTACGACCGTTACAGCAGCCCCGGGGTCACGGGATAAAAATTCAGGTGCTTGGCAAGTGGTTCACATTTATGACGGTTGCAGTGTCCCGGGGTCATGTGACCCAGCTTTTGCAACCTTCTGATCAGCAAAGTCAATGGGGAGTCCAGATGCCCTTAGCAACTGTTAGCAATTTAACAAATGCAGTGATTCGCTTAACAACTGTGGCAAAAATGTCCTAAAAATGGGGCAAACTCACTTAACAAATGTTTCACTTAGCAACGTAAATGTTGGGCTCAATTGTGGTCATAACTCGAGGACTACCTGTATTTTACACAATGTTCAAGACAAGTGTAAGTGATTCTAATTATACACCATGGCAATGCTTCCTTATTTATTTAAAGGCAATACAAAATTCTATGAAATGAAGAAATTGCTTGCACTGCTACACCCTTGTCTACGCTTTCTATTTTTAGCCTGCTGCTGAACACAGAAACAATACATCCTCTCTGTGCCTTACTTAGATATCATTTTATAGGCAAACACTACTGGGCCTTCAGTTTAAAATTGCTGACACATTCAGGAACTCATAAAAGTCTGATGCAGCATCTTTTGCAAAAATAATGCTGAGCTTTCCTTAGCAAAATTAAACAGTCTCGTTCCATTCCTCTAAAAAGACTGCTTGTTGTGATATATTTTTATTTTAGCTGAAATGTTTAAGGTATTATTATTTTTAAGAGCAGAAAGTGAGTAACCTTTGAGGATGAGAAGAATCGACAGGGCCAATTATAAAGCTATACCAGCCCTTTTAGCAAACAGTAGTCAGAACACACTTGGCAACAATACAGCTCCCACAGTGGGGCAACACGACACTACCAGGTTGTCAGGAAGCAGGCAGGCAGCTGATTCGGAAGATTGGAAACGGCTATGGTTAGTCTCTGGAAGACAAACCATTTCCATTGCCAATCACATTGCCAGTTTTTTCTGAAAAAATGGCTGAAATTAACCAGCCTAATTTCAGGTTATTTTTCAGGTTTTCTGGTGTTGGGGGTTATAGATCAGAATTAAACAGTTTGCTTCCCAGAGGGCTTTCTCCAAAAAATGAGCCCCATTTGATTGGGCTTCAGCACCCCATTCTCAGAAAACGTGGGTGCAAAAATGAGGTGCTGGAGAACTACGTGCAGCTGTTTCACCCATTTTGGAGTCCAAAGGAATGGTTTAATTAGCTTCTTTGCTCTTGACACAGCCCAGCATTTGAGACAAGGCTGATAACAAAAGCATTTGTATTTTTCCCAAGAAACTCTACAATGACAACTTGCAGAAACTTACCTTATGAAACTGGTAATGTAGACATGTACAAAAGTAGCCATCAAGTACTGACAATCAAAACGATCCATTATTCCACCGTGGCCAGGAATAGTATCAGCAAAATCCTTAAAGAGAAAAGGAGGTCCTTATATTAAGTATTTGAGTACAGTTAGAACCGTTTAGTAGGACTGTCAGCCAACTGAACGTTATTCGCAGTGAAACTCTGATCTGGCAGATCTCAGTAGAATGGACAATGCATAGAATTCCAATGAGTAATTTGCAAAAGTGTGTGATGCTGATGTCATTATGGAAATTACATATTTTGTAGCAATGTTGTCATTTGCATAATGACATACAGATGACATTATTTTGGATTGACTTGTGCTATTTGCATAATGTTTTTATGCAAATGATTATTTTGTATCAAATTATGCCATTTGCATAATGAGGCCATCACACAAAAGGCATAAATTGATACAAGTGGCTTAACTTGCATAATGATCTCATTACCCAAATAACATAAATTGCTATGTTTGCATGTTTTGGTATTGAACGGACTTTTGTGAATATGAGACATCTCTTTCCCCTTCTAAGTCATTAAACATTATGAGGTTTCATTGTTGCTATCTTTTAAACTAATGAGTTGAAAATTAACTATCACTGCAGTAGTCAATTAATAATAGTTTATTATCTTTAGCAACTGAAGAAACATTTTTTTAAAAAAATGTGTACTTGCAAAAAGCCAATGTAGGTTATGTACTCACTTTGATTTTGAAAGCTCTTTTGAATCCACTAGCAAAAAACCCTCCAAATGGCCCAAGTAAAGATGCAAATATTGACAATGCAAAGCTGTGCATCTGGAATGGATACATCGTCACGGTTTCCTGCAATAAGACATAAGTGTTAATTTTTAATCAGCATTTATTTGACATTAACACAGGGAAAATTAGTCCTAAATTTAGCATATTAAAAAGATTTCAAGCAAAACTGACAACTTAATTGTACAAACAGGAAATACCCCTGGCAGCCAAAGTAAAAGTTGAAGTAAAGGTTGGAGATGTATCATCCACAGAAGTTCACACGATCCTTTTCTGTTATGAAAAGGGTAAATGAATCCTCTTAGCTTAGGCCAGAAGAAATATGATTTCACCCAAGCCATGTTGCTGAATGATTAGTTCTTTCCTCATCAGCATCAGCGTCATCAAGTTAATCTATCCAGGTATAGAAGCAAGCAAAATAACTGAAGCTCTGTCCAGCAAAAGAAAGACGGGTATAATCAGAGACTTGTACCAGAATTATACTCTTGTTATTTAAATGAAAGGCACATAATTGGGCATTCTGGCTGCAAGAAAGTTCTCAAGGTGGTAGAAAGTCCTTCTTAAACCCAGAGGACAATCCACAGAATAGGTTTGTTTCACATCTTGCTATCAAAGTGCAAAATGGACCTTTCTTTCTGCCGTAGTGGGTCAAATGAGGTTCTAAACCTCTGCCAAGGAGTGTCATAAAAGAAAAAGAAAAAACTAAAAGTAAAGGTTTCTCTTGTTCAGTCATGTCCAACTCTAGGGAGCAGTGCTCATGTCTTGTTTCTTAGCCGAGAGCGCCAGCATTGTCCAAAGATACTTCCATGGTCAGGTGGCCAGGACTGAATGCTGAGGCACATAGAACGCTGTTACTTTCCCGCTGAAGTGGTACCTGTTTATCTACTCACATTTGCATGCTTTATAACGGCTAAGTGGGCAGGAATAACAGGCGCTCAACCTGTTGCACAGCACTCGGGTCTCGAACCTGGATTGTTAGCTTTCCAGCTGAGAAGCTCAGCGTCTTTACCCCCTGAGCTACTGCCTTTTTCTTCACAAAAGAAAAACTTAGCAGTGATTTTCTATGTGATAATATTCTTGTACCTGTGGGAAATATGGTGAAGTGCTTGTTCCTAACATCGTTTTATTTGTTCTAACAAGCTCGCCGGAAGGAGAGCTGGGCATTTTGGATTCTTTAGCCCAGGGTTGTCAAACTGCCAGCCTATGGGCCGGATGCAACCGGGCCCACCCCATTTCCGGCAATGGCAAAAAAAAGTTGCGATACGTCACGACACATCACGTGACACTGCGAGCTTGATACCCCAGCTTTAGCCCTTTTTGTAGCTAAATGCTTAAGATCCAGATTTTCTTTCAAGGGTTTAGCTTTACATACCTTTCTCAGAACAACTTGAAGCAATGAGGGCAAGGAGTACTTCTTTAGCTGGAACAGTTCGGATGGTTCGCATTCTGTGACAAACCTGTTCGTTTCGCTGTTGTATTCCACAGGACATACAAAGTATTGGTATTGTGCCAGAAGATGAGCAACCTGAAAAAGGACAATAGATATCCTTAGATGTTGCTGATTAAGGGCTTGCTGTAGAGTTGGGGTGTGATTGTGAACTTCTCCAGTCCTCCACCAAGTCTCTATATCCTCTGTAATTAGGTAAATGGTGGCTGGAAAAAAAGCTTGGGAGGAAGAGACATAACTTGGCTAGGCTAGGCCGGCTAAACTTAACTCTTGATAACTTTTAATTTTTACCAAACCATTACTGAACTATTATTACCAAACTATTACCAAAATTAAACAAAATGCCCACACGTTTGCAATATTGAATGCTAGCTGTACAGACTAAGAAGAGGCCTTGTCTACCTCTAAGTCAATTCTTAAAAGTATCTGTCCTTTTAGGATTTATATTAGGTAGAATGTCTATAAATCTTGCAACCAAGGGAAATCGCCCACTATCTCACATTGTCCTCTGTACAATTAGGACAACATAAATCTTATTCCATGAGCCACCCAGGAGAACAGCAAGAACACCTGATGGATTCAGTTTATTATTCAAAACCAGCTGTTCTTCCTTATCCCTATTTATGGCTGCAGAACTCCCTTTGGCAATATCAAGAACAATATTAAAGATCTCTCAATGCATGTCATCCAGTTATAAATTATACTGAATTATGTTACTACTGAAAAATGCTATCATTGCAGAGCAGTGTATAAGTAATAATCCCAACGATGTGCTTAAGATAAAACTTTTGGTTTCTGACTTGAGGCCAATTAGTAAAAATAATTAGGGTTGCTGGCAAAGCTAAAGCTGCTTCAGCAGTGATCCACTGGCTACGAAACTGTTTTGAATTACACAAGGTCCTTACATTTGTAAGATTATTTCAATGTCTTTACTATATTGCAGCCTGCTTTTTTTAAATGTCCCTGCAGTGCAGGGTTTTGAATCTGTTATAAGTTTTACTTATCTTAATGAAACGTCTAATAGTTACATTGGATAACAGTTTACCATAATACATCTTATTTATATTCACAATACTCATCTGAGAGCCATGTCTTTAAAAAAAATCTAGAAATAATGTACATATTGTTCAGCTGGATGTGAGTTACTTCTCAGTTCCCACAATGATTTTTATTATGGTGGTTACAGAGGGTTACTAATATACATAGCATATTAATAACCAACCATTGTAGTATCTGCCACCCAAAAACTTCAATAAGAATAGAGCATTAGGTTTTAACTTACTGTTTAATGCTTAAAGGCTACAGATTAGCTGCAATTCTAGTCCTTCATTCCAATTTCAATACCAGCACCAAATAATGCAACAATAATAAAGAAGATACTGCATCCACTCACAATAAATCCAAATATGACTGTGATAAAGAAGCCACCAATGAAACCTTCCCAGGTCTTTTTGGGAGAAAGCTAATTAGAGAGAGAAAATAAGAAATTAAAAAGTAGCATGTGGCACAAGACTCTTTTCTCTTCTGGCAAACATACTGCTACTCTACAAAATGATGATTCATTTATTTTTGCCCAGCTTCCTTCCAAACAACATGAAAACTGAGACACAGTTACACAAAAAAGGTCACTTATTCCATGAAAGATGGAACAATCTGTCAAGTGCAGGAAATCAGGAGTCCAGGCAGTTAAAAAAAATATATACGTTTATTGTAAGCTCCCTATAAGAAATCTGAACTACTAACAGTCAAAGCAAGTTTGTGGCAGGTAAGAGTGAACAGAATTCAAGGTGGGCTGAACTCTAGTGGGTACAAAGAGAGTCAAGACTTATGACACATTTGACCCCTGCCTCAGGCATAGCCTGGTCATCTCCTATACCAGGGGTGTCAAACTCAATTTCATTGAGGGCCGCATCAGCATTGCGGTTGCCCTCAGGGGGCTGGGTGGGTATGGCCAGGGTGGGCGTGGCTAGAGTGCATATGGCCTACTGGGTGGGCGTGGCCAGCTCTACATCGTTTGCATCAAGGGTGCCTATGGGGGCCTGGGCAGGAGTGGGACAGATCTGAGGGTCTCTGGCAGGAGGAGGGTCTCTGGGCCAGGGCCAAGGCAGTGGGGGCCGTTCCCTCACTGTTTCCAGGATGGCTTCGCGGGCCGCATGAAACCACTTTGTCGGCCGGATCTGGCCCCCGGGCCTTGTGTTTGACATGTCTGTCCTATACTATCTTTCAATAGATCTCATCTCCATCTTGCTTGTGTATTGGCCCCTAGTTTATCCATTTTTTAAATAACTTTTAATGTTTGATGTCATATTGTTTTACTGTTTTATATTCCTCTTTTTATGATATTCTAACCTGCCCAGAGTCACTTGACAGTGAGATGGGCAGCACAGAAATGTAATAAATAAATAAAATAGTATGTAATATCTATAAAACAAATTAGAATCCTTAGTTTTTACATATCCACGTTAAAAAAAACCTTTAAGAAGATGGATGAAAGAAATACATCCTATTAGCAATGTAATTGCTGACATTATCAAACAGGTGCCTCAGCACACTAAATAAGAATATATAGTGGTGCTTAAAAGCTTGTGAACACTTTTAAATTGTCAGTATAACCTAAAACCTGACCTCTTCTCCACACAAGTTCTAAAACTAGGTAAAGAGAATACAGTTAAATAAATGATTCAAAAGCATTACATTTATTAATTTGAGAAAAATGATCCAAAGCTATATAACGGTATGTGGCAAAAGTATGTGAATCTCTAGAATTATCAGTTCATTTGAAGAGGAAATTAAAGTTAGGTGTTTCAATCAATGGGATAATAATCAAGTGTGAATGTGAGAGGTCCTGCTTTATTTAAAGAACAGAATTCTGAGTAGTCTCTATCAAAATAAGGTTGTTACCACACAGGTTTGTGGAAGTATATCGTGGCTTAAAAACAAAGGAGATTTCTGAGGGTCTTTGAAAAACATCGTGAGGTTCACTAGCTAGAGAAATTTACAAAACTGTATCCAGAGTTCGGACTCTACCTGTGTTCTGTCAGCCAGTATATGTACAACGGAGGCAATCCAACTTTACTATTTTCCTCCTCAGGAGTGTTTGACCCACCAAGATCACCCCCAAAATAAGGCATGTAAATAATCTGGAAGGTCTCAAAAAAAACCAGGATAATAACATCTAAGGAATTAAAGGCCTCTCTTACATTGGCAAACATTGGCGCTTATGACAGCACCATCAGTAGAACACTAAAGAACAATGGTGTGTCATAAGTGGCTTCCGGTTTCGTTTTTTGGGTGCAGCCAGACGTGCGAGGGAATCGCTCCTCGTGTCACCTGGATTTCTTCATCAGGGGGCCCCTGTAAAGGGGTCAAAAGTCACCCTGGAGGGGCGATGAGCGGGGGAGAGGTCTCTCCAGTCGGCGGTAGAAGGGCGGAAGCCCTCCCGTCGGCTTGGAGCTACTCTCCGCACCGAAGAAGAAAGGATCGGCCACTCCCATGGCCCATCATTTAGCCGTTTCCTGCCAAAGCCAAAAGCACAACAAAGCACTTGAAAACTGGGTGAGAATTGCCTTCTTGTTTTCCTAATTGTCTACTTTCCCTGCCAAAAGCTTCTCGAATTTGCTTCGCCCTGTGAGGAGAGAGGGAGGGGATTTTTTTCCCCACCCTCCTTAAGAGCGGCCTTTGTCTACACTGGGAGAGAAAAGAAAAAGCCTTCTACTAAATTATACTGATTTATTGGACTTACTGCCTTTCTACTTTTGGCCCAAAGTTCCTATATTTACAGAAATGGACTATTCTACCTATTAGTCTAAAAAAGGGGACAAAAAAGAAATAAATAAAAAGATACTGTCTGAAAAGGATTTGAAGTACTCTGGGGATATCTAGTGAATACTACTGACAAACATTTTGGAGTGACCTTGGCATTAAGATAAAAACCTGAAACAGCTGGAGATGAATTTGGCTTAGACTTGTGGAGGTGGACTCTTACTGATTTTTGTTTGAAAAATTGCCTCCACCAAGGACTATTTATAATTATTACAAAATGGAGAAGGATCAGCCACAAACCTCGCTTGACTATAACCTTATACTTGAAACAATCTACAGAGTCACTGAGATGTCTATCTCCAGATTTGATAATTTACATGCCAACCTTAAGTCACAAATTGAAACCCAGACTGCAACTAAAGAATTTACACTTCAGAATATAACAAAATTGGAAGATATTACTATTGAGACAGAGGAATATAAGCAACAACTATCCAAAGAACCGACAACTCTAAAAGTACAAGGAACAATCAATGGCAAATAACCTTAAGGACCAACAACAAACTATGGGAAAAATTAATACTCAACTTTTGACTCCATCAAAAGAGCCTATAACTTTAGAAGTATACTATGTGCAAGAAAGTGATGCTAACATAGAGGACGTGGAGGATCAACAAAGACAGTTTCCTGAAAGCCTGGATAGCCAAGCATTAATTACAAGATTGGATAAGACTCTCTACTTAAAGCAGATGAACCCAGATGGAAGAGGAATCCAGACCGAACTGAAGAAAAAGTTTTCAGAGCAAATACAGAGACTAGAACTAACAGGGCAACAACATAATGATTACAATGGTTTGGTTTTTGTGGATCACTGATGGCTAGATGGCCTCCTTCAATTCAAATAATACGTATTGGAGCAAAGGGAGACCTATCTGGCAATTCAAAGGCCTTGGTCTGGAAACCTGATTAGCAAAAAAAGAAAGTCAGTGTTAGATTAAAAAAGTGAGAGAACCATTAAAGGTTATCCTTTTAGTAATCAGTGATCTATCAGGATCTAAAATTGAAAATGTTTATGAGATAGAACTAGAATGTGAATAGAACTGGCCTGTGAATATTATTTGGGATGTTAAAGGCTAAATACGAATAATTAAAATTAAAATTAGGTAAACTTTAATATCAGGACACAGATATATTTCAATGAAATTGAATTGACAAATTTTTCAACTGACCATGCTATTTCTAGAAATTTATTAGTTTAAACTGGTTGTATGAAATGTTAAGGGAAATTGAGAAGGATGTTTTGATAATGTAACCTGAATTATGTACTGAAAACTCTGTTACTGAATCTGATTACCCAGTCATCATGATGCTTTCTAAATATGTAGATTTTAACTGAAAAACCAATAAAACTATTTTAAAAAGAAAAGAAAAGAAGAACAATGTTGTGCATGATGGGGTTGCAAAAAGAAAACTACATTTCAAAAACAGCATTGCTGGCCATCTACAGTTTGTGAATGATCACATGGATAAGCCAGAATGGAAGAATGTTCTTTGAACAGAGGAGACCAAAATAGAACTTTTTGCCTTGAATGAAAAGCATTATGTTCGGTGAAAGACAAACACCGTATTTCAGTATAAGAACCTTATCCCATCTGTGAAATATGGTGGTGGCAGTATCATAGTTCCGGCCTGCTTTGCTGCCTCCAGGCTAGGATGGCTTGCCATCATTGTTGGAATTTTGAATTCTAAATTGTACCAGCTAATTTTACAGGAAAATGGTAGGGTATCTTTCCATGAACTGAAGCTCAAAAGAAAGTTAAGACTATGACCCAAAACTCAGAAATCAGACAACGAAGGAAGAAAGTTAATGTTTTGGGCTGGCTAAAATTTCTCAAAGCTAATACTGAACTGGAAATGTTCAGTTGAAGTTATTGATGCCCAGGTGGGCACAGAATTACTGAAAACAAAGGTATACATACCTTTGCCACATGCAAATATATAGCTTTGGATCATTTTCCTAAATCATTAAAAACCCCAAGTCTAATGTTTTTCATTTGTTTGGTTAATTTATCTAGTTTTAGGACTTGTGTAGAGAATAAATCACATTTTAGGTTGTATTTATGTCAAAATATTGTAAATTCAAAAGGGTTCACAAACTGTTGAGCATCACTATACTGTCTGATTTGAGTAATGGTATTTCCAGGAGGGTAATAAGATTTACTTTTCTAGCAATCATAATTTGGTATGGAATGGTGGTAATATCAGTAAGAAATAAGGATGCTTATATTTTTTATAATATACATATCCAGATCAACTATAAAAATTAGTATTTTTATACACAACCATAATCTCACTGCAGCAACTCTATTTCCACTTTGTGTCACTGTAATATGAAACAATCAGGCATAGAAAATAACTAGGAATAGAATAAATCAAGCAATTTACAATCCAGTAGAATTGTAACAATCAGAAGATTGTGTTATCCAGCTAATATGAAAGTACTGTATATTAGATTGTTAAACTAAGATTATAGTGTTAGAAATGCAAGCACAAACTATTTTATTTTGCACTTTCACTGACAAAAAAACACCCTTTATGTCTCTTACCAATTCTGACGAATTTCTAAAAAAACTTTATAAGGGATGCCTCTCAAATAATAAAGTATTTTTCAAAACCAGACATGGTTTCTACATAGACTGGATGAGGAAATGTCGCTCAGATATAAAGCAATGTGAGAAAATACTGGAAGTGTTTAAAAAATTTCTCTGAACTATCTTGTAATCAATGTGCATATTTCAAACTATGTATTTTTACTCATTTACCTTAATTAATGGTGTTCTGCCAAAGAAGAATCCAAATATATAAGCAGCAATATCATTGCAAATGACACTTGAGATTGGAACAAGAAACCTGCACAGCAAGGAGGGGGGGGGGGAGAAGATAAAATTATTTTTTTAAAAAAGACCATATTATCACCATAATGCCTTGATTTGTAATGTATACTTCAACTATACTGTGTCTGCTAAATCGCCAAGAACTGAATTCAGTTCAAGAGAGTCATTACCTTTTCGCCAAAGGGAATCTTATTTTCATTTTAAGAAGCTGCTGAACAAGACAATGAGGTAGGCATGTTGCTTTGGTTCACGCAAGGAATAATGGTAGCCCAAACCAGTGAAACTATAGCCATTTGAATTAGGGAGAGTGATTTTCAATAATACATGATTGCTACACTATATTCATCCATGAATTTTCAACAAACAGATATTGTACTCCAAGTATCATTATACTCCAATTATTATTGGATATCATTGTATATCAAAGTATTATTTTCAACAAGCAGATAGTGTACTCTAAGTATCATATAGTAGCAAGTGCTGCTATTATGTTGGTTGGATTTGTGAGGACTTTAGAAAAAAGTGCACATTAAAAAAAAGTGTAGTGTTATCTTGTTATGTTATACCAGGGGTGTCAAACTCGCAACATCACATGACGTGTCGCAACGTACTGCAACTTTTTTGCCATTGCTGGCAATGGGGTGGGCGCAGTTTCGGCATGACGCATCCAGCCCACAGGCTGGCAGTTTGACACCCCTATATTATACAATAAGCTTTACACAATAATGCTCATTATCGTTATGGTACAGTTAGCCCTTGACTTAGAACCATTTTTAGTGACTATTTAAAGTTACAACAGTGCTGAAGAGAGACTTATGACCGATCCTTGCACTTATGACAGTTACAGCATCTCTGTGGTCATGTGATCAAACTTTGGGCATGTATTTATGACAGCTGCACCATTCCAAGTTGATATGATTGCTATTTGCAACCATCCCAACTGGCTTCTGACAAGCAAAGTCAATGGAAGAAGCTGGATTCGCTTACTGACTGCATGATGCATTTAACCACAATCATGGCCAAAAGGTGGTAAAATTAGGTGGGACTCACTTAACAACCATCTTGCTTAGCAATGGAAATTCTGGTCCGAACTGGGGTCAAGAACCACTTGTACTTATTTACTTCTTAGTTTGCCATTTAATTCTTAGCATAAAACCCTGTTTCTCTCTGCATATATTCCCCACATACATTATATTATCCCATCTGCAGTTTTTTTTTGTACTCTTAAAAGTATCTCTTTAGCCACCATTTAGCCACCTTGGAGTTAGCTGGCTTCTGTTGCTAGGTGGCATCCTGCTTACTCTCAGTTCAACACTGCTGTCTGCTGCTCTGGAGTGCTACCAATGCATAGGCTTACATTATCCTTCAATTGCCAGTGTGGGAAAGGGAAAGTGGCTGCTGGCTGGCTGTAGGCTCTCAGTGTCTCTGATGGACATGGAGTGGCTGCCGGACTCTACTTCCATGGTGATTGGAATTCATGCCCAACCTTGTTTTGAAGCCAGCTGACACACTTTATCCATCTGCACTTTATCCTGGCACCTGCTCACCTCTCTCTGCTCTCCCACAAGGCAAAAATAATCTTCTAATTCAAACCTACCCGCACCAGATGAAAGCTTGATTATCATGACCAATTCTTATCAATCAGAGGACGAAGGATTTAACTGTGAAACTTTATAGCAGTATATTCTTGCTGAGATAAGAAAGGTCTCCCTTCAAAACCATGAAGAACCACTGAAAAATAGTAACACTCCTTAAGAGACAGAATATATATAGATATAGAGATGTAAGTGCCCATATTTGCAAGAATTATTGTTCCCTTACCAGATCATGCCTTCAAACAGATTTTGGATGACAAGATGAGACTGAGTTACAGTGATCAGCAAAGTGACATGAGTCCACGCAAACTGGTAATAGTGTAATAACACAACAATTAGTTACAAAAGCAAAAATCTTTACAAGACCAGACAGTTATGAGAACAGACATCTATAACGATATTTACATCTTCCACTTGTTAATTAAAAATGTAAAAATTAACTTAATATGAATGGCAGAATGCAAATGGAAGCTAAACCTTTTATGTTAGTTGAGCAAGCATTAAATATATTAAGATTGTTACTTCATTATACAAGTATTAAAAGGGGCAGCACATTGGATTAATAATAATAATAATAATAATAATAATATCAGTCTAGATGTATACACAATTCAGAACTGGAATATTAAAAATGTTAATGATATATGACATGATGAAATCATGCTATGTAACTGAAAAATTGTGAGTTCTACAAATTATTAATTCTTAAAATGTAATCTCCAGAGAACTAGATAAAAAGTCCATTTTTATCGCTAAATTCAATGTGCTGTCCCTTGTAATACTTGTATAACGAAGTAACAATCTTAATATATTTAATGCTTACTCAACTAACATAAAAGCTTTAGTTTCCATTTGCATTCTACCAATTACTTTGCCAGATTTGACCCAGATCTTTATTAGTTTGATCTAGTGAAAATACTAAAAGAAAGGTCTTTTCCAGTATAAGCACATAACCTTTGTTTTATGTTTCTAGAGAATTTTCAAACTCCTAACTTAATTGAAATGGCCATCAGTTAAAAATCACATTAGCTCTAAATAGGCTTGGACAAGACATTACCACACAATCATTTAAGATTTTGTGTCTTTACTACCAGAGATAGGATTAGGGTTACAAATCTTCAATTCCCCTGCAAAGCAGTGCTATGAGAAAATTTTCCAAGACAGCTCTTGCATTAATATACAATCACAGGATGCAAAAATTGTCAATTTCGTGTTTAAATGTTCATTCAGAACATTTAAAATACAGGCAGCTTTGCTGACTGAAGTCTATAGAAAATAGGAATCTTTCTTTGTGCTGAAAACATTGTAACATTCTTAGAATTATTGAATAATTAATGTTAGAATAATCTTCTATTTTAAGAATCTGGGATTATTCACTGCTAAAGGTATCCCTACTGCAATCAAATAAAATGTGGAAATAACAACATGATGTAAATAATTTTGACCTGTGTCCATGAGTCTTTAAAATTTACTTTATGAATATTTCTATTACAAAACCAAAACATGTTTTAAAAAGCTACTGAGATACCCAAAGATGGATACATACCATATAAAACTGCAAGCGATAATGTCTCTTCACCAAACTCAACACAAACATACAAAATCCTATACAAATAAAGACAGGTGTATGTTTTACAGCATTGTTCTTTTTGTGCTAAATAAATCATATCAAGTTCATCAGAAGCATTCATTATTAGTCCCTTTGTACTAAGAGCCCACACTGCAATCTATAAATATTTTGAATAAATACATTCAATACTGTGTTTCCATCATGACACACAAAAAATATGTACGTATTTGTGTCATTTCTATCGTGATGTATGTGATGTCACTTGTCACCATCCAAGTTTCTTTCCCCTTCAGACATTCACTAGGTCAGTTTACACACTATATAATTTAAGATAAACCACATGATTTGCAGTATGAAAACTGTAAGCAAAGATCCCATTTCTCAAGTTCTGTTAATTAATATCTGCAAATGTAACTACTTTATTCTGATTCAAAGAAGTCTTTAAAACACAGTGGCATAAATTAATTTATAATTTATTGCATCTGAAAAACTAACCTGTTTGCGTCAAATACTTTTTAAATAGAACTCCTAGCTATTTGTTTAGCTTTGCAGAAAATATTTTTTTAAAAAAACCAATATTTCTAGATTGTTCTTCATCTTAAGCACTGAGCCAGTTAATTAATGGCTTTCTATAAATCATCTTCTGAAACTATAATTTTGTCCCCTATTAAAAATGCAAATTCTACGTAACATTTATTCTTCCTTATCTGTTAATAAAGCTCTGCAAATTAACATACACGTTGATGATCTGTATGTACCCCATGCAAGATTGGTAGGGAAAGTCAAGTGAAAGGGGAGCTTCTGTCATATATAATCTACTACCCAAAATGCCCTAGAACAGGGCTGTCAAACTCAATTTCATTGAGGGCTGTATCAGCATTGCGGTTGCCCTCAGGGGGCCGGGTGGGTATGGCCTGGGTGGGCGTGGCTTACTGGGTGGGCGTGGCCAGCTCTACATCGCTCGCATCAAGGGTGCCTATGGGGGCCTGGGCAGGAGTGGGACAGATCTGAGGGTCTCTGGCAGAAGGAGGGTCTCTGGGCCAGGGCCAAGGCGGTGGGGGCCGTTCCCTCACTGTTTCCACGATGGCTTCGCGGGCCACATGAAACCACTTCGCGGGCCAGATCCGGCCCCCGGGCCTTGTGTTTGACATGTCTGCCCTAGAATCTCTGCAGCTACTAATACACATTTCATTTACAAAGCAGGAATGCAATTTTCGAAAATATGCAATATAATTCTGCCTGCTAGGTGATCCAGAGAATTTCTTCTTCCTTGAAAATGTTAGTGCTCTTGCTACCTAAACGCAGCTTGAAATTAAATGGAGAGGAAACTAGTGAAACCTGACAAAGAGTTGTCCTGACATGTTCCTCTTGACAGTTTTATTCTTCAAGAACCCATATAAAACACATAATAGGAAAAAATGATTAGTTACTTCTATTATTATTACAGTGCTACTGTTAAAATTTATGCTGTCAGGACTAAACAAAGATTGCCGTGTCTTTTCTGATCCATACTCCAATATCAGAGCTAATCTATGGTGTAAATCTTCATTAAGAATAGATGACAGGAAGAGTAACAAAAGGATTTGATAAGTCTACAATATTCACTGTAATTCTTGGATATGTATTTTGTATTACTTTCTTTTTAATCTTCAAAGGCTATGGAGCTATGCCCAGTATTCAAAGTGTGTTTCACAAAGCATTTTGGTGCAAACAGAGAACCTCCTTAAAGACCAAGACATTCCCCAGAAAGCCTTGTGAAAGCAGTTGGCAAAAGCTCTTTCGGATTTTCTGCCAGCAAAACGTTTTATGTGCACCTGCATATAGAAATGTCCTTGGAGAATGCCCACGGCCACTGCTTATGTCAACTCACTTTGCAACACATGGCTATGAATGTTCTCCATTCTTCCTAATAAGTGTATTAAGGCCATATATAAGGGCCACATTTTCTATTTTGAAGAAGAGTACCAGAAGTGGAAGATTCAACAGGTTACATTACATCAAAGCACACAAAATATATTTGAGCTTTATTATTACCTGCCAGATAAAGTGTAAAAGATATAAATCGGTGGTAGCGAATTAGGAATTGAAGTTGTTCTCGTCTCTGAACAAAAGTAGCAAAGTAATCTGCTACTGTCTCACCGTAAAAGAAATAGTTCACACATAACAAGAAATACCTGCAACATACATTACAGATGAATTACTTTGTGAGATCTATATGTATTACATATAACTTGACAGAATCAAAACATTCACTCAATTTAATAAAACCCCAATATTCTGATACTGTAAAACACACCACACTATTTTAGAGGGTTGTCTAAAATAGTCATATTTTGCCCTATGAAAAATACAATTATTTAAATTAGTGTTATTTGGTATTTATCATTTGGAACACTTTATTAATTCAATTAAATTGATTTGATCCCACTGTTGAGGGGTTCTCAATAGGGTTCAGTTTAAATGCACTTAGAATGGAAGCAACACACAGTGGTTGGAAGCAGAATCATTAAATTCAAGGTTGATATTTTTCTTAGAAAGCAACCGTGATAAAAGAAGTTTGGAGTCAGAGCTAAAGATTAAAAAAAATCCAGTTGTTACGTACCAGCTTAATGTTCTAAACCATGGTAAGTCATAAGATCGATATACTCTGTAACCTATAGTGATGATTTCATGAAAGCACTTGACTTGTATGGTTAAGACCTGAAATAATGGAAAGGAGTAACAGAAGTTCTAACACAGGGTTTTCTAGAAGCATGAGAGATTATAAAGTATTAATATGCTGTCCTTTCTAGAATTTGTACAAGTCAGTTTGTCTTAACTTAATGAAGCTGAATTGTCCTTCTGCTCTTATAGAGAACCATATTATTCCAACAAAACCATGGGAATTCTGAAAATTGCCCATTCATTAATTCTGAAAATTGCCCATTCATTGCAACATTGCAAGGCACCTCTGTGCATGAACATCTTCATTCATTTTTGTTATAATTAATCCTTGGATTGTGACTTTATAGTTCCACTTAGAATTACATGAAATGTTGAGCTTTAAAACTTACAAGCAGCATCAGCATAAATGATCCCATGTATATAATAAGGGAGAAACCTGAAATCATTGCTAAAGTTAAAATTCCACGAATCCACCAGTTCTTCCATCTGAAAAAGGGGAAAAAAGTTGGTTTTACAAACTCTTATAATGTTTAGCTAATCAGTAACATTACGAACAATTAAAGTTTTGAATACAGGAATTTCTTAAAAATAAATTCAACTTCCACATGAGAACTGACATCTATCAAGAATAGGTCTACTTGTATTCAATTATCTTACTTCTAAGGAAATAACCACAGGATTCAGGCAGTTGTTCTGTTAATAAGATACATATGTGAAGTATACAATAAAACTACAGTGCATTAGAAATGCTTAACTAACTCAACATTTGTACGTAAAAGAGTGGTCTGAACTTGTTAACATGCTCACTTCCATTTAAATGGTTGCTGAAGAACCTTCTAAATAACTTATTCAAAAGCAAACTTTGCGTATTTATCTATTTATTTATTTATTTATTTATTTATTTATTTATTTATTAATTATTTGGATTTATATACCGCCCCTCTCCCGAAGGACTCGGGGCGGTGTACAGGGCAATTAAAACACTATATACAACACATAATACACAAAAATTAAAATAAATTAAACCAAGTAGCCCTAAACAATAAAACACGTTCTAAAATTTAATATTTGCCTCTGACAAATATTAAGTTTAAGTTAATATCACTCCAGGCGCATCTGTCTTTCATACCTGGAAGATAAGCCAGAAAGAGTCTTTTTAAAAATTTCTGGAGTGCTGTCTGTTGCTGGAACAACTTCAGGAACTTCTAAATCATTTCTGAGGTCCAGTTCACCAATTTTTTCATCTTCATCTATATCCTAAAAAACAGAGTGCAAGACGGAAACATATTTAGCAATCTAAGCACAACATAGCAGAATTTTATTTGCACAACCAAATAAAACTGCAAGTATAACTAACATAGCTGCTTTGCCCCCCAAAATAGAAAGGATGCAGTTAGATCTCCAAACTATTTAAACTGAGATAGGTAATATTGTTTTCTTCTCATTTGGAGACTGACTATAGCACAGTTTCAGTATAAAATCTTAACTGCTCACAGAATTAGGCTTTCTGGAACATGGGACTTTGTATATACATCCTTGACCCCATCAACATATAGTTGTAAGATTTACTATGGGAATCAGTAAGTTAACACATTACAGACAGAAATAACATGTGCTATTTTAATACTATATATTAGAATAACAAGAAAATGACTATGAATACATGGTTAGACAACTTTAAAATATTCTCTCAAGGCATGATTTTAAGGCTTCACAAATCTATTCTTATTTCCAAATGCATAAAAGCTTCTTTCAATAAAGCAGCTGAAAGAAGTCCATAAAAGTGGATTTTAATGTTCTAAAACAAGCAACCATGACTCTTTTATTTCTTTCTTCATTCAGTGATTTTTCTAAGGTGCCTCACACCCAATGGATTGTGGGCAATAAAAAAAGTAACAGCAATATAATTAAAACAAACAATTAAAGTAAAATGTTATTGAAAAGTACCAAACCAAACTAAAAGGCAACATGGTCCTTTTGCTCAGCTTGAGCCAATGGCATAAAAAAAATTGAAACTGTTTAACTGTTTATTGTGTAAAAGGGTTGCTAAATTATCATGTTAGAAACAAAAGGTACACATTTAAAATTTTCATACATATCAAAACTGAACATAAATCTCAGGTACAGTTTTAATCAATAATAAAAAATATGAAAATCAATTGGCATGTTTGCTAAATCAATTAATTTCTTCAGAATAGCTTGAGTTATGTTTTTATGCAAAAAAAGGCCTGGAGGAACGTTGTCCATAGGGTCGCAATGGGTCAGACACAACTTTGCAATTAACAACAACATGTTTTTATGCAAAGAATAAGTCACATGGTTTATCAACAACTAATAATGGTGTTTTAATATTAAGATTGTTACCCTGAAATTCCAGATTTCCTTAACTTGAAGGAAAGTAAAGAAAGAGGCTATTTCATTATTCTGTTGTATATATGCAAAATATGTAATTCTGTACTGAATTATACATGTTCTTTTGAGAACTATATACTCCATAAGCCATGGTTTCTAATTGCACAGGGACTTTCTTAGCGAAGTATTGCAAAAGCTCCACTCAGAAAAATACATTACCATTTGCTGCACTTTAGTATTTGCTATGCAAAAACCATAAATTAGCAATATTTACATAATTCCACTCTTATAATGTACTAGACAACCTGTGATTTTTGTTGGGTCAAAGAGATATTTCCTTACCTAAATATAAAAACAGAAAGATCGTGGACAGGCAAAGGGAATGGGAACAATTTCTAACTTCCTGTCAGCTTCCCAACTGACTTTCCTTGTAGAAAGTAGGCAGGAATTGTTGGAAATGAATATCACATGGCTGTGACTGATTGTGGCGGTGAAAAGCACTGAAGCAGCCACAACTTTGCCAAATTTCAATTTCACAGAAGTCACGAGTCCCAGATTTTTGACAAATTCTCTAAATTAGCCCATTTGAGCTATGTTACCTTATTGATGCAGTTGCTGATTACAAAAAAAAATCAAGCAACAAAAAATCAAACAGACAACAAACATAATTTTAATGCTATATAGATGTACTAATTAAAGCTTAAATCCAAAATCATACTCTTCCAATGCTCCTTATCGGAACAAATTTCTTTCTAAAAAGCCTTGTGGGAACATTTTGTCGTAAGGAATTGTACCGTCTCTTAACAACAAATAATCTTAACTTTTATAAATCAGGAATTGATTCCAAATGGGCCACATAAAAACATGTCTAATAAATAAATAGAGTTATTTCTGGATGCAAATAGCCCAAATGATGCATCATCGTGCTAAAATGTTTCAATCAACATACCTCAAATCCACTAACTTAAAAGAATGAGTACATAATCTGGAAGTCATTACTTCTGTGTAATTGAAATGTCAAGGAACTTCACACCAGTTGTAATTGCAAGGTTGTGACTGCTGTAGGATCACCATAGGCACATAATCATCACTTCTGACACTCTCTGCCAGTTTCCTACAAGCAAAATCAATGGGGATGTTGACAGGAATTCAGAAGTTCATTCTATTCCCATTGGTTTCTCTCTTTTTTTGTCCATCTATAGTTATTCTGTTTATCAGTTAGATAAGGAAATATCTCTGAAAGGATAACCTAATAGGTGGTTGTCTAGTAACTAAGTAATATAATTAGTACTATTAATAGCAATTGAGAAATAGTTAAGAGCACAGAATAAATGGAGATGAGAAAATTTAAATGTTGTCCTATAGCTACATAGCAGTCAAGGAAAAATCACTAGATATGTATCACCAAAAAGGATGTTTGATTAGATGCACTGCACTACTGGTACATCAGATTTATACAATTTGCAAATGCCACTGGTCACTGTTAGTTTAAGGGGGAAAATATTACTTTACTACAAGTTAAGACAACTTAAGCCTCTCTGACTCTGGGGTTGAGGATAAGATAAAAGAAAATTACAAAAAAAGACATTGCCAAGGTACCATAGTTAGATGCAAGTATGGAAATTTCTTGTATATGTATTATCTCAAACAGAAGTATCCTAACATCCCAGACATCTTTACTCCACAAATCAGCACAATTCAAACTAAAAAGTCATTCATAAAGTTTGGGGGAATATGCAGGGCAACCTTTAAGAGGGGATGTAACAAGAAGAAGAAATGTAAAGGGCTCTATAGGTTTTACCTAATTCACAGTAGATGGCAAAACTAAATGATTTTTTTTATCCCATTTATATCCCGCCCTTCTCCGAAGACTCAGGGCGGCTTACAATCTAAGAAGCACAAATCAATGTGCTTAGCAATAGCCTTCATTCTATGTATATGCCTGCTTATTAGGGCTTTCGCACCCCCCAGCGGCATTATTACAAAGTCAGCTTATTGCCCCCAACAATCTGGGTCCTCATTTTACCTACCTCGGAAGGATGGAAGGCTGAGTCAACCTTGAGCCTGGTGGGATGCGAACCTGCAATAATTGCAGGCAGCTGGTGTTACTTAAGGAGGCATTATTAGCCCACTGCTCCACCAAGGCTCTAATATAGCTTATTTATCTAAACCAGACTGTTTTCTGAAATTTCACCCATGGAATTGATTTTAAAATAAACCTAGCAAATCTCTGGATGCATAAATATAATCCTTCCTACAGTTTTATAGGCATTGTAATTTACTGCATTGTAATGATCACGCAACCTATGATCATCACAGGTCTACTTCAGAAACTCAATGACACTTTGGAAGCTTCAGAATTTCACCACAAACCGCTCTGATCTGATAACTTAACTAACGATATACTTGTGATATATATTAAATTACACTTTCAGAATGTCATGGTCCAAGAGACTTCGACAGCAACAATAGTTGAAGGATAGTTGGACTAGGGCAGGGGTAGGCAACCTCGGCTCTTTTATGACTCATGGACTTCAACTCCCAGAATTCCTGAGCCAGCTTGGCTGGCTCAGGAATTCTGGGAGTTGAAGTCCATGAGTCATAAAAGAGCCGAGGTTGCCTACCCTTGGACTAGGGGGATATCTGATTTCTCATCCATTTAAAAAATAAATCTGTACAATAAAACTTAATTTACATCATGAAGAACAGTAAACCAGCATTTCTCAGTTATAAATCTTTAAGTGCAGCAATTTACAATATATCTAAAATACTTACAGTATATCATAACCTATGCCTAGACAATAGACCAATAAAGCAGTATATATTAAAAAGGTACCAAACCATTTATGTTAGATTTAATTATAGGACAATAGTGGTGGCACGGCAACAAATATATCTCCCCCTCCAGTGATAATATACAAAATAATACTAGCATCAGAGGTACATAGCTCTATGAATACTGAACTGTTTGCATTTTACTTGCATCCAAAGGTGAACAATTCAAAGAGTTACCTATACTTAGTTGCTTAGTTAAGTTAGTTGGTAAAAACAGTATTGCATATGGATTCCACATCTCACCTCAAAATAAAATATTTATAGATTCCAGTTCATATTAAAAAGTAGCATAGGATCTCTCCATTCTCCATTACTTTTTATATCTTGTAGTAATAAAATTGCCAAAGAAAAATAATTCATCTATTTCCAAGTCTAATCCCAATTACATTAAAAGAATTTAAGACTTACTATTATAACTAGAATTATAATAATGCAGCTTTATTTTATATAATACTGGTTTTATTTATTTAGGCAACAGAACTTAAAACATGTCTATTTAAATATGAGGAAACAACCTTAGATAAATTCACTAGGTAAAAATTTCAATTTAGTTTTTATTCCTGAGTACAAAGTGTGTTTTCCTAATCTGTTATGCCTAAAATAAATAGAAAATAGCTATTGTTCCACAAAATCAGGACAATGATATTTTGAAATTTATCTATTTTTGAGAACATTCTCAATTCACATTCAATGCTCAGTAGACTTCCAGAATATTCTGGAACCATGAGAACTGTCCAAAAGATTCTAGAAGTGGCCAGAATTTTCAACAACTTTCTGGAATCTTTTAGAACTTTCAAGCACTTTCTGGGACTATCTGGTAGTATCCATAGAAGTATAAAAGTACAGGTGCCTTAAACCACCATTTTAGTTTGCCTAATTGCTGAGTAAGAGAATAGCAATATTTGATTTAGATAGCATCAAGAGGTGGCTTGCACTCAGCAGATGCAGTTTACTACATGTTTGGACAATTTATTAAGACAAGAGTAAAAAAGTACTCTATAAAAGCATCTGTTAATATGCGAGGCCTACAAATACTTCAGCATGCCTCCTGGGGATCAAGATAAGCCCTGGGTACCACATTTCACATGCAAACACAGCAGCAAAACTCTTGAAGGTAAGATGAACAATTGCTGCTCACTAGATGGAATTTCAGTGATTTATTACAATTTAAAAGTTTCAATTAAGAAAATTTTCACTATTTTCAATGTTCTAGGAAAATACAGACTACAATATATATTGTGCCCTATGGTAATATAATCTTGCACAAAATTAGATGTGTGAAATACCATTTTTTAAAAATATACACACTTCTGCTATGTTTACAGGCTGGTACAAAGGAGAAAAGAGAGTAATGAAGTTTGCTATTCCAAGTATTTGGTGGAAACCAACTGACTACTCAAGCAACTGCTACTTCTGCATGGTGGACCCTTCCAAAAGTCAAACTGGCAAAAACGAGCTTCCTATCATGTATCCAGACATTCCTTCATCCATACCACACTCCAGAGACTAATCAGCCATGTTCAAGAGTGAGAAGCATGTCAAACAGCGAGGAAAATATTGAACATATAGATTACAATTTCACAGATGCAGCTGAGGAGAAAAAGCCATACTTCCTCAATCAGAAAGACCTCAACTATCTGATCGACCTTGGTCTTACCAAGTCCCATGCTGAGCTTTTGACAAGGAGTGGAACTTGCTGGATGAAAGGGTGCATGTCATAGATCAGGCAAAGCGTCATCAATTTTTTTTTCCAACTTCTTCAGTCGGCAAGATTGGCTGTCCTTCTGCAACAATGTGGCCAGTCTTTTCCAGGCTATAGGAATCACCTGCAACCTAAGTAAATGCCACCATATTCATCCAGGAGCCTCAAAGCTGTGCTGCTTCATAATGGGAAAAAATACCCGTCTCTCCTTAGGTTCACTCTATGCACTTCAAAGAGGACGACACCAGTGGCAAGACGTTGCTGAGTGCCTTGAAGAATGATGACTATGGCTGGGAGATTATTGGAGACTTCAAAATGTTATCATTCCTGATGGGCCTCCAAGGTGGTTTCACAAGGTTTTCTTGTTTTCTTTGCCTCTCGATAGCCAGGACACTAAGGCACACTATCACAGAAGGGACTGGCCACATCGGACTGAGTGGGCGCCGCTGGTAGACCCTTAGAGGGTGCTGATACCACCTATGCACATCAAGTTAGTCTCATCAAACAATTTGTCACAGCTCTAGATACGGAGTCAGCAGCTTTCAAGACACCTTCAAGATCTCGTCCCACAGCTGTCAGAGGCAAAAGTTAAAGCTGGCATCTTCGTCAGACCACAGATAAAGATCATAAGAGTGTGACAAATTCACCAAGAAGCTGAACCGGATGGAGAAAGTAGCTTCGAACAATTTCACTGTAGTGGTTCACAACTTTTTGGGCAATCACAAGGCTGAAAACTATGAGCAGCTGGTTCAGACTCTCATAAAGAACTATGCCAAAATGGGATACAGAATGTCCTCCAAAATTCATATCCTTGATGCTTATCTTGACAAATTTAAGTAAAACATGAGTGCTTACTCCAAGCAACACGAATGCTTTCACCAGGATATACTGTCGTTACCAAGGACGGTATAATGAAAACATGATGGGGGGTACTATGTTTCGGGGCATCTTTGAGAAAGCGATTTGCAGTATAGCCGCAAATCTAGAAACCTTGAGTGGTTTTGACTATCTTTGTGTATTTGCCTTGCAAGTATATATTGTTCTTTCTCTAACTGCTTAAAGATAAAAATTCGCCTGTTTTGTAAATATGAAACTTTTGTAGGTTGTGGTCACAAAGTCGAAGTTTGTAATGAATATAGTAGATTTTTTTAATAGGCTTTAGATATAAGCAGTTTAAATATAAAATTTAGGAGCCAGGAACAAAAATTGTGTTACATAGTAATTACAATCCATCCTCTCAAATAGTCACAAAATTCAATGCAAAAGGTTTTTAAAGTGATTTTAAAATCACTTTAAGGCTCTTCAAATGCTATTTCCAGTCATGTTAGACTTTGAACTGAGTGCTTGTAACAGAGAATATGTGTGTATACTGATAAATGGTAAGAACAGAAAATGCAGTATCTATGTTTTACCTCTTTCAGCTATACAAAGTCCATAAATTAATAAGCCGTCTACATCCTATGTCAGTAAATACCTTGAATAAGGGGGAGGAGTGATATACGAGCAGCCTCCTCCACAGAACGCAGACTGCAGGTAGAGAGGAAATGGCCTCTTACTGCAGAAGTGGGAAAAAGCAGAACTGCCACATAATTTAAGCTATTCCAGAACCCATTTTCTAGTAGAGTGATAACAAAGGAAATGAAAAAAAAATAGCAGCTCTGGTATCAGTACATTTGCTTCCTTAAAATTCATCAAGCGCAGAAGGTCAGAGGAGGGGGAAAAAAAACTTCCTAAGAGGGAAGAGACGAAACAAACAGCACCTCTAAATAGGTTACTCAAGCATATCTTGACAAGTGACTAGTGAGGGAAAGAAAGAGATGGCGAAGAGACACGCATCAGTCCCTCCTCCTCCTTCCAAAATGAAGGGAAGCTACATCACAAGTCAAGGAAGGCACGGGAGGTTCATTCAGCCTTTTTACCTTGTCCCCGGCGTTTTCTGTTTCATGATCTCCGCCAGCTCCTCGCCTCCTGAGCTCCGTCATTTCGGAAGACATTTCAAGCAGCAGCAAGGGCAACAAGGAAGCAAGACGAAGATGTGCAGGGTTGTCAAACCCCCGTCTTAGAACTGAGCTATGCCAGATTTTATTCCAAAGGTTAGGCCTCTAGTACATTTTATATCCCCCGGATGCCACCTAGGAAAAAGAACCTGTCGGCAACGGAAAAAAAATAAAAAAAATAAATAAAAATCCTATTTCCTCTCTACGGAGCAGAGCACCTGAAATCACTTCTCTGCTGCAAAAGAACACCAGCCTGGGAGTCTCTCTGGCTTTTTTGGGTGTTTTTTTTTTTTTTTTCAGACTAAGTCTTAAGAGACAGCATTTTTGGAAGGCGTCCTGAAGGTCTCTATCAGTTTTTCACATCCAAGTAGAGGGCCCCCTCAAATCGGAAGGGGGAAAAAAACACCCCCCCAAAAAAACCTTCATTCAATCCCCAAGAGTGCTTTTTTTTTTGGCTGCTAATCCTTCCCGGAAAGGGAAAGGCTGGCTACTTCCCACGGGGAAGGGTTAGATTTTTTTCTTTATTATTATTATTATTATTATTATTATTATTATTATTATTATTATTATTATTATTATTATTTAATTTTTATACCGCCCTTCTCCCGAAGGACTCAGGGCGGTGTACAGGGCAATACAATAAAATACAATATATAAAAGTTCAAAAATATTAAATACTACAGCCCAATTCAATAAATTAATACAATAGATAAAAATAAAATAAAATAAGATCCACGTAACCTTCCCTTCCATTCAAAATGCCTCCCACACAGTTCTTTTTTTTATGCCAGGGACTCACCGGCGGGGGGGGGGGGGACGGGGACGGGAGGTGGGGGGGGGGAGAGAAGAGCCACCCCACTCCACCCCAGTCCCGGCTGAAAGAACAGCCCACGAATCCAATCTTTTTCCGAAAATTAGGATGGGGGAAGGAAAAAAAAAATTAAAAAGAGGTCGCGCTTTTTTTCTTCTTTTTTCCCCCCTTCACTTCGGAGGAAGTTCTTTGGGGTGGGTGTTTCTCCCAAGAAACCTGACCGGCAGCTGACCGGTTCTCCAGGCAGGCAGGACTCCCTTCTCGCGCAACCCCGGACTTGACCCCCCCCCGCCCTCAGTCCCACATCCCCGACGGAAAGTTCACCGACCTCCGTCGCCTCCCCCTCTCACAAAGACCCCCCCAAACCCAAAGCTACGAAGCGCAAGCGTCCGCCACCCCCCCGCCCCGCACCTCCCCATGCTTTTCTCCACAGCGGCGCCCCTCAAAAGGCCTCTCGGAGGAACGGACGGCCAAAGCCCCTCTCTCGCCTCTCCCTCCGCCTGCCCCTATTTGGAAGTTGGGGGGGGTTGTCCAGCGACGACGCTTGCCCCCCCCTCCCCGACAGACCTTCCCCGGACGCCCCCCTCCCTCCCTCCCTCCCTCCCTCCCCTACGGAGGGCGAAGGAAGAAAAAAAAAAAAAGCCCCCGGAGCGCGAGCGCGAAGAAGACGGTTGCTTGCGCGCGCACGCAGACAACACGCGCGCCTGCTTCTCTGCTAAGCAACCTCCCGCTTCTGGCGTTGGGCCGTTCGGCCCGTTGCGCGGCAGCCGGGCCACGCCCCCTCGTATGAGGCGCTTAGCCCCGCCCCTTTCTCTATTTCTCTCTCTCTCTCTCTCTCTCTCTCTCTCTCTCTCTCTTTTCGACTCGGCAACAGCGGGGGCGAGAGGGGTAAGCCATGTTAAAAGGGTAGAATTTCAGGGGGTCTTCAAACTTGGCCCTTTTATGACTGGTGGACTTCAACTCCCAGAATTCCTCAGCCAAGCACGCTGGCTGAGGAATGCTGGGAGTTGAAGTCCACCGGTCATAAAAGGGCCAGGTTTGAAGACCTCTGGTGTAGATGAATACATAATTAAATGTTTCCTGGCCTCGTACAACTTTAGTTATGCGCTCAGGCTCAGGAAATACATCTTGGGATGAAAGAGGAGGAGGAGGAGGAGGAGGAATTAGGGAGTCCTTTCACCTTTGGTATGGATAGGATGGATACCTGCCAAAGTAAAGGCACCTTATCTTAAAAGTGTAAGAAATAAACTTTTGAAGACTCGGTAACTGACTCTGACGTGCGAGTATATGAGCGAGCAGAAACAGGCGGGTCTGACTAAGGCAGGGGTAGGCAACTTCGGCTCTTTTATGACTCATGGACTTCAACTCCCAGAATTCCTGAGTCAGCTCTGCTGACTCAGGAATTCTGGGAGTTGAAGTCCATGAGTCATAAAAGAGCCGAGGTTGCCTACCCCTGGACTAAGGTGAATGTGAAAAAAGTAAGTGAGTGAGTGAGAAGCCACCCAGGATGTAGCAGCTGAAGGGAGGTAAAAGTGAAGGGACCAATTCAAGAGCACAGGTAAGTCCTCATCTTACAACAGTTTGTTTAGTGACCGTTCGAAGTTACAACAGCACTGAAAAAAGTGACTTCCGATGATTTTTCACACTTATGACCATGGCAGTATCCCCATGGTCACGTGATTTACATTCAGATGCTTGACAAGTGACGGTTGCAGTGTCCCGGGATCGTGTGACCATCTTTTGCCACCTTCTGGCAAGCAAAGTCAATGGGGAAGCCGGATTCGCTCAGTCTTGTAAGGCTAATTCTTGGCTGACTGCCAGGAGTTCGATTCTCACTGGCTCAAGGTTGACTCACCCTTCCATCCTTCCGAGGTCGGTAAAATGAGGACCGAGATTGTTGGGGGCAATGTGCTGACACTGTAAACCGCTTAGAGAGGGCTGTAAAGCACTATGAAGCGGTATATAAGTCTAAGTGCTATTGCTGTTACTAATTTAACAACTGCAGTGATGCACTTAACAAATGTGGCAAGAAAAGTTGTAAAATGGGACAAAAGTCAACAAATTTCTCACTTAGCAACATGCATTTTGGGCTCAGTTGTGGTCATAAGTCAAGGACTACCTATATAGCTAACAGATTAGAATGTAATGTAGGATTTCATCCAAAATTCTGCCTTGCAGGCTTAAGAAGATACGTCTGAGATTCCCCAGCCTTTTTTTAATTCAGGACATCGCACTTGGAATAAATACAGAATTCAATTCCCAGTGTTTGGGGTATTTGTAAAATATTCGATACTATTTTTGGTCATCTTGTAAGGAATGCAAATCGTTTAATGCCATCCTCTGAGCTCTTTATTCAAAAAGACAAGTGACTAATTATAAGTCGTGATGGCAGTGGTTTTCTTCTGTATTTCAAATTCAAGCCAAGTTTTTTCTAATCCCAAATGGTATTCTGCGTACATTCATGAGTACAGATAGTTGTATGATGTTCACTTTAAAATTATCTTTCTTCAATAAAATAGCTATTTTATTTCTAAATGTGTTTAGCACAAGGGAAGCAGAAACACATCCTATTTATCTTTCTAGTTTAAGATGATTCAGTGATACAAAATTATATATGCACAGCATGTATTTATTCATTTTAAATCAAGTTAGTAAATGAAATGTATCCATATTATAGCATGCATGTGTGTGTGTGTGTAATAATATATAGTTAACATTTGAAACATATATATATATATATATATATATATATATATATATATATATATATATATATATATATATACACATACATATACAGTCATGGCCGAAATTGTTGGCACCCCAGAAATTTTTCCAGAAAATCAAGTATTTCTCACAGAAAAGTATTGCAGGAACACATGTCTTGCTATACACAGGTTTATTCCCTTTGTGTGTATTGGAACACAACAAAAAAAGGGAGGAAAAAAAGCAAATTGGACATAATGTCAAACAAAACTCTAAAAATGGGCCGGACAAAATTATTGGCACCCTTAACTTAATATTTGGTTGCACACCCTTTGGGAAAAATAACTGAAATCAGTCGCTTCCTATAACCATCAATAAGCTTCTTACACCTTTCACCCGGAATTTTGGACCACTCTTCCTTTGCAAACTGCTCCAGGTCTCTCTTATTGGAAGGGCGCCTTTTCCCAACAGCAATTTTAAGATCTCTCCACAGGTGTTCAATGGGATTCAGATCTGGACTCATTGCTGGCCACTTCAGAACTCTCCAGCGCTTTCTTGCCATTCATTTCTGGGTGCTTTTTGACGTATGTTTGGGGTCATTGTCCTGCTGGAAGACCCAAGATCTCGGACGCAAACCCAGCTTTCTGACACTGGGCTCTACAGTGCGACCCAAAATCCTTTGGTAATCCTCAGATTTCATGAAGCCTTGCACACATTCAAGGCACCCAGTGCCAGAGGCAGCAAAACAACCCCAAAACATCATTGAACCTCCACCATATTTCACTGTAGGTACTGTGTTCTTTTCTTTGTACACCTCATTTCATTTTCGGTAAACAGTAGAATGATGTGCTTTACCAAAAAGCTCTATCTTGGTCTCATCTGTCCGCAAGACGTTTTACCAGAAGGATTTTGGCTTACTCAAGTACATTTTGGCAAACTGTGATCTTGCTTTTTTATGTCTCTGTGTCAGCAGTGGGGTCCTCCTGGGTCTCCTGCCATAGCGTTTCATTTCATTTAAATGTCGACGGATAGTTCACTCTGACACTGATGCTCCCTGAGCCTGCAGGACAGCTTGCATTCCTTTGGAACTTGTTTAGGGCCGCTTATCCACCATCCGGACTATCCTGCGTTGCAACCTTTCATCAATTTTTCTCTTCTGTCCACGACCAGGGAGATTCGCTACAGTGCCATGGGTTGCAAACTTCTTGATAATGTTGCGCACTGTGGACAAAGGCAAATCTAGATCTCTGGAGATGGACTTGTAACCTTGAGATTGTTGATATTTGTCCACAATTTTGGTTCTCAAGTCCTCAGACAGTTCTCTTCTCCTCTTTCTGTTGTCCATGCTTAGCGTGGCACACACAGACACACAATGCAAAGACTAAGTGAACTTCTCTCCTTTTTATCTGCTTTCAGGTGTGATTTTTATATTGCCCACACCTGTTACTTGCCCCAGGTGAGTTTCAAGGAGCATTACATGCTTGAAACAATCTTGTTTACTCACAATTTTGAAAGGGTGCCAATAATTTTGTCCGGCCCATTTTTGGAGTTTTGTTTGACATTATGTCCAATTTGCTTTTTTTCCTCCCTTTTTTGTTGTGTTCCAATACACACAAAGGGAATAAACCTGTGTATAGCAAAACATGTGTTCCTGCAATACTTTTCTGTGAGAAATACTTGATTTTCTGGAAAAATTTCTGGGGTGCCAACAATTTCGGCCATGACTGTATGTATATGTATGTATATATGTATATATATATATATATATATATATATATATATATATATATATATATATATATATATATATATATATAGTGGGAGGAATGTCAGTGTGGGTGGAAATGCTAGCTGTGTGTTTCACAATTGAAATACTGCATATGACTGTCTAGGGATGATCCCTACTGTGGCCACATTTGCAATATGGAGATTGTTTCAAAAAAACTTCATTGAATCTCTGGAAGGTGTGATTTCCAACAGGATCACTGAGAATTATAGCTGAACCAGATTTTCACGGGCAAGCACCGGATCGGCCTCAAGGCCTGCAGCCATGAGCGGCGGAACCGGCGCAATCATGATGATGAGCCTTGCGGCTTGACGGGTGAGCGCGTAGCAGGCACGGACACAGACTCTGCCGTTTTCCGCAGCGCTTCTGTGTCTGGCCTGTCACCTCAAATCAGCTGTAGCGTGCCGTGGAGAGCATGGCTGACGCGGGCAAGGCAGGCGCACACACAGACTCCGCTGTTTTCAACGGTACTTTGGTGCCTGACCCAGCAAAGTAGAGCCGGACGAGGAGAGGCCCAGTAAAGCGGGGCATGGCCAGGTGTGACCGGGTGAGGCCGGGAGGGGCAGAATGGGATTAGGCAAATGAGCTGCAGCTGCTCCTGTGCACCACCAGCCCGAGCACTCGCCTTTTCCTGTGCATGTGCCAAGAGGGCGCCCAGCCAGGTTGGGGTGGGCTGGGGCTGGGGCAGTGGGAGCCGGTCACTTGCCATTTCCGCGCGCCTTGTGTTTGACATGTCTACTGTAAGGTGACTCTGCGGCAGTGCCGAGAGTTATGTTGCCTCCTAACGCAGTGCATGTTGCATCTCTGTTCTTTGAACTGCATTGGTTGCCAGTTTGCTTCTGGCAAGTTTCTAGATTTAGCCTTTAAAGTTTAAGCATGGGATTGGATTAATTGAGGGACCGTCTCTCCCTGGGTACATCAACCCCCACCCCATTAGATTTTGCAGAGAAGGCATTCTGCGGCTACAGACCTAAATCTGTTTTCTGCTGTGACTCTCTTTATGGAATATTCGTCCCCCTGAAATGGCCCAATTCTTTTTTATTTTTCATGATGCCCTGAATCTGGGAATGCTGCCAGGTCTGGCGCTTCCAGGGTTAGAGAACTTATTTCAATGGCCCTATTGGTTAGTATTTTTGGTTTTATGCAATTTATCACTGCGAATTTCCAGATTTTTACCTACTTATGTTGGCTATTTCATTTATTGTTGTGCCCTGCTCAAAGTCACCCTTGGGAGGAGGTGGGCGGCTCTATAATTCTGATTGATAAATACATGAAAATTCTTGCAATCTTTGCTCAGCTTGTATGAATTCAGTGCTATTCTGACTGCAAACTTCAGAAGACGTCTGGTGCATATTTGGCAGAATCTCATCCCATTTTACTTGTGCAGCTAAGCCAGTTTTATACATGCCACAAGGGACTGTCTGAATCTCTCGGCCACACAGATTTGGATTTGTGATAACAAAATCAAATCAGAAGGAATGTAATGCTTCTCCATCATCTGAATCTTGGACGCTGCCAATTTAGCAGATTTTCTCTCTCCAAAAATATTGTTGAAATAATACATTTTGCAAAATATGAACATCTTCCCCTCCATTCGTCTTAGCCCTCATGAGAATTCCTATTCTCAATGTCCTCCTTCAACAAATATCTATTATTGAGATATTTTGCTACCCTGATAAAATAACAGTGTATTATAATTGTTGTTTTCTGTGAAGATGTTGTCTTTCAATAATTGCTCATCAGAGAGTCAACAAATCTTTGAAAACCATGACACACTCCCATCAGCTTTAGGAACTAATGATTTACTAACTATACATTCCATAACTCTTGCATAATGGAAGGCGTTACTCTTAGGATTCTGGTTTGGCCAGTCCTCTGAGCAGCTTTCAAGACTAGGTACTGGATTCCACAGAATTTAAAAGATTTGTGGCAACTTTACAAAGCTAAACCATAGGAGGTAAACTCTAGGACTCATCTTCAAGGTAAATTAGCCTCTCCCCTGTAGTAACCTTCAGATGAGTTGAGGTACAATTCTCAATTCCTGCCAACCTGGCCATACTATGAAATCCCAAAAGAAAGCTAGTAGTTTACACTGGTGAAAAAACAAAATCCAGAGTCCACGAATGTTGCTTGCCTTTTTTGAGACCAATGAAAATGAAACAAACCGGCAAGAGCTATAAAAATGAAGAGTTAAGTCGGTGTTTCAACCAGGAGGCTTAAAGCATTAAAGTTTACAATCTTGTGGAGGTGTATTACTAGCTGTCTAGGGCTGCATGTGACCCACGGGGCTGCAGTTTGGACACACCTGCTTTAAACAGAGATAATATTGTCAGGGAAATAAATTAATACTTCCCTATCAGAGGGCGATGAACCGTGGGGCATGGTAAACATCAGGAAAACCAAGGCATATTCTACTGTATATAAAACTTTAATTGGAAAGCAAAAAGAGAACCTAACTGACTACATCCTCTCATCAGACAGAATACAAAGGGAAGAAAAAAAGTAAAGTGAGAAAATTTGTAGACATGTGCACTTAACAGCAGTGCTAGGCATGAAACCATAACATGGCTGGACATGTGACAATCACCTTGGTTACATTGATAAGATTACTATGCAGCTAGCAGAGCAACAAAGTGAGACGTGCGGAGCTGACAAACACAAAAAAAACGCAGTGACATCCCCTTCTTTTGTCAGTAATGCAGATATCAGAAAAGGCACATCTTGTTGCGCAGATACTCGTGCTGAGCTGTAGGAAGTGGTTTGTTCAGCATATCAGCAATCTGATCATGTGTTGGCACATACTGCAATTTAACAAAACCTTGTTTAACTACTTGTCTTATATTTTGAGAACGAATGTCAATGTGTCTAGACCTTGAACCTGTAAAGCAATTCTCAGAGATATAAACCACAGATTCGTTGTCTTCCATCACAGTGATCGGTCGAATCGGGTGTGTCCAGATATCTGTGACTAAAGCATCAAACCACGTTAGAGAATTACATGCATCTGAAACACAAGCATATTCAGCTTCAGTAGAAGAACAAGAAACAAAATTCTGTTTACGCACTTGCCAGTAAACAGGACATCCATTTAAATACATCATATAACCTGAAGTACTTTTACGTGATTGCTTGTCACTCGCCCAACCAGAATCTGCATAACAACATAACACTGCATAGTCAGTATGTGTGGGTTCTAACAATAACTTCATGTTTTTAGTGTGTTTTAGGTATCTCAATAATTTCTTAACACATGTCCAATGAAACTGTTTTGCCTTGCCTACATGTTGTGATAGGAGATTAACACTAAGTGCAATGTCGGGTCTAGTCCAACTGCTAATATACAGCAGTGACCCAATGACTGAGCGATAAAGTGTTTTGATCTTCGAACTCAGGACTTGGTTCATGTGCCAAGTTGTGAAAATCGGTTTGCATGGGTATACTCACTGGTTTAGCATCCTTCATGTTGCAGTGATGCAATAGTTGTTCAATCTTATCTTCTTGTGTAAGACTGAACCCCTTCTGAGTTTTGACAACTTGAACACCCAAATAAGTGTTAATATGCCCTAAAGACTTCAATGTGAAAAAACTTTTGTAAGGCTTTAGCAAAATTCTCACTCATCTGCTTATTTGGACCAATATAAACAATATCATCAACATAAACAAGAATTATCTCATACCTATTATCAGATCTTTTAGTAAACACGCATTCATCTGTTTCGGACTTAATAAAGCCCATTGAATTTAGTTTGTCAGAAAGACATAAGTACCACATTAAACCAGACTGTTTCAGACCATAAAGACTTTTGTGTAGAAACCAAGTATCCCCTTCTTGTTGTCGGAAACCTGGAGGACCTTTCACATAAATTTCTTCATCTAGATCAGCGTGTAGATAAGCCGTTTCAACATCAAACTGGAAAACCTCTAAACCAAGGATAGTTGCAGTGGCTAAGGCGATTTTCACACTCAATCCGCACTGTGGGTGAATAAGTATTTGTATAGTCCTCAGGATAACATTGAGAAAAACCCTGGGCTACAAGTGTGGCCTTATACAACAACTCACCATTTGGCTTCTTTTTAATTCTGTAGACCCATCGAGTGCCAATAACTTTCTTGTTTGCTGGAGGGCTTGCAGGCGTAAACACTTGAAGTTTCTTTAGACTGTCCATTTCAGCCTGCATTGCCTCATACCATTTATCTTGCTCTGATTCAGGAAGATGTTTGATTTGTGTGAACTTCTCTTGTTTAGGGGATTAGGAACTTTTGTGGATTAGAAATTTTTAAAATAACTCAGTCTTTGCTGAGCTGATAGAACTCCTTGCCTCTTGTTGCTATCAAACCATGTTATCTTGATTGAGGATTGTACCTGATAATGAACTAGTGGGACATAATTCCATGACCCCTCCTAAGACACAGCTGTTGTTCTAACAATGACCCATTAGGGCCAATTTTGGTCCAATGATGGTTTTGATATCTTGGCTATAGCTTCTGTATCTCTTTATCAGACAAGGTTAAAAATAAAAGGGGGGGGTATATCTCCAGGTTTAAAGAGGCTGCCAAAATCTGATATTTACAGTAGTGGCCAAAATTGTGGAAACCTTTTGGGAAGAGTGTATTTTTGAGGTTTGATGGCTAATAACACCACTTTTTGGGGGAGTAGTACCATAAAATTATATATCAATGGAAAGATAATTTAATCAAGAATGTAATGCAACAAAGTTTGTTCAATTATCTGTACTGTATTCTTTGAAAAGATATAGCCAAATAACCAGAAAAAGGAAGCACAACTTGCTTAGGTTGATATCAGGTAGCTTTCCTTCATCTGCTTGTATCCAATGAACATGCGTGTTTAGAGAGGCAATCAGGTGTCATCTTGTTTTGGCAATGAGCCAATCAGATCACAGTAGGATTCAGTTATCGATGTCATGTATTGAAGCTGAGAGGAGGACATTTGTCAGTGTGTTATGTGATCGCTGTCAAGTTGGTTGGGTTTTTTTTTGTGTTCTTTCATTTAGTGAGCTTGTAAAATGTAATAAAATTAAAGTAATGGTGCAGAAAGTTGACTGGTTGCCCAGAAAACAATGTAAAATAGTATTATTAAGTGAACAAGGCTACGGTTATAAAGAAATTAGAAGAAAAATTGCTGGAAACTTAACCAAAGGTGGCATTTCTACTGTACACTTTTCCCAAAAGGTTTCCACAATTTTTTGGCCACTACTGTATACTCAGCTGAAATCTGGAAGTGATCTAGTCAATTTGCCTTGTCAGAAAGTGGTCCTGTCTTAAAGTTACAGAGATACTTATGTGGTTTCAAGGAGATTGCAAGAAACCCATTGCTTGAAGAGTCTGATCTTATCATACATTTAGCCTATAAGCTTGGATTATCACTTATGCAATTTGAGGATCTTTAATTATTACTGTAATGACATTCTTGGTGCAGCATTACTTTTGAAATATGCAACCAAGAGCAATACGGTTGACTGTTCTACCTCATACATTTGTAGGCATACATAGTGCTCCATTTGCACAGGGGTCACTGAGAAGTCATCTCCACTTTTACTATATGTATCATCATCATTTTAGGCATTGTCTCCCCACTGCAGGATGAAGGCCTGTTCTGCACGTTAACAACCAATACGGTCCTGAGCTTTTTTTTGCCAGTCGGGCCCACCATACTTGCTGATGTCACCGATCCTTCTTGTTTTAGGTCTCTATTGTGGATGCTTTTTATTAAGTGGGATCCATTCTATGACCGCCTTGGTCCACCTGCCATCAATTCTTCTGGATATGTGACCAGCCCATTTCCATTTCAGTTCTTTTACTCTCTTGATGATATTGTACACTTTTCGTTTGTTTTCTAACCCATGTGCAGGTCTTTCTATCTTGTCTTGTGATGCCAAGCATGTACCGTATTTTCCGGCGTATAAGACGACTTTTTAACCCATGAAAATCACCTCAAAAGTTGGGGGGTCATCTTATATGCCCAGTCGTCTTATACGCCGGAAAATCAGCGAGCCTGGGAAGGCACGCCCTCCCCTCTCACTGTGGAGGAAGCAGGGCAGGTTGGCCTCTGGCGGGAGCCGGCAGGGCAGTCCTGCGCACGCGCGCACTCCCCGGCTGCTCCTTAGGAGGACTGTGCAGGACTGCCCTGCCGGCTCCCGCCCGACGCTCTTCCCTCTTGAGGCAGCATCCCCGAGGACTCCTTAGGACTCCTTAGGAGCCGGGGAGCGATGCTGCCTCAAGAGGGAAGAGCGTTGGGTGGGAGCCGGCCGGGCAGTCCTGCGCGCGCGTGCGTGTGCAGGACTTCCCTGCCGGCTCCCGCCCAACGCTCTTCCCTCTTGAGGCAGTATCCCCGAGGACTCCTTAGGAGCCGGGAGCGATGCTGCCTCAAGAGGGAAGAGCGTCGGGCGGGAGCCGGCAGGGAAGTCCTGTACACGTGCACGCGTGCAGGACTGCCCGGCCGGCTCCCACCAGATGCCAGCCTGCCCTGCTTCCTCTACAGTGAGAGGGGAGGGCGTGCCTTCCCGAGCTCGCTGATTTTCCGGCGTATAAGACGAAAAATCTTGAAAATCATCTCAAAAGTTGGGGGGGTCGTCTTATACGCCCAGTTATCTTATACGCCGGAAAATACGGTATCTTTCCATGGCTCTTTGCGCCGCTGGTAGCTTTTGCATCGATTGTGATATTAGTGTCCATGTTTCACCGACATATGTTAGAGCAGGTAGCACACACTGATCAAATACTTTTCAGGCGTAGCAGGAGGTTGAAGAGAAAAACATACAGGTATATAAAATGTACTGTGTGTGTATATAATAGCTGTTCTGTATGGAGGCAAGTTTGTGACTGAAAGAATTTTCACAGCTATGATGGAGATGCCTGGTGTTATTTAGCAGAATACTCCACCCCAATCCTGATAGACTTCAACTCCCAACTCCTTCACCAAGGATAGGTCATAGAATGACACACCGGTTGGGGTTGCTGGAAATTTGTGTCCCAACACAACCGGAGACTTATCAGGATTGAGAATGTTTCTGCAGATCTTTGAACAGCCAGTCCCCAGGAGAAACAGTAGCTTTCATGTAGGAAGAAAATGTATGCCTTTGTGCCAAACCCTGTGGTTTAACCTGGCAGCAATTTCGGAAGTGGTTTGTTCTAGTGTTTTGCCAAATGTCAGGGCAGTGATCAAGTGCCTAGGCAACTGGTTTTTTTTTGAATCCAGAGACAATAAGCACATCAATAAATAAAGGGATTTTTATGCCTTATTATTAACTAAAAGCACAACACAAAAAACTTACATAGCAAGCAAGATGATACCAAAATCTCTTACAAGCTGCCAGGAGCTCCTTAATAGTGACAGTAGTTTTCCACAGTACCCAACATTCTTCCCCCTTCTCTTTTAGTCAGTAAAAAATGAATAAAAGAACCAAGCAGGTTAGGCCAGAATGAGCTCTAAACTTCTGGATTTTTCTTAATACAAAGGAGAAATCAAAACAGGCCATTAAATTCCTCAAAGTAACAATGCCCGTCCTCATTACCACTACACCTTCTCTTTTTCCCAAGGCTAGAGGCATTGCACCCAAGGCCAGGCTAGAAATCCTGCTTTCCTGGTTTCTAGCCAGAAGCCTTGACCACTGCACCAAACTGGCTCTCCAGTACTGCACAGGTAGCCTTTGACTTACAACAGTTTATTTAGTGAGTATTCAAAGTTACAATTGCACTGGGGAAAAAGGGACTCATGACCGTTTTTCACATTTACAACCATTGCAGCAACCCCCGTGGTCACGTGATCAAATTTCAGATGCTTGGCAACTGGTTCGTATTTATGACGGTCGCAGTGTCCCGGGGTCACGTGATTCCCCTTTTTGCGATCTTCTAACAAAGTCAGTGGGGAAGCCAGATTCATTTAACAACTGTAGCGATTTCACTTAGCAACGGTGGCAAGAGAAGTCGTGAAATGGGGCAAAACACACTTAACAAATGTCTCACTTAACGATGTAAATTTTGGGCTCAGTTGTGGTCATACGTCAAGGACCTCCTGTACTTCTGGAAAGCTTTCGTTTAAGCTTTTCAAAAGTATTTGGGTACTTAATCTGGCTACAGAACCTGGACTGTTTAGCCTTTGGTTAGGAATCACGAATCAGGTTCTTGAAAGCAAACCGGATGACCTGCTTATGAGACTCCCCAGGGTCTTGGATATAATCCCCAGGGCTCCCCCAAAAGTTTTTACAGAACTGTAACATTGTAGACGAGTGAAAACGTTAAATGCATAAGGAATAATTAAACATTAAATATCTTCATTAAAAAAATTCTTTTCCTGTCCCACCTGCTTTTGAGCAGGCAACTTCAAATCACAACTCAGGGGCCACCTACATCATTGCTTTTCTGTTTTAATCTATTTGAAAGTTATGTTTTACCTGTTCCTTAATTACTCAGGAGCTGGCATTTTGTAATCGACTGATGTTCTCTCTCGAGTAATATACAGCTGTATTATTGCGAACTACTTAGCAGCCTCCACAGGCCATTTGAAACACACCCACAGTGCAGGACTTGACATGCCTTGCTTCGGTATTACATATTCATGTGAAGTTGCCCTGTATGTTTTTAGGGCACGGTCAAGATGTTCTGGGCAACATCTGCCAGAATTCCTTCCCAGAATGGCCTAAGAAAGCTTTAGTTCCAAGATAATGGGAGCACACAGGTGGATATGTAACCATGGCACATGTAAATCCAACCACTTGTGCCTAGTAAAAAAAAAAGACTAAACAAATCACGCTTAGCGCATTGTATGTACCAAAACCATGTCTAAAACAGAGGTTCAGAAACCTGAAAACCGTCTGTTTTAAGATGACAATCACCTCTGAACGCCAGCATTAAAAAGAGCAACAAGGAAAATGGACAGTAGATGGCTCAGTTGTAACACAGAATAAAATAATGTTTAGTGATGCTTTCCATGCAAAGCTTAATTATCCTTTGCAAGTTTTAATTTTGCTTGAGCACTGCACAAAATAGCTGAATCTCAGAAATGCTTTTTAAGAGAGGAAAAAAATAATCGTGTTAAGAATAATATCTGGAAACTCACTTTCTGGATTTCACTTGAATGAATCTCAATGCCTTTCGAAAGACATTTCATATCCTGCAAATATAGTTGATCGCTTGGGTATCTCCAATTTTTGTTGCTATTAAAAGCTGATTGACCAGTGAAGATTTAACAAATGCAGAAATAGACTGACGTATAATCTTCCTTCAGTGCAAATAAATTATGTAATAGCTTAGCCAATTTGATCATCTTCATTTCTTTGCATGACAGTCTTTACAAACTTCCACAATCAAGCTGCCTCTAACTGAAATTACATCTCCTGTGGCTCTTGTCCAGCCAACTACCTTTGAAAGTAGAACACCCTGATCCCATGCAACAGATAAGCCACAAATCAAGAAGCTGTGATTAGCCTCATATTTCTAGCTTTAACTCAAAAGTGGCCTGAAGCAAACTAGTCTCTGGCTTCCATTTTTCAGCCATAATAAGGAAAGATGCTCCAACACTGGACATTTTTAAGAAGAGACTGGACTGCCATTTGTCTGTAATCGTATAGGGTTTCCTGCCTGAGCAGGGGGTTGGACTAGATGACCTCCAAGGTGGGATTCAGCCGGTTTGCACCACTTTGGCAGAACCAGTAGCTACTTTTTTGTTGCCCGGGCACAGAATGGACTTCCGGAAGCAGCATCCACACAGAGAACCGGTTGTTCACATATTTGAATCCCACCACTGAATATTCTGTTTTGTTTTATAAACCAGTTATGGTCATACCTCAGGATCCCCAGGTCTATGCAATAAGATGCACTGCTTTCAGGTTCAATTCCTAAAGTTGTCACTATAAAGTCCTGTAAGGTTTTACACTTAGCCTCACAAGTGCCCCAGTGTTACTCAGGAATTTAAAAGAGCCAAAGAAACTCCTGAGCCGAGGTTTCAACAAGCAAACTTATTTTGATCAAAATAGAGTTGGGTGTCCTCACCTCTCTTCATGGCTGGTAGAGAGATGAAGGCAACAATCAGGAAAGATGTCTTCCACCTTTTATACCTTTCCAGAACAAAACGCTCAGGTCTTGGTAACAGGTATAAGATAGCACAAAAAATAATTTCAAGATGATGACTCATACACAGCAGCCCAGGCCATCCATAACTCTTTTCCCCCCTCCCCTTACCTTACTCTTTTCAGGTAAGCAATCACCTGTACCTAAAGCATGAAACATTTGCTTTTATACAACTATAAAACTATATTCCCAATATAAAGCACCTACAAAGCTGCTTGCACATAAACAAATATGCATATGCGCATATATATAATTACAAAGTCACTACTAATATCATTATTACTAATATCAACCTTAAGCATAATAAAATCCCTTCAGTCCTAAATGGGTTGAATGGGTTGTTTGCAAGATTCTCTCTCTCCGATTGTGGACATGCTCCAGATTCTATTTATTAAACTGTTAAACTGTGCCATTTGGCAGGACCCAACTTGGCCCTTCTCTGTTGCAGGCCCTCTGGAACACCATAACTCACATAACCTGTGCTACCATTTTATTAGTGATTGAAGACTTGAATGCCTGGAGATCGGTGGGCCCATCAGTGTAATCCTGCATGTTCTTACAGTTTGAGTTAGGTTTGTTCTCAGGTACCATTATTGTATTACTGAGTTTGGTTTCTAATTGTATGTTTGCTATCAATTAGCAGGGGTCCTGACAAAGATTTTTAACATCTCCTTGCAAACGGCATGTGTACCATCGTGCTTGAAAGCAGCTACCATTGTCCCAGTCCCCAAGAAAACTGCAGTTGAGTGCCTGAATGACTACAGACCTATTGCATTAACGTCTGTAGTCATGAAATGCTTCGAAAGATTGGTTCTCCAACATCTTAGGACATGCCTCCCACTGGACTTTGATAAACATCAATTTGCCTACAGGGGAAATAGGTCGACAGACGATGCCATAGCTACTGCTTTACACTCTGTAGCAAGTCATCTCGAGAAACCTGGAAGTTACGTCAGGATGCTTTTTGTTGACTACAGCTCGGCTTTCAACACCATTTTGCCGAGCATTCTCATCGAGAAGCTGACTGACTTGAAATTCTCTCCTGCCATCTGCGATTGGATTCAAGACATTCTTAGGGATCGGTTACAAACAGTGAGGGTCGGATCTGTTTTGTCCACCCCCCTGAAGCTTTGCACCAGCACGCCACAGGGCTGTGTGCTTAGCCCCTACCTGTATTCTTTATACACTTATGATTGTGTATCATCTGACCCATCCACTGCGATAATCAAGTCTGCAGATGATACAACTGTGGTGGGTCTTATTACAGGTGGGGATGAGACAGCATATAGGGTGGAGGTACAAAAACTATCCATATGGTGTAGTAACAACAACTTGCACCTAAACATCGGCAAGACGAAAGAGATGGTGTTAGACTTCCGGAGAAAAAAGGAGGAACCTGCCCCACTTTACATTGGGGAAGACTGTGTAGAGAGAGTTTCCTCCTTTAAATTTTTGGGAGTCTACCTCTATGAAGATCTGACCTGGAAAGTTAACACAACCCAGGTGGCTAGAAAGGCCCAACAGAGGCTTCACTTTCTTAGGGTCTTGTGGAAGAACAGGGTAGAACAATGGCTAATGACCCTCTTTTACGGGTCTACTATAGAGAGCGTCCTCTCATATGGTATCGTGGTTTGGTATGCTGGTCTGACAGCCGCGGACAGGAAAGTATTACAGAGGGTAGTGAGCACAGCACAAGACATTGTGGACTGTTCCCTGACATCACTGGATGACATAGCCAGGGCTCGTTGCCTTGGAAGAGTGAGGAAAATTCTCAGGGATGACTCACACCCTGGACGGTATCTCTTTACTCTCCTACCATCCAGTAGGAGATATAGGAATATAGCCAGCCATACCAACAGGCTGAAAAATAGCTTTTATCCATGGGCTGTTAGGCTTTTAAATGGGACATAATTTTATGCAGAATTGACTTGGGAAGCCGGTGTGTGGTGTAGTTGGTTCACATGGTGTGGTAGGATGGAGGGTTTGTTGTCACTGTGTGTTGGGGGAGAGAACACGGGGGGAGGCTCAGCTAATCTCATTGTACACATGTTGCACTTTGACAATAAAGGTTTATTATTTATTATTTCAGGCACCTCTGAAGCTGACAGAGTACCCAAATTGTATTGGGGCAATATATGTTTTAATGGCAGATTCTGCCAAGCAGATGATTCAGGCAAGTTATATTAAAAATATAACTAATTGGTTTGTAGTGACTATGTTAAAGATGTTGAGAAGTTACCTTTGTATTTCATTAAACTGGTCCAAGATGACTTAAAGAAGTTGTACCTGAATTCCTATTATCTGCTTTGCAGAAATATTTCCCTGTGGCTTGTATTTGCTCCCAACAAAAACGGCTGGTCCCCGGTGAATGAAAGGTTACAAGTAAATCAAAAGTAATGAGACGGTCAGTTCTATTTATAGAGGAACGAATCCTGCCACAAAAGTAAGAGCGCTGGTTGAGTGTACAAAAATCTTGCCAGCTGTATGATTACTTTAGCAAACAGTGCTCATCAGTTTCTTTTTAATTATTTATTTATTCATACTTAACTGGGCTTTGCATGATATGATGGAAATAACTAATTTTTCAATACATTGCTTTGTGACTCTACTGTAACCAAAAACCCCGCTTGTTGCTAGTGTTCAAGATTTTCTTCATAAAACTACTCAGTAATATTTTGACCAGGATTTTCCAACCTTTGCAACTTTTAACACTTATGGATTTCAACTCCCAGTATTCCCCAGCCAGCAGTTGCAAAAGTTGGGAAACCTTAATTTTGACAGTCCTGTAAAGACACACAGAGGAAAACATGGTGTGTGTTGTTGTGGTTTTTTTGGGTGGGTGGAGGGCAGAGGTTTTATGCTATTGTCCTCTTTTTCTCTCAGAACCACAAGCCTAAAATAAACTTAATATAGCTAATAAATTGAAAATGTAAAATTCAGTTTCTCTACTAAAAAGAGAGTAAATCCAACTACCTGTATTGATAAGCTTTCAACACAGAGTTACCCCCAAATGCATAAAAGGTCCTATACCTTATCAAAAGTTGCCCATTCATATCTCTTTCCTTGCTCAGTGTAAAAGGTAAAGGTTCCCCCGCACATGCGTGCTAGTCGTTTCCAACTCTAGGGACCGGTGCTCATCTCTGTTTCAAAGCCGAAGAGCCAGCGCTTGTCCGAGGACGTCTCCGTGGTCATGTGGCCGGCATGACTAGACGCCAAAGGTGCACGGAACACTGTTACCTTCCCACCGTAAGGGTCCCTATTTTTTTTACTTGCATTTTTTACGTGCTTTCGAACTGCTAGGTTGGCAGAAGCTGGGATGAGTAACAGGCGCTCACTCTGTTCCGCGGCACTCGGGATTCGACCCGCCAAACTGCCGACCTTCTGATCGACAAGCTCAGCGTCCTAACCCAATTGCTCTAATACTGATCACAGCATTGGAATATTCCTATTACATATACTTCATTCATTCTCCACTGTTTAGTCATGTCCAATACTTGGCAACTTTATAGGCAAACCCTCTCCACGCTACCATCTCAAGCACAGCTTCTTTCAATTGTCGGATGTTCAACTTTGTATCAGATTTGATGTTATCCAGCCACCGTGTTCTTTGCTTGCCCCTTCTTCTTATTCGGCTAACCATTCGTAGCATCATTGCCTTCTCCATCGAATTTGCACACACGATGTGGCCAAAATAAATCAGACGTAGTCATGTGATTTTTAGCTTCTCGTGATGTTTCTGGTTTTATACAATTCAGCACCTGTTGCTTGTTCTGGCTGTCCAGGGTATGTGCAATAATTTACGCCAGCACCACAGTTCGAAAGCATCAGTTCTTCAATCAGCCATTCTTACTGTCTAACTCTCACACAATATAGGGAAGACTGTTGTTCCAACTAGCCTGTTTTTTTGTATTTCTAACAATATCTATTGACTTAGACAGATATTTGAAATTTTGTCTGCCACTGAATCAAACCCCAGAATTTTTTTCTGAATAGTTACCCTCTCTCTCTCTACTCTATGGAAACTTCGAAATGGTACTTGATGGCATGATTGTTTGCAAACAAACGTCATGTCTTACTCCTGGGAAAGAATACTTAACTGATTTGGCTTGGATGCATTGATCCCGATGGCAGTATTCTGACACTTGAAAACTCACACACCTATAGGGTTGGGGAAGACAGGGTTAATATAGCCTTCACATGGCTCTGAGAAAACACACTATATTAAGCTACTGGATTGGACCACCAGCCCATCTAGCACAGCAGTCTATTCTCACAGTGGCCTACCAACTACACAAGGAAACCCACAAGTCTCCCTGCAGTGACTTTCAGAGTCATCCCACTGCCTTCAAGGCTAATAGTCATGGATCCCCATGACTTCCATGAATTGATTTAACTCTTGTTTTGAAGCCAGCCCAGCTGGCAGCCAACACAGCATCTCGTGGCAGAAAATTGCAAAGTTGAATCATGTGTTGCACCAAAAAAAAATCATTCTTTTGCCTGTTCTGATTGTTCCAAGATTCAATTTCATTAGGTGACCCCCGGTTCTAGTAG